>NC_052016.1:41672197-41973066 GCF_015832195.1 Motacilla alba alba
CAAGTCACGAGTAGAAAAGAATCTCTCCATCAAAACTTGAAAAGCCATCATGGTGCTTACATTCAGACCAAACCAGTAGTTCACACAGTGGTACTAGAAAAAGATGAAGCTGTGCTCTGAATTTGCCCAATTTGTTTATATTTTATTTTTCTTTACCAAATGAAGGTGGGAGGGAATTTTATAAACCATCTGCCTGTCCTGGTCTATATTTTAAGTTGGAAGGTCTCTGGAAAATGGGCTGTTATTTATGCTATACCTCTACAAATCAATAAAACTTTGCTAGCAAAAAAAGAGCTAACCCAATTGTAGATTTTCCATAGCCCTGAGTTGATTTGATTATTCTTATTATTAGCAGGCAATATCATTGTCATGCACATGAATACAACACAAGGTGCTCAACACAGATCACATAACAAAATAATTTGAGATGTTTTCTTCTTGTTTTTCTCTTTCATTTTCTCTTCTGAACTCAGTTATGTATTTATTTTCTACAATCTGCTAAATTTCAAGGAGCTGCTTTGATCTATGTATATCTACATATATTTTCCCACTGCTACTGTTTTATTATTAGCTTTGTACGCTTTCATGTCTCTTTATCTATCAACCCTATTACCAAAGATGCTACTGTATAAACTCTCTAG
This sequence comes from Motacilla alba alba, assembly GCF_015832195.1. Taxonomy (NCBI): domain Eukaryota; kingdom Metazoa; phylum Chordata; class Aves; order Passeriformes; family Motacillidae; genus Motacilla; species Motacilla alba. The sequence continues at coordinate 41,672,839 of NC_052016.1, forward strand.
ACAAAATAAATATCAGTCATTAGATTCACAGGGAGTGTTCAGGATGGGAGAACCCTGGGAAAGACAAAATTCTGTTTCATCTTCTTCTAAATATGTGTTTGAAATAGGTCAGCTGAAATCATCTAGAGGTGATTATCTTTCCCAGGGAACTTCAGAGGGAATCAGGAAATTAATTTAGGCTGGATAGTTAATTTTCAGATGGTTATACTGGAGAGAGAGGGGAAAGCCATTTATTTTACCTGAGAGAAGGCAGGTATCCCTCAAAAGCCATAATGGTAAACATTACCCTAATGTTTCGCTCTAGAAATGTCTCTGTCTCAGAATCTTTAAAATGGAAGGAAAATGTTATTTTGGAAAATAATAACTGCACATTGCAGTTTTAAGCAGTTTTAATGGGCTGAAGAAGCCAGCTTTAGGGCTGCCTAGGGGTTGGAGGGATTGTGGTTCATAGTGTGAATCCCAGAGCACACCTGGTCTCATGGTGTCCTGTAACAGTCTAGAGCCAATGCATTGCTTTCCACTTGAAGGAGCAGGCTTCATCAGAAATAAGCAAAATTACTTATTTTCTTCAGAAACCACCTAACAGCAGGACTGGGTAAACAATCTTTGCATGCAAATCAATTGCACTCAGATTTCATGCAGTAAGGAAATCCCAGCACATCCAAAGCCTTCACTTCTGCAATCTCCTGGAGTGTTTTGAATCAGTTTATGGCAGCTTCACACAATTTTCATGACGTTAACTGCTGTAATGTGAACTAAAACTGCTACAGGAATGACCACACCAAATCACCTGAGGGTGAGAATATAATATTCAGGGGAGTGTTGCAGACATAAAGAGCTCTGACCTACAGCTGCCCAGCTGTTTCTTTGAGAAAATTACCACCCTCCATAATGTTATGAGCTCTGGTACCTTGTCCCCTTGGCTGTTGAGGCACACTGCTTTGACATAAAAATGTCTCTCTTTGAGACCTGCAGAATGAATGAGGGAAAACTTTCCCATTCTCCTTTCAAAGAGGAAAATTCTGTTTCAAGAATCTTCAATAAAACACTAAAAAACGTTTAAGATATGACAAAATGCAGCTCTTACACTATTACATGAAACCCTCAAAATATCTAAACAAGAGGAACAATTTAATAGGATTGTTTTTTATAAAACTTTGCTTTCTGATTCTTTACCTTAGGTTTCATCATAGACAAGGTTTCAAATAGTGGTCTTCTGACAGAAGGAAAATCTGACACCATCATCTACATTTCCATTTTTGACTAACTTTAATGATCATTAAACTGAATTTTTTTTTCTATTGAGATGACTAATTTCTCTATTTTGAAACTCTCAAATGATATTCATGGGGTTCAATAACTGTGAGGTTCTGTACTTTTGTCAATGTAAATCCTGGTACCAATACAGGATAGGGGATGAAGGGGTTGAGAGCAGCCCTGCTGAGAAGAACATGGAGGTGCTGGTGGATGAAAAGCTGGAAATGATTTGGTAATGTGCACTCACAACCCAGAAAGCCAAGCACGTCCTGGGCTGTGTCACAACAGGTGTGGCCAGCAGGGCGAGGGAGGGGGTTCTGCCCCTCTACTCTGCCCCTGTGACCTGGAGCACTGCAACCAGATCTGGGGTCCCCAGCACAGGCAGGACATGGAGCTGCTGGAGAGAGTCCAGAGGAGGGCCACAGAAATTATCACAGGGATGTAACACCTCTCTTCTGAAAAAAGACTGAGAGAATTGGGATTATTCAGACCACAGAAGTGAAACTGGGGAGAACTTACTGTGGCCTTTCAATACTTAAAGGGGGCTTGTAAGAAAGACGAGGACAGATTTTTTATTTGGGTCTGCTGGGATAGGACATGGGTAGTGGTTTTACACTGAAAGAGGATACATTCAGATAAGATAAAGGGAAGAAATATCCTACAGTGGGGGTGGTGAAGCACTGGAACAAGTTGCACAGACACATGGTGGATGACACATCCCTGAAAATATTCAAGGACAGGTTGGACAGGGCTCTGAGCAAACTGTTCCATTTGAAGATTCCCTTTTTCACTGCACGTGACACTAACTTTAGCAGAAAGCTCCAAATGCAGGAATGGCCAAAAGCAGGGTTCTTATGCATCTGGCTAAAACTTGTTAAAAAAAAACTTGGTCCTGATAATAATTTTTTTTTTTCTGGACTTTTTGAACTGCAGCGTCAGCAGCATATATACACAAATATCAGCCAATAGCTATTTTTCTGTGCTAGAGGGAATGATGATATCTGGAACAGTGCAGAAAATCTAGGGTCAGTTTCTTTGTTTGTGGGCATGTATCTTTTCAGCTGGTGGATAGAGAATGAACCAGCAGATTTTGCTGGTTTTCCTCAGGTTGCCTGGTACCCTTATATACTTTAGATAGACCAAGTGGCTATTTCTTGTATTTGCAGCAAATCCTTCAGGAAGAGAGTCAAGGAACTTGCTCAGGGAGAAATTGGGAACAAATTGAACAGAGTCCCTCCAAAATTGCTGCTTAGACAAGAGCCCTTTGTTTCCCACCCTCTTGTACTGCAGTTCTTACTGCTATCACAGCAGTAAAAGGTAAACAAGTTACTGCTACAAAAGAGATGGATGGGAATTAAAATATTTAAATCACCCAGCTGCCCATTGGGACCTCATTAGTACCCAGTGTGCCTGTGAAAACACCACATTTCAGAAAGCCATCATGTTATTACCTCACTTGCTCTACAAACACTGCTGTGTCATGACACTACATGAACCCCAGAAAACCTGCTGCAAACAGACTAATCCAGATTTCCTGCACAGCAGGAAAGAGGTCCAAAAACTGACAGAACAGCTGAAGTGGTAATGAGCCAAACCAAGCCTCATATAACCTGCTTCATATTTTTCAAGAGGTCTTTTGTTATACATTTGGATTAAATGACCCCAGATTTGTTCCTTATACACTTAATAACTGACCACTTCTTTTTCCAAATATTTTTCTAGCTATTACAAATGAAAGTCATATATAATAGATCTTAGATTACTTTCAGTTTGTTTTGAAATGTTGCTTTAAAAATAGTAAATTGTCATTTTTCAAAGGAGACTTGCCACGGCCAGAGTTCATTCCCATTGCTACATAAGCACTAACTGTCTTCTTCAGAAGGAAAATCCTGAGAGGGATAGAATTAATTCTGATTATTTTAACTAACTCATTCAGAAATTAAAATTCAAGACATGGTGAAGTCATAGAAACCAGCTGCTGTTCAGTGACCACTGAACACTTTCAAAATTCACATACTAAATTCTCATTGGAAATAAATCTTGTCTTCAAAACTTTTCATGTTGTAATATTTTCAGTTTAATGAATAATTATGTTTATGAAATGCAGTCCAGAATAACTTACAGGTAGCTTAAAGATTTAGGGAAGTGAGTATATAATCTAAAATGAACCCTTCCTCATCTCTCACAATGTTGTTGTAGATAGATAGGTTTATAAAGTGTGTTTTCCTATTCCTTTTCCCTGGAGAGCTTTTAAATGATGGGTCAGAAGGTTTGGATTCAGTTTTATCTCTCCTTCAGTGGGACACTCAAGTATTAGCAGTGTGGTACTCACTAGCATATCACTGCTAGTGGGCTCTACCCAACTTCTACTCTTCACTCATCTGAAAGGTATCTATGTCCTTCAAGTTAGTGATCTGTATTTAAAGGACAGAGAAATGCACTTTCAAAGTATGACTCCAACCACTTCTCCTTGACACCCAGATTAGGACATGATGAACCATCCCCTTCAGCTACTTATCTCCCACTGATAAGAGAAATGAAATAGCTTGCACAGATGTCTAAATTTCTAGGCAGGTGAGATGAATCTCAGCCTGCCTGTTCATTTGCAGTAGATTTAAGTCATACAATTTTCTGAGGGATACAACATCATGCCTGGATTTGCATCTCCAAGCTTAAGGATTTTACAGTAAAATGCAAAAGGTGGGCTTTGAAGAAATTGCTTCAAAAGAGCTTTAAAGACTTTCAATTATTTTTCCTGCCACTAAATTCCCATGACTTCTCACCAAGACCCATGAAGCTTGAAAAGGCTGCCTATCTATTCTGCATGCCTAATATATTCCTCTTCCCTCCAAAGCATCTGGATCATATGCAGAGAGAAATGTGTTTTTATAAACAACTCAGCAGTCAGCAGGAGGCCAGATGATAGCTGGCTGGTGAGGTGCCAGCTAAAGACAAGACACTCCAACATTACAGGAGATGAAGTCAGATGAGCCTAACTCCAGGAGGGTTTTGATTTTTATCTTAATAATTCTCTGTCCCTGCGTGGTTTTGAATTAAACACCATAAGAAACAAGAAAGAAAAAATGTAAGTATGTGACAAAAACTTTTTTAGTATTGCACTTGTCAGAAGACTCTGATTCAGAGGCTATTATAGTTTATCTGATCTGCTGGCCATCAGAAGAGAATGAGATTGAATAATGATCAATTGTTACCTGCCACCCTTGTTAGATTTATTTTCCAGTCTGTCATGCTAATAATACCACCAAAAAATTCAAATCAAAAAAGCAAATTAGACTTTTTTTACTGCCATCAAACAAGGAGCTGTAAAAGCAAAAACTGGGTGGCAGTTTGTACATCTTTCATTTTCACAATATCCTCAACCTTACAGAATCAGCCAGAAAACAAGCATTGAAAAGGACACCTTGGAGAGATCTTCAAAGACTGTATCCTTTTACAGTCCATGACATGAAAATTTTCATATTTATTTAAACTCTGTTCTTGTGCTTGTATCCCATTAAACACTTAGAATACTTCATCTTATTAGTGAAACCATTATTCTTTCATATTTACATCATTTCCTATTAACAGGCATACATTCATTTGTATGGCTGATTAGAGGCCTACAAATAGCCCCAAACTGCTGCCAAAAAATTGTTCACAGTTGTTGACAGTTTTCTGACACCCTTGACAATCCCTATCCATACATCTTCTTCATGTCTTCTAAGAGCATTCTGGTTCTAGATTTTATTGCTATGTAAACCTAAACCTGAAAAAAAAATCATTTTTTCAGCAATTTTTGCTCCATTTTTACTACATCTATGTACTGTATTTCTAATATAGCTCCCAGCCAGCTAGATCTCTTCTACTGTACCTATTCCATTACTGTTGGCAAAAAGCTTCATGATTTCAAGTAACAATAAATAATAAAAACTTAAAAAATAAGAATAATTAATGTGCGCATTTATTTTGTTCAATATTTTTGTGGTTTAACCCCTGCCAGCAACCAATCCATAGACAGCTGTTTGTTCACTCCCCAACCAGCAGGATCAGGGAGAGAATTGGAAGGGTAAAAGTTGGTAAACTTCGGGGGTTTGACAGGGAAATCAAAAGCTGTGTGCACAAGCAGAGCAAACAAGGAGTTAATTCACTGTTTCCCATGTGCTGGCAGGTGTTCAGCCATCTGCAGGAGAGCTTGGTGAAGAAGAATAACTCCACCCCAGCCAAAACTGGCAGAAATGGACATCTGAATTGAACCTGGGGGAACTAGGACTCAGGAAGAGGAGTGGTATTATGGTTCCACCAGTCGTCCTCTCTGGTCTTGACAAGATAGTTCTGAAGGGATTTCAGGGAACTTACTGATAATAATGCTACTGCAAACAAGAGAAAAGGAAATGGTATTCCTCTTCAGACAACCTTTTTTCTTCAAAGCTGTCACTTTGACTTCAGCACCTTATCAAGATAAATAATTTAATTCCAGATAAAGGCAATGGTATTTGCTTGGGTGGGAAAAAATTAGAATGGAGATGTAACAAATATCAAGCCAGTTTAGCCATTTAGTTTTAATCCTAATATCTCTTCCACTCATTCTCTACTTCAAGACATTTCCTAGTAAAAATAATCCAAGTTGTAATTTCATATATCATACCAAGGATAACACCCAGTTTTTGCACTCCTTAAATGGCAATCAAATTTTTCTTAAAAACAAACAGGTGGAACTTTGGTGGTGGAAAGACTCGTGCTGCAAGATCTGCTGTCACCCTACAAGAGATTAAGTGACAGAATGATGAGCTGACAAGGAAATGGCTGTAAGGGAAAGGTACCAAGTTAGGCCTGAGGAAGTTCTGGATTCAGCTCTCTGTGACCAATAAACCCTTGGGGAAACCACCTAATTTGGTCCATCTTGTCTTTTACTCCATATTTCTTCTATTTAAAATGCATATTCTAACATACACTCTCCCAGCTTCTGTTATTCCTGTCTATGTGGATTGCAAATTCTTTAAGACAAGATATCTGCCTCTTATTTGATGACAGAACAGTGGCGTGAAAGTGTCTCTAGCTTGGGTGACTCTGTGCCACTGGTACTTTATTAAAATAATCAAATAAAAGTGGTGTTTATTAAGTGAATTTTCAATGCACAAAGGCAGACAACAAATGAGAGGGGAACAAGCAATAAAAAATGTGAAGGTAAATTAAAAGTTGAAATTCATAATACACATCCCAGATTTTGGTTGAGGCAGCAAACTTAGAAAGTCCCAATGAGGGAACACATTTACTGAGGCTTGGTACAACCTGATGATAAAGCATAGCAAGCATAGACACCATGTGCAACAGTGGCTGAGGGAAAATACATAAAAGATCTTTCAGAAAAAATTGACAAAAATGGAGGGCATTCACAGAAGAGCAGCTAAAATAATTAGAAGGCAGGAAGGATTGATTTTCTAGGAAAAGTTAGAAGAGCTAACTATAAACTAGATACCCATAGCCGCAGTAAGAGGGAATGGGATAGGATAATAAGGAATTCAACTTCTTGTCATAGCAAATGTTGCTGTGTTCTGTTGAATTTTCAAGAAGAACACATATATTTAAAAACACCCACACAGCAGAGATAATAAGATACTTTTGCTGCCTGAGGGCTGAAAGTTTGAGGGCTCAAACTGTCTTTCTGTTTTAAACCTGAGAAGGACCCCTTACAGTAGAAACCTTTGGAGGCATTGATGTGACCCTTTTCCATTGCAGCCATATCCATTTGAAACCCCTCAACTCAGACACCAGAAATGGGTTTGCAGAGATTTGGAACAGAATTTATGGGTTTGATGTGCTTGCAGTATAAAAGCAAATGTGTGACTATGTATGTGGGCATTGAAGAAGAAGCAGAACAAGCATTAAAATAGTGGCCTGTATTCATATCAAACACCACTCCCAAGACACTTCTTCCAGGACGCTGTTCCCAATGGTCCAGATGAGGAATGTGTTGTTGATGTGATTCCCACAAGGTTTTCCTTCTGATAAGAGCTACAGTGATCTGTCAATGGAAGGTATTGTGTTCCAATAGCAGGAAGATGGCAACACAGAGGCAGTATATCATATGTCATATATTTCTATTCCTTTTAATGAAACAGGAAAACAGATACATATTTCAAATGTGGAAAACAGACCACAAGCAGCAATCTTGACTAAGATTTATGGAGTCTGAAACAAGCAAGATTCTTAAGTAAAGGCCACCAACTGATAGTGATTACAAAGGCCCCAGTCTCTTCTAACAGAGCACCTCAACTGAAGTTTTATCAAAAGAGCACTTTAGCTGCTGCAGGCCATTAGAACAACACACAAGTGCCTCTAAATGTCTTCATGTTGCTGGAATTCAGATGAGCAAATAGCAGTGTTTGGTTGATGCTGCATATGTTTCAATAAAACTAATGTGATGATTGGCTCATTATACAGCAAAGTGTAGTTGAACTGTAAGCTTTAGTGGCATTTCTAGCTGTGTTTTGAAGAGTCCATGCCCGGCACTATGAGGCTGATGTGACTTTAACAAACACAAATGGAAAGAAACAAAAAATCTTCCCTGAAACTCTAAATTATTCATACAAATTACCTGTAAGGAAAGGTTGTCCATCTGATACATCAAAATGCAATATCCACAGCCTACACATTTAGCTCATTGCACAGCAAATCATCCTCATTTTTCAGGAGTAAAAATGAAAATACACAATGGTTTTTCATGTTGCTTGTATATACATTACTTGATTTCATCTAGGTAAATGCTATCCTTATTATCAAACACAGCTGCCAGTGACTTCTGGTCAGAAGGTTAGGAGCAACACACAGTCATTAACTACCATACCTCTGCTATCTCTGCTGACTTTTGACCCTGAAGTCAAGTCAGATTTGCCTGGCTCAGTGCTTGGAAGTCATTGTCATTCAGTGAATGGTCCTCTCCCTTCTGACTGGGAATTGGTGCCCTGTTTGTGGTGGGAGGGAGTGCTTTGCTTGTAAACGTGCCAGCGACTAGGCAAGATGTGTACTGAGGTCCTGATAATTTGCTCTGTACTGCTTCTTCCATGAGTGAACTCCGCATGCTTGAAAATGCACATCTTCCCTAACCACATTTGTTTATAATTTCTACAGGATGCACCTTTCTCTCTCACTTTGTTCCCTAAACTCCTGTGTACAACCTCTTAACCAGCTGAACTATCAACTACGAGCTAAAGAAAAAAACTACATCAGTAGACAGTTTCATGACCTATGTTCCCTGTGGATCACCACTGTCCCAATTACACAGTATTGCAGCCTCCAGGTTATTAATTGATGCCCAGCAGCAGAGAGTGTGGTTCATTTCACTGGTAGTGATGAATACTATGCATTGTACTGTGCCCCAGAACCTGGAGTGTGAAAGTCACTACAGGAGGAGAGCAGTGACTTTAAAGAGGTGCTATAACTATACTCCATTATTGCCCAAGAAGAGAAACTAATGACTCTAAGCTTCATTTAAAAACTTCACTGGGTCTTTAAATAACTTATAGCTCTCAACAAATTCAAGGTAAGATTTAGAGGTGAAGATTTCACTAATAAGTAAAGGGCCCTTTCTCTGGCTTCAAGGGCAAGAGGCTTGGCACGGTCATCTACACAGGGAACCTCTCATCTCTGCCAAAGCTGCAGGGTCTCCTTCACTCTGCCTGATGCAGACAGCCCAGCCATTGTCTAGGAGAGCACTGGATTGCATGAGACAAAAACCACAGCAGGGACTTTGCAAGACATGGCAAGATATAGACAGGGATAGAGTGGTGTTTGAGCCCATGCCTTGGGTCTCCAGGTCACTTCTATAAAAAAAACCCAACAAAAAAGATGCCTGGCTTCATGATAGGCTTTGCTTTGGCATTGTGTCTAGGCTATAGGCTAAAAAAGAGTCATAACTCTAGGGAAAAGACAGAAGATCCTGGGAGCTTTTGGATCTTTTTTAACAAGCAATAGTCCCTCAAGTAAAAAAAAAATCAGTTGATTCAGACTGAAATAAAATAGCATTAAAGTTTAATGAAACTCAAAATTCCAGGTAACTAGGAATTGGGGTTGTTAGCCACAATTCCCTGCTAGGAAGAAGACAATATTAGTGATAGCAACACTCTAAATCTTGCAAATGAGGTTAAGTCATGCAAAGAAACAACTTCCAGCTGATATATTTGACCTAGGTCAATGCAGGGAAAACTCCCATTAGTCCCCTTTCTAAATGCAAATCCTGCTTCAGGTTCCACTGCAGTAATAACTCATAGCTTGTGCAGTCAGTCCAGCCACCATGTGGAGTGGAAATTGCACAGTGGCTAAAGCCACACAATATATACAGATGTATTCACATAACTCTTCAGCCAAGCCTCAACTGGCAGTCCCAAGCTCATTTTCCAAAGTCTCAAGTAAAGGGTGAGTTGAACCTTCTAAGAAACCCAGAAACATTAAGTGAAGATCTTTGATTACTTACTAAGATCTTTGATTACTTACTTACTCACAATTATTCACCTCTAAATAATGATTCAAGTGGCTAAAACAGTAGTCTTTTATTTACAGGAATGAAGGGAAACAGGAGGACACGGGACAATACTAACAACCAGTTATTCTTTCTCCAACCAATCCTTAAAACTCTGCTCTTGGACTTTTGGTGTCTCAATTGCTTCTCTCAATGAGACATGGAGCTGTGTCCCATCTCCTTTACAGCCCATGGAGCACTTGTTTTCGTCATATTTCTATCCTCTTCAGTTTTGGTTCTCTTTTCCCTTCTTTCTGAGATATTTATTTCATTCACTTTTTATTCTAGTGTTACAGGTATAACATTAAAATCAGTATCAAAGTTCTACTCAGGGAGCTTTAAATGGCTGTCATAGTCTCACTGGTCATAGCAGCATCACTGTTCAACTCTCCCATGCAGATAATACTCTGTAGGGGAAAAACAAGATGACTACAGTAATGCCAGCAGTAGTTTACTTTCACTGAGATAAAACAATAATATTTTTACTTTGTATTGATCTGATTGATTTTCCTTTCTCTGCACAAGACAAATTCTCTGACATTTTTTTCCTGACTGAAACACACTGAATTTATTAGCTGCTCCTGGAGACATCCAGCAGGTTCTTTACAGACAAGCTTCTCTGCCATCACTGCTCATGACAAGTGCTAGTGAGAAACCTGGCATCTCTCTTGTCCACAGAACTGAGCCACAGCCATGAGCCATGTACTGGTGGGTCACTGCTGACTCTGAGTCAGTTACAATCAAATCTAGCAAACGCTGGAAAGCTGATGAAAACTTTATGGATAACAAAGACTATTTTTAACACTAAGCAGGACATTTAACTCAAAGCAGGACATTTACTCAAAAGTAGGGTGCCAGAAGCAAAGAAGCAAGTTTGAAGGGTAGTATGTTTTAGACAATGCAAAAGAGTTTTGAAGAATAGGGGAAAATAGATATGCAAGTTCTTTTTATGTATTTTGTGGTGTCTCCAGTATAGGCACTTACATCTGACCCAGACTATATTCTCAGACTATAGTTAATAGAAGTTAATGAGTTAATTTATCATTAATAGAACATCCTTTGATATTAATGGACACATATAAGAAAGAGTTTCTTTCTATGGTCAACAAAGAGAAAGACCCTTAAACATGGCTATTTCCTTCATTGTATCAGAGCCCAGTGTTGGGGCTCAGATGGAAATACCTAGACTTTCCTGTGGTAGGAGGGAAAGATCCAGCTGACACTCTAGTATCCCATGTGGATTCAGCTTCCACAGACCTCTCCTGGATTAGCTCTATCATTCATTACTGTTGACAATCAAAAGGGATAAAAATAGATCAGAAGGCAGTAAGGCAGTTTATTTTCTTCACTAAAGGTTAAGCTATTGAGTGAAAATTAATAAAAAGAAAATGAATATGAATAAAAATTTTGAAATAGTTGACTGAAAACCAAATATGCCTCTATAAAATAAAATCTCAGTGAGACATGGGAGAGAAAGCTGTGTTGTCTCAATTCTCCTCCCTCCTCTGTAGGCCAATCACCCTTGTCATACAGCATCTTTCATAGTGTATTGCATTGTGGCCAAAGACTGTTACTCATGGTGAAAAAGTTTGGTTAAATAGAAATGTGGTTTTATTTGAAAATCATTTTTGACATGACTTCTTTTAGTGATTTCACCTTTTTCTCCTAAAATGTTTGTCTTCTCTTGCTCACCACCCCGTGAGTACATCACAGGTCTTTCTCAATTCTTCAACAACGATCAATAACAACAGTGATTACTGTCTTTGCAGTTCTGCAAAAACAACTACCCAGACACCATGGTCAGTGCAGGAGGAAGGGGTGGAGCTGCTCCAGGTGCCGGGGCTGAGATTCCCTTGCAGTCCATGGTGCAGCCCATGGAGGACCACAGGGATGCAGAGATCCAGCTGCAGCCCCTGGAGCAGACCTGCACCACGGAGGTGAATCCCTGAGAGACAGCTGTGACACCGTGGGAGGACTGTGCTGGAGCAGGATCCTGGCAGGGACCTGCAGACCTGTGGAGTGAGGAGCCCATGCTGCACCAGATTTCCTGGTAGAACATATGACCCTGTGAGGGACCCACACTGCACCAGGCTGTGCCTGAAGAACTGCATCCCATGGAAGAGTGACCCATGCTGCAGCATTTTGGAAGGAGTGTCTTCTTCTGTCACCTTCAAGAATAACCATCTGCAGGGAGACAGTATATTTCAATTTAAGAGGATTAAGTGCTTAAATTGGAACTTTGGGTTGTAATTTCTTAGGGAACTCTATTTTCAATCAGGTTTATAGATGCCCTCAAACCTTAGACCAGACTGTAAATCCATCTAGAATTTATGCACAAATCCCAGGTACTGTTTATCCAGCCTCCATCTCCCACCTTGGATGTCTCCAGGTTCCAGGCTCCTTTTACTCACTGGCTAGTCTTGCTTGAAGTTCATTATCAAATTACCCACATATGTCCAGGGAGAGAAGAGAACAAGGTCACACAGAAAATAGTTAGACATAGAATTTAATAGGAAGATAGGAAAGATTACAATGATCAGGATAATTATTTTCCCTTCTTACCAGATACAAAATTCTAGATTTAATCTCGCTGAGGGTGTGCTTGAATAGCTTCATCAGTTGCCTAATGATCACTGACTGGTCTTTGTTAGTGGCTCTATTATCTATGTTACAGTTTAGGTATCTGTGTGTTTAATTTTTGTTTTTTTCTGTAACCTAATTTTGATTTTTCCTGTACCTTGCCTTTTATGCTGAACAGCTATTAACCAGATGGCCTTAAAATCACTAGTCATTGTAAATATCACATATGAGGAGATATTGAAATATAATAAATTATCTGTCTGTAACTTAATGACATCTTTTTACTGTCCCTGATTTCATTTGTAAGTGTTGTACAACTAGAACACAACTGACAGCTGCTAAAGAACTCAGGAGCTATGTCTCTAATCATGACCTAAATAGTAACATATCAAACACCATTGAAATGTGATTAAGACATTCCTAAATCATGACAGATAGTAGAAAGGAAAGAAAGAAATCTAAGCCTACAATGATGAAACTTGACAACAGTAGATTGTGTCTGCATGGTAAAGGAACCATTGCAATGACTCTGTTTTGCATTTCAATTCTTATATGCTACATGGAATACAAGCCAAGTGAATAAATAAAGTAATTTATGGTTACTTCTGATCTTCATTGTGCCTATTTTTCTATTTGTGTATGCCTCGTGTGTGTGTGTGTGTGTGTGTGTGTGTGTGTGTGTAGAATAGTTTTTGAGCCAAGCAGCATAGAAAAATTGCAATGATGAGCCCTGACAAACGTAACTGGCTCTGTTGAGTCAGCTCCTTTGCTTCAGATTTGCTGTTTCAGCCTTCTAGTCATTTACAGGGGTCATGCCAAAACAATCTCATTCTGCTTTTTAAAAAATTATCTAGATAGAAAAAGCTTGACGTGATGTCACATCTGCATGGAAGCAAAACATCAGCAATCATATCCACAAGAATATATGAGTAGAGGATTAATATTTATGCCTGAGTTTACTGTGTATGGAAATGAGATACTGCATCCAAATAGGATACTCCTCAGGTGAGATTCTGATCTCAGAGATTCAGCTACAAATTAGGATGGCTGACTTTAATTAAGATACATTTGCATAAATGAAATCAAATTAGCATCAATGTATTAACTCCTATCTAATGATTTCCAAGACACAAAATAAGGATAAGAGAGTAAAAGACGTGCCCATTTCTTCAGAGATTCCCTTTTATAACAAATAAAGATTCCTTTGGTGTATTTTTTTAAACAGCAAAAGTCTGAAAATAGAATTAACTGTCTGGATCTTTTAGTCTAGCTTCATGTGAAGATGCCTAAGATCCTCATCACAGACAAAGACACTTGTGCATCCTTTGAACCAGTAGTCATGGCTCAATGCAGTATCAGTTCACACAGCTGGAGTCTGTGTTGACATCCTTTTTAGCTAACTCCTAAAACACCAATCCTAGTCCAGTGATGCTGGGCCTCAGGTTGATGAAGCAATAATGATGTTATACTGGGGACTTCTTCAAAAGCTTAGAAGAAACCCAAAGCTATCCCCACCTATTTAGCAGTGTCTGAAGCACCATAACTCTGTTAGGAGTCCGGGTCATGTGAACACAGGGTGCCATGAACAGAGAACCCCACTAGTCAGTAATTAAGGCAACATTCAGGTCTGTATTGACCAGTAGAACCAGAGATGAAATAATTACTTTCCAGCATGGCAGACCTAATGAGCAGTTACCTGTTAGAACACTAACGAAACAAAATATATATTTGACAGGTATTAAATTAATTTCCCTGAATTGAGTCTGTTTTGCTAATGGCAGCAATTGATGAATGATTTCTCCTTTACCTTATGCTGACCCCAAGCCTTTCATTGTACTTTCTTTCCTCTGCCCAGTCAGGGAGAGGAGGGATAGACTGGCTTTGGTGGACACCTGGCATGCAGCCAGGGTCAACCCACCACACAAGTGTGAACACATGAGTCACATGGGTGTGCAAGTACTCTTGGGAATAATACATTGTGCATTTCTTCTCCTGTTATCTGCTTGTCTCCCTTCGTGATCTCATAAATTGTAACTTTGATAAAGATGACAAGATGTTTCCTTCATCTTTCCAAATACAGTTGCTCTTCTGTCAATGTCAGAGAGGAAGCTCAGAACTGCTTTGCAGCTGTTGGCTTTCTACAGGACAGAACTCAGAAACAGAAACAGCTTGGCTGCAGAAATGTAACAGTGGTAATGGCAGGTAGGGAGAAATTGAGTACACACCACTATAGCAATCACTGAAATGAGTCCACACCAGCTATAGCTATCACTGAAAATCCAAGAATTCAATTACATAAAGTATTATCTCAAAGACAGTTTTGAGTATGTGTTCTAAACATCATAATATAACGCTTCAGCCTCATCTCCTTATGGAGAACAAGAAAGTAGAAGTTTTCCCAAAGCCAACAAAAAGGAATAACTGTTTTCTGGCTTCTGTTCAATAATTTAATAGCAGCTATGCAATAGAGATTAATACTTCTATTTCTGTGGCATGATAACAGACTTAGGATAGCATATGGCCTGGCCAACACACACAGCTCTACAGGTGTCCCTTGAGATATACCAGCTCAAGGCAGCCAAGGGCTGAGTCTCAGCACTTGGATCATTTATTTTCACGTTGAGGTCATGAGGGAAACATAGCTTTCATTGGCACCTCCTGGTAAAAATGTACTGCAGACCCAAGACTAAGCAATCCTACGGGTCCTCTATGTAGGTTTATGAGCTGAGGAAAAATAAAACTACACTGCCTGCCAGTCTTCTTGAGCCACAGCTGTTTGATCAGATCTTGCAAGCCCTTTCTAAAGAGCTCAGCAGGAGAAAAATGTCAGACATATAGCTCCCAGGAGGTTTCAAAGGAGCATATCTACAAAACAGAGGGGAAATGTTTCCTTCACTCTACATCCTCCCTGTCGCCCAGCCTGGCACAGGATTTCTGCAGCACTGTAACAAGGACAAACGAACAGAGCTAACACTATGGTACAGAGCCACAGTCATACTAAGAGAAACCTTCATAGCGATTTCTGTCCTCAGCCATTAAGGTGCCTGCAGAAGCAAACATCCTGTGATTAAATTATACACACCACAGGTCACAGGGGAGCCCTCTGTTCATCCGCACAGACATTATTTTGCATAGCAGTGTCTCAAGTGGCAAAGGAGAAAGCATGTCATAGAGGTTTTTATTTAGCCCAAACGCTGTTAAATAATTCAGGTCATTATTAAAATATGAAACAAGATTCAAATAGAAAAAATATTTAAATTTTTAAACAGAGATCATTTAAAACTCTTTATTTGGATGGAATATATCATTCCAGCATGGCTTTCAGCAGTACAAAGGTCAGGATTCCAACCGGGGTGGAATGCTAACCTAAAGTACACATATTCAATTCAAAAATACCAAAAATAACAGTGAAAAATCTTTAAATAACTTGTTTCAATCTCATTAAATAATTGACACATTGCAGAAAACACTCAATATAAATTCTCCTAAGGCACTGGTGATGCTAAGGATGAATTCAAATTGCTTGAAGTGACAGTGAAATTAAAGCACGTAGTCTGTGCTGATTTTTCTCTATCTTCATAGTCTGCGGAGAGGAAGAGGTGCTTCCAGATGGTGATTCATTCTTCCTACCTCAAGGGATTGTGTACCCTCTGCAGTCTCCTATTCAATTTTGGCTATAGAAAGACCCCAATCACTTTTTGTAGCCTAGCCTACTTTTTAGACTATTCATTTAAATTTCAATTACATTTATTTAAATTTTTTTGTTTGCATCATTAGCTGATGCAAATCCCACTGTATTACAAGAAATGCCACAACTCAGTAACTTGTTTTGTGTACATTGACTGGCTTAGTTAGAAGTTATCTAGAATTTTAGTTGTCACTACAGCTAGAATTAAGTGAATAACAAACTTTTAACACTTTTTCCAAACAAGTGTTAAAAGCAAAAGGAAATAAGACAAATTCAAATTCCAGATTTATTTTAACTCAATCTAACCCAAGACTTTGAATTTTGTGACAGATTACAAAAAGAAGTTTCAGATTTGAAATAAATACGTCATTGAGTAACAAATTAAATGAACTGTAGAAGTATTTGGGAAGAGGTGGGGGTTTGATATGGACTCTCTAGACAAAAGTAGCATTCAAGTCTTTCTGCAAACTAGCAGAAGCTCACATTTTTTGTGTGATTTTAAACATCCATACATCCTGAAGATCAGCATGGCACTGTGGAATCAGTTCATAAAGCTGCTAGACTAAAACTGGTGACAATATCTTAATGCAAACCTGGTAGAAGAGCACTGTTTAATGGTAAAATTATGCTGGGCCTATGAAAACCCACAGAGAAACTTGCTATGGTTTCAATGCAAGAACTCAACAAGAGGAATAATCCCATTTGGGGAAAGATTCTTAAAATAAACAGTAAAAGACATTGTTCAAGGAAACTGAATCATAGGAAAACTGGAATTTAGATCCCTTCTTCCCTACTGAAGTCCAGTCCCAAGGTACAGTAAGTGATAGATCTGTGCCATTGATTTTAGTTGAATATTTGCTCAAATCAAAATTACTTACATGAGATTAAAAAATATTTTTTTAAAAGTGATACTAGCAGCATGATGTTGAATCAGTTTGTATAAATGAGGTAAAAGTAGTTTCATGTCAGACTGTATATTAATTTCTCAACAAAATTTTAAACCTGTGGAGTTGATGCTTCCTATTTTGGTCTATTTTTTTTCTCCTTCTCTCTAATGGTAGCATGGCCCAAATATGACCCACATGAATGGAACTGGAAGTGAACTTGACAGGAGATAGAATAACCTAATTCAATACACCGTAAGCTCTAAACATTGTAAAAGAAAATTAACACTGAAAAAGCAGTAGACTCTTACCTCCCATCTCTTTACTTAAACCTTTCACACCACAACTTTCATATTAAAATAAAAAGGAAAAAGTAACTTTGAACTGAAGTTACATTTTTGTAGATGACTGGTGTTCTTTAATACAGACTCATTAAAAAGTTTTTGTAAGTATAATAATTTTTCTGACAGTGTAACAGATAAAAACAAAAACATGTAATTTTTACAATCCTGTATTCACAGTGAGAAGCCTCAACATTTCTAGTTTCCAAAGGCTCATCATTCATGTCTCGTCCATGTGTACTACTCCAAGAACCCCACCACTTTTTAATATATTTAAAGCTCTTTACTTTTAAAGCTCTTCTGCCTTTCATAATTGCATTAGAAGTGGTTCAAAGAGACATAGCTACTCTTAGCTGGAGAATATGTTATCAATTGCCTGATGAAACAGCAATTAATGATGGTTATGTTCATTCCTTGATGGTAGAAGAGAGCCCTGGTCTCATTTACATCAATATTAGCCAGGAAGAACTTCAGAGAAATAATAAGAATTAGCCTGGTATAAATCATATACCAGTTCAGTAAATGGGAACAAAAGAGATACTCGTTTTCAAACTAAGGATAAATGAAAACACTGCTTAAATTAACTTCCTGTCAAATAAAATGACTGATCTTAGCAGGGTGATTATCATAATTCTTGTTGATTAAGACCTAAATTAAGTCAACATCTTCAGTAAGGAAAATACGTTGACCGCTTAAAAACTTATTGAAACTAATATTTTGGCTGACACTTTAGCACAAAAAGCTTATAACACACCAATCACCAAAACATTCAGAATGAGAAAAATCTTCCAGAGACAGATCTTGTACCAAGAGCATCAACACTTGAAGAAAAAGAACTTGTGAAGATCTTATGGAAACTGGTTAGGCACAGCCAGAGAAACCACAGAGAAGAAAATAGTCCACTGTTTGGAACCCCATTTAAAAATACAGCAATGATACTTACAGTGAAGTACCCATTTTGTCTAGCTGGGACTGGCACAAACCTAAGACTGCTTAAGAATTGTTTTTTTACACCAGGAAATAGATTTTAAAAAACCAGCTTAATTTAGGTTGGACGGAACCACTGGAGGTTGTATGAATGCTAATTTGATACACTTGCTTTAAAAAAAGTAGTATGCTTTGGATAACATTCCAACTTTAATTACCTGTGGAGTAGGATCAATTTTCTATGAATAGTATAGGCTAAATACACCTACAAATATCTGTAAATGCAGGTCAATAACTTTTTCACCTTCTTCTCCTGAAAATCGTTGTAGTGATTCAACCACCTCGTATGACTTCTAAATATATGCCACTAATTTCTAATCTTCTGTATAATCTAATTCCATGTTCAGAGTAGAAGCTGTTTTGATATTGCTTGCTACAGATGCTTTTGTTGCTAAACAATATCTTCTGCCTCAATTGAGCTGTTACACCACTTATTCTACGCAAAGTCGACCAAGGTAGCTCTAGGGCTTAAGAAAGCAGGCGCCATAAACTTAAATACTGGAGAGTTCTATCCTTACACAAACCTTCCCACAGGTATTAATGGCCACCTCATCACAGGCACCTCCCTGAAAAATATGAAAAGGATTCACAGATAAAGAAGTTAACTTGATTTCCTCATTATGGAAAGAGTATAAATGCAAGGAAGATTGTTAGATAAACCGAATGAATGCCTGTCCTTTCTCTTCTTTACAGAAGAGTTTGGACTAAAATTGTTACCTTTCCTTGAAGAGTTGTGTGCACATTCTCCCTCAGTAAAGGATATTATATATCACAGTATGAGTGCATTGTACAAGTAGGTTACATTTAATGAGAAAAAGAACTTCTTTTTTTCAAATCTAAAGATAGCAGAAACTAGAATGTCACCAAAAATAGTCTTTCTGATCAGGATGCCTGTCGTTACATTGGTTTTGGACAATGACACAAAAAGTAACACCCATTTTCCCTCCATCATTAGGAAAACTTCACTAAAATAATCTTGATATCACATATTTAAAATTTTCTGGCCTTCGATCAAAAAGTAAAACTGAAAGCTTACAAAGTAAAAAAAAAATGTGCTGATCTGCCCATTATTAAGCCGAGCAGAAACCTCAGAAAATATCCCTTAAAGATATGACGCTCTATTCACTCCTACTGTATTCTCACAAGTATTAAGAGAATTGCACCACTTACTTTCCCCACATCTGGTTGTGCTTTACATATTGTACCATTGTATCTCACTCCTTTTTGGGTTTTTTTTTGACGGCCAGACAAGGAAATAATTTATACAGAGCTGGATTCCTGAGATATCTGACTTCCCAGACATGGCCAGGGATGTGAATATAAAATTCAGGAGCAAAGAGTAAGAAATTATTTTTACCACAGTTTTTATTTTCCTTTCTCAATGCATGCCTAAACTATATGTACTTGTTCAATTCTTCTTTTTATAATCTCAGCTTCTTAAATATTCTGAAAACATAAATGAGGCTATCTCTCATTACTAATCCTGTTTGTTCTACTTAAGTAATACAGAGCGAAGACATTCTGGCTGTCACTGTCCACAGCTAATATCCAACACTCATTCCCCTCCTGCCTGGCAGTTGGCATTGACTCACCAGATATTCAGTTCTATTTGATTCCCATATCGCTACTACCCAAGGTATCTAGGGGAGGAGTATGACCACTCAAGTGTTGCTACCCACATTCATGTCCACACTGCAAATCAGCAAATGCAAGTGAGATAGCTCTTTGACTGTGCCTGAACCAGCAGTGAAGAGTAAATTCTGGGATGGAGCACAGCTTAATTTTGATTATGTTCTTTAAAAGCAGGAATTGGGGTGTAATGCAAGCAGCTGCATAGTATTTTTGCATGAGAAGGGTTTTTGGGTTTTTTTTTCCCCCCTTAGCTTTTTTGTTTGAGGAGGTTCCCATACTTACAGTTTCAAAAATACATAAAAGCACGGTTCAATGTCACTAGTTCAATCCTGTCTGCCACGGTCTACAGGCAGCCTAGAAGGCATGGCTAGCTAAACTGAAATTTTTTTTTTCCTAGAAGAGATGGTTGGGTGGAGGCCAACATGTAGAACACAGGAAAAGGAGTTTCTGTGCTTGCAGATATTCAAAAGCAAGGTGGACATTGCTCTGGACAACCAGATCTAGCAGACACTGTTCTAGGAGAGGGGTTGGACTAGGCAATGTCCAGAACTTTCTGCCACCCTCCTCTATTGTGCAATCCTGTGAAGAGGCAGATTTCAGACGGCGAAACACAAGGCTCTGGAAATTTAAGACCAATTTGCACAGAGAGACTGATGGTTGAGCAGTTGACAATTTATACATGGAATATTAGAAGGAAAACTGAATTACACTTTGCTTGATTAGTTAAAGCAGTACTACATCTATTGATGATAATATTCTTTCTAATGTCTTAATAATAGAGAGAACTTTAATAATACACCATCAGTATGGTAACACCATAGAAAACTTGCTTCTACATGCTGTATGACTGATGAGCAGCAGAGGGTATCCATAAGGATAGCTGAGCATCACACTTTTAGGGGTGATGCCTTCCCTGCCTCAAACACATAGTGGTTCCTCTCCTCTCCCCTCCCCTTCCCCCTTCTCTCCTCCCTTCTCTCTCCAACTGACAGACAGATCTATTGAAGGATCTTCTCTGGCATCTTTGGAAACCCATTCCCCAAACGGATCTCCACTGCTTATGCTTCTATCAGTAATCTCTGGTCTAGGAAGCACATTAGTCTCCCAAGTGGATCATTCTTCATCCATCTTGCCATACAGTTTTCCATCATCACCAGTCTCTGACAGACCATACCTTTCTACTAATTATCTTCTACCAATCAACCAAAGGTGATATTTTTCTAACAAAAAACTCCATTCTTTAATACCAGTCACCTCAGTTAGTTTCTATTCTACATATCAATCAACTTAAAATTTAACAGTGTATTTTCTCCTTATACCAACTGACTTTGCACCTTTGCCTCTGGCTGACCACAAGCATGAAGGGAAATCTATGTGGGCTTAACTCAGATGCCCAGATGATAACAATTAGCATGGTAATATTTTATTTGACTGGGAGCCAGAGGCAGAAATACAGGTTGCACAGCAGTCTCTGTTTTCTATTTTCATGGTGCAAACACTAAGCATCGGGATGATGGACAAGAAAATTATGTTCACTGAAAATTATCTCTTGCTTAAGATTAGGAGTGCAGTGCTTTAGAAAAGCACTAAGAAGTTTCTAAAACCTAAGCCACTTTTCCTCATGGGTATCCAAAAATTAAAAAGCACACAAATGCAGCTCTTCTGGCTGTAAAATGCATTGAGAGTGAAAATACAAAAGCTCCCATTCAGATTATTACTTATCATGTTCTTGCGTTTGTGTCAGTGAAGAAATTTTCTCCTGTAGCAGAGCAGCATAAAGCCCAACTCTTAAAGGCAGTTCAAAAAGTTTATATGATTTATTTCGTTCACAGTAAACCATCTGGATGCATTCAGAATACCATGAAGACACAAATTAAGCTGCACATCTCACTGCTCTTTGCAGTTCTGCTCACACATTGATCTCTGCTGGAGTTTCAGTGACATGACATTTCCCTGCAGGATCAATAACCGTGCCTGCAGAGGTGTCTGGGCTCCATGGTGTACAAGCAACTTTCACAGCCATTCAGCTCCCTGGCACCACTCTACATAAATACATGGATTTGAATCAAAGGGAGTTGGTGGTGAGAAGCAAATAGGAAACAACACAATGGTAGAAATAAAAGTTCTTAATGGAACTAAGTGGAGGAGCTGTCAATGGGAAATGTTCAGGGGTGGAACAATTAACTCTTTCCAGACACAAGCTTAAGAGAAAAAGGATTTTAACAATTTATAAGTGTCCATAATGTTGGGCAATATTTCAGTAGGTGGAAAGGGCAGATTGAATAGACACGTTCTAATAGATAAGAGGATAGAAACTGCAGCTGCCAGTCCTATGTCGACTGTATATTTGAAGTTTTGGCTTGGGAAAGCTGGGTTTAGTTCACTCTGACCATCTGATCAGATTCCAAGACAAATGAGGCTCATTTGGAACTGTCAGACTAACAGCTAGAGAAGGAGAAGGATAATATGTCACAGTACCCTCAAGAATCAGTTTAAAACTGGAAGTACCACAGAAATCACATGCTTAGATGTAACTCTGCTGAGAATGACTAAACTTGGAACCTTTATTGGGTAGTGCTACTAATGTCAGTTTAGCTCTGGCTTTTCTGACTCTTCAGATCCAACTTAAATGTCCTGATTTTTTTCCTAGACCTTTTCAAAGGTAACCAGCTAGGCTTTTCCCAAGTGAAGTCTGGCTGTAACTCCAAACACCTCTGACTCCAGAAAACTCTCAGGCAATGTAGAATGGAACTAAAAAATTTGGGTTGATCCACACCACAGTAGTGCAATGCACCCCAGAAAGCCACCTCAGGTGTCCACACAGCCTCTCAATACATGCTCTGGGACATAATTGCCACAAAACTACAAGTTTTGAGGCTATGAAAGAGACATCACTGCATTTCAGGCTCTTTGAGCTGAAAAATGCATTAATTTCTGATAACTATTTCTTAGAGCTAAGCAACTGGAGCCATGCTTTGGACTTAAAGCAGACTTGGATCAAGTACTATGTGTTGCAAATACAACCAAATCTCTCTTCAAAAACCTGTGCTGTAGAGAGGGTTTAGGAGTTACTCTGGATTCCCTGGCTGAGAGGCTGGGAAATACCCTCTGGAGAAGTTTCCTAACAGCATGGATATAACCTGTATACAATTCCTGCAACAGTCCCTCTGAAATGAAGAGTAGCAAAAGGCATTTGAAGATACCTTCCAAGCCCTCTCTATGGCTGCATTTTGGTTTAGACTCTTCTTGTTCACAAATAGCAACTTAAGGAAAAAAAATATTCAATATTACAGAATACATTAAATAACCAGTATGAGAAGAAACATGTCGGATTATTTATCCACTTTACTACCCCATGTTTATAAACCTGAAGGAGTTAGGAAGATTTTTGAAAATAGAGGTCTCTCAAAATGGTAAATAAATATATTTTTCACCGAATAAAATGAAAACCACAATGATTTCAGGTTTTTCCAAAGGAGATGAAATAAAGTTACATAGGCAAGGTATACCATTCCATCATCTTTCTGAATAACCAAACTGCTAAATGTGTTCTATTTGTATTACCTGTGTCATACAATTTTCAGTAAAGTTTAAGGCCAGGACTCCTCTTGTGTTAGTTGAAACCAATGCTGAAGGGAACAAGCTGCGATATAAAGTGAACACTTTATCTCCTAAACAAATTCTTCATAAATTCTCCCCACAATTTAACCCACAATATGTGAAAATCTGTTTATGACTGCCTGAAATCGCTCCTCTGACTTTTTGCTGAGCATATCATCTCATTCAATATTAACAGAAAACCCACCTCTTTTACCATTGCAGGAAAAGCATAGCTACTTAAGAAAATGAAAATTCCTACAGTTTCATTTGCCATTTTCCTGGGTAATTCTCCTGGAATTACCAGTAGGCTATGTTCTTTTAAAAGCCAGAAAAGAAACTTAAATTTATTCTTTTATCCTTCAAAATTGCTTCTGTGAAGCATTTAATACTTTTTAAGATCAAAAATACTTCAGGAGTCCATGGGACACCATTATAGAGTTCCAGGTTTTCTTCTGCAAACAATTAATTATTTCTAAAAATGCCCATAATATTTTGATGAGGAGCAGCTGTCAGAAAAGAAGGCATTTTTTGTTCTATTATATCGTAATCATTCTCCTAGGAAACAAATCCAGAAAAGTTGTTGTTCTATTGCATATTCTGGAGGATAATCTGGAGCTGGAGGTTGTGTAAAAGAAACAAATTGAAGGTCTAAGGATTCAAGATCTAAGGATGTAAGTGGAGAGCACACCTGCCCTACAAATTTCAGGAGGAGCAGCCCTCTATCTGAAGTGCATCTTTCCACAGGGCATGATAAGAGATCCACCTTGCTGGCTGTATAGATCAACGTTATCTCACACTACAGTCAAAAGCAGAAATAAAAGGTGTTGGAACAGAAAGCTCTGTGAAGCTATCTATGGTGATGTTCTTGTGGAGGTTTTGCTTAGGAAGGGAAATTGTGAGCTAACCTGTGAGCAGGCTCCAAAGAAAGCCCCAGGTGGAGTCAGCCCACCCCCCACCAAGGCAGGCAGCTTTAGTGGTGAATAAAATACATGGCCATCTGCAAGTGCTTTGTTCTCTTCCTTATCTCTGTGCACTTATCCACCCTCAGGCAAGGACAGAAATCAGTTATGAAATTGGATGAGCTCCTTGAGCCTTTCCCTAAGGGACACTTTTTAACAGGGAGTCAGGTCTGTGTTCCCATGCCATCATCCATGACTTGAGCATTATCTGCTCTCTCTCATCTCTGCCTCAGTCAGATGTGGTCACAGCTGCTCTGTCTATTTGCCTGATAGAATTATAAACCTGAGCTATCACTCGAGCCAGCTCTGTGCAGGGAGCTGCCTAAGGACGGCAACTGGAGGTGGAAGCTGGGGAGGAAGAGCCAGATTGTCATGAGTAAGAGCCAGACTGCCAGATCCCTGGACACATGTGAAAAAGTGAATAGTGAAATAACATATTAGTCCACCCATTTCCTACTCCTGCACAGGAAAAAAAGTCTACATTAGTGAGTGATCCAAAGATAGCTATCTGGAGAGACCCAGCTGTTGGTAAGGACCATCACTCACACACGAGTTGTCAGGGAGATTTACATCAGCCCAGCTCTAATTTGCTCCTGTGAACTGAAGGTCCATTAACAGTTGGAGTGTATTTGAGGCAATCCTAGATCACATCTTGTGGTCACTTTCATGCCAAAGAAATCCCATTTGTGCACTCCCAGTCTACTCTGCTGTGTGAATAAAAGTACAGTAAAAGGGATGCACAGGTGGTTTTCTTCAAAAGATCCCTCCTGACACAAACGCAATCACTAATACTAGATGCATCTTGAAGACAAAATGCACTCTGGAGTTATAGCTACGGCTGTCTACTTGGTGGCTGACCTGTGCTTTATGTGTGTTTTAACCTGAACCTCTGCCAGAGAGCTGTAAAACATAAAAGCCTGCGAATTCTTGGCTCCCTGGGAAAGGAGCTAAAAACTCATGTCTCACGTTATAAGCTCTACAGGGGAACACTAGACACATTGGTCTTCAAACATAAAGAGGAGGGAGAAAGAGAGAAAGAGAGGGGAGTGGAGTGGAAATTTATTAGTCTTTGGCACCTAAAATTGCCATTGGCCATTTTGCACTGCACTCTACAGATGGCATTACTTTACTTTAACTAGGAATGTTCTGCCTATTTTATGTGGTGTAGTTTACAAGCTGAGGGAAATACCATTACTTTCAATACATAGAATACAGCTCACTTTGAGTAGGAGCAGCATTACTTTCTTTTCACTGAGAGAGAGTTTTCCTATCAGTATTTTTCAAAAAACAGTAAATTCATTTTTTAAAACTCAGTTTCATAGGCACAAATAATTTCAAAACCTTACTCCAGAAAACATGAATTTTATTTCTGTAACACTTTTTAAAACAGTGTGATTTATTTGTTTAGAATGTGGTTTCCCAATTTATAAATGTAACCTTATGACATCTTGCTTCAAGACAATTTTATTGCAAGAATTGATGTCAATCAGAAGAATGAAATTAAATATAGCATTCAACTACCAGCATCAGGTACATTTTATTTTGAGTCAAAGGAAGTCCTTGTTGGGGAGATTTCTACAATATGGAAGTGAGTGGTGCTTCCACACCAAAGCTCCCACACTGATCCTAGGTTTCCAGCCTGTCTTTTTGTCACACCACTGCTCCTGGACCCCAGGCAGGAGTTGACACCATAGTTAATAAGATGAGCAGGGATGAAATCTTCAGAAATGTTTTCTGCTCTGTTCAGCAAATCTCCAGGAAAGGAGGAACAGAGAGAAAACACCAAGAGAGCAGTGACAGATGAGGCAATGAGACACATGACAGAACCATCCCACTTGGCCTCATTCAGTACCTCTGCTGAGTACCCTCATTATCCCAGTCACAAAGGAAACTCTCATACTGTCCCAGGGAGCCAGTAAAAGCAGGTTTAACCTTCTTGACAGGATAGCAAAAGGCACCTTTCAGTAGTCCTGGAAGATTCCCCCGAACACATCCGCACCATACTGGTTGGGCAACGTGCCATATGCATGATTTCCGGCAGTATTTCTCCAAGAGCATCAGCAAGCTGGGAACATACTTTAAACACTATAAAGATGGAAAAGCATGTATGTATACAGGTTCCTAGGGACAAGAAAGGAAGTCATTGGCCTTTTCAGTTCCTTTCAAAGCAAATAAATATTTAAATATCTGAGCATGGACTTGTTTGAGACCCAGGCACTTTCAAACAAGTGAGGAAGTATTGCTGAAAACACCAACAACTCAGGACTACCAGAAGTTAATCACCTTACATTCCCTTATTTGCTATTACAGACAGATGAATACTCATTATTCCACATAAAACTTTCCATACGACCTAAGAAATAAGATAGACATTATAAACTCTGAGCAAAGAGTAATTCCGTATTCTTCAAGCTTTCCATAGAAGAACTCTTAAGTGGTTGAGAGATATGTAATCACAAAAGCATTTTACTTCCCCCCCCCCCCTTTTTTAAAAGAAGTTGGTTCTGAGAAGAAAAGAGAAAATTCACCTATGTTGGACACTGTTTGCTCAGTGTAGGCTTGGCATGAATCTGCTTTAAAATTCCACACTTCTGCACTCCCAGAAAAACAAAACCATATCGCACATTCATTAATTTTCACCACAAGAAACTGCAATTCCATTGGTTGTACAAATTACAGTCAGCCTTAACCTGTCCTCTCCTCATATTTCTAGTGGTTGAACTGAAATTTATTTAGGCTGAATACCACACTGACTTCAACACCTAAATACCTGCTTGAAGAATAATACACTACTTAGAAAAAGGCTTTAGAACATCATTATTAGATCATAATTTTTTTGGCAATGGAATGTAATTTCTGAAGTTTGGCCCTTGACTCTGACACACTATCCACTGAGAAATTCCCATCCACCCATATCCCATTTCCACACATACTTCATGTTTTCTGTAGGGGAGCTGGTCTTTAGGATTTTTCAGCAGCAGATTGTCACTCAGTGACAATTCCAATTTACAAACACAGAAGCACTTCACCAAAAAAACAGGAATTCAGTGAAAATTCCTAAATGGCCACTCAGGGCTGAGATTTAATTTACAGTAAATATCAGGAAGATATTTCTATGAAGATATTTTCTATGTTCGGAAAGAACATAGAAACATCCTCAAATAGGACGAAAAGCCAGTAAAAGCTATAAACACAGAGGAAAAACACTACTGGCTAAGGAAGCATCTTCACCGCATATTACTCAAAACTGAGACATAAACTGAAGAGAGAGCCCTGCAATACACACAGTTTCTACACTCCTCCACTGGCAAGAGCTATTGACCAATTTTGGAGACTATGCATTAGCCACATCTATGTCTGGTAGTCCAGGGACAAGGCATTCAGCCAAGAGGAAGGTTCAGGTGCAGATTTAAAGCAGGCAGAGTGGGGCTTCAAATACCTTCCATGCAGTCTGTAGCAAAGTGTGAAGTGCTTTCTTCCAGAAGCCACCATTTCCTTACATTTCAAAACTATTACTCAACAGGATGGGAAAGTATAACTTATCCTGGTAGGAGAAATGCAAGCCAACATTAACCTAGATTATGCATAATACATTATACTCTAACTCATAAAGGAAGAAGCCAAGCAGCATGGATAAAGATATCAGAAATTTATGGTGGGTATAGATCTCACTGTAAGAAAAAATGTAAGGCTGATTGGATGGGGCAAAACTGAATAACTTCTTTCAGAATCGGTCAATTAAAACATACATGCAAAAAAGTATCAATATATGGAAGAGAAAGGCTATTTTTCTCAGCAAATTTCTTCAGCATGTCAGCAATACTTCGTGTTGTAACTAAATTCATGGCTTGAAATTATTCAGGGAATGGTTAAATAATGCGATGCATCAAATCCATTTCAAAATTAACTGCATTTTCGACTTTCTGGCCACCGCAAATTATTCTCAGTTGTGATTTACAATAGGCAAGTGTTAATTTACCTAACCCATATTTTATGAATATGTATTGACTAATTGCAAGTCCATGGTTCAGGGTAAATAAGTACGCCATTTATATTCTGATAAGTCACACAATCAATTTTCAATCTACTGCCTCAAATACAGTATCAGACTGTGACAGGTTTATTCGCATTGACACAAGGTGTCATAGTTCTGTGAACTGCAAAATAGAAATGTCAAACATTATTCAGCAGCCACCGGTGGATCATGCCCAGCAGGAACATCCACAGCAAAACCTCAGGATGTCAGGGGCCTGTCTGCTGCTGTTTGACTACAAATTGAACAAAACTCTAACCTAAGCAGACCAGTCTTCACACAGGGATCAGTTGTGGTGGCAATTTTGTTTCCTGTAGTGGACTTCTAATCTGACACTTCCTCAGCTACCCAGAGATGAGAGCAGTATTTCTGCCATTAGGTAATGGGAGAAAAGGATGGGACTTTTGTCTGCCCTCTGCATACTTGGGTTTGGCCTTTCAGGTCACAGTCATTGTTAAGAGCAGTTAATCAGGCTTTCAAATTAGTGCAAAAGGTTTATTCTGTCTCTTTTTTGAGTGTCAGGGCTCATCTTAAATAAATGCTGCATAAGGGATTTTTTTTTTTTTTTTTTTTTTTTGCTAACAGAGCTCCCATATCACTGGTTGCTTTTTGCACTTTATTCATTACCATTATAATTTTTCAATTAAATGGAGCATGCTTAAATACCATTCCAGGTTGAAATATTCCTAACCTTTTCTTTAACCAGGCATCTTAAGATTCACTTTCTCTCTCCCAGTCTAAATCTGTCCTCTGAAAAAAACAGTCCAGGAGAATCCTTTGTATGCTTTGTGCAAGTGCACTTCAGAGTCTTGCAGAGAAATAAATACCTTAGTCTGTACAGATTTCTGTGTTCCTTGAATGGGGATTCATTTTTCTGCCTCTTTCTCCTGATGAATTCCTGAAGGATGACTGAATTATGACCTGGGTTTTCATTTTCACTGCTTGACTCAATCACATGAACATAGGCTCATAATGCCACGGTAGGTGCTCCAGGGTACTGTGCATGCCCCACTTGTGTTTATCCAAGTTGTGAGTTACCTGGAAACCTTCTGTTACCCACAGCAGCAGTGGGGGAGGTGGAGATGGAGCCCCAAATATTTCAGGTGAACCTAAATGTCTTTATACAGGAAATGAAACTGTGTCCTGACCTATGAACCTGATGGATGAGATCAAGCCGAGGAGAAACAGTTAAATTTAGCAAACACTGTAAGTTGTTCATTCAGCTACAGCAGTGAAGGTATTCTGATTCACTCGATAACTATTTCCTTACTAGCAGCTTTAGAGCTATTTAATGATGTCGTTATACCTGCAAGACCACCTGTCAAAGAGGGGAACACAATGAAAGTGATGAGGTGGTGGAGTGAGACGAGGAAGATACATTCATTAGAGATGCGAGAAGACAGCTGGTGTTATTGGGCATAAAAAGGAGGTTGGGGAGCCTTGTTAAAAGTTATGTAGTCTCCTAAAGAATTACAGGAAAAAAACCAGCAAAAAAGTTTGGTGTTACAGAAAAAGAATTGGCAATTACAGACCTCCTTTAGTTATACTTCAAATTAAGAGAAATACAGACAAAAGAGAAAATCAGTTTTAATCAGTACTAAAAAATATTAATTAAAAAAAAAAAGCTTCCAGTTTCATTTCTTGAATCGGTGTGGGGTTCAGTGAGCAATTTGAATGGAGTCTGCAGACTGGAGTTAATTATTTGCATTAGCATTTCAGATGGCTTCCATATAAATACCAGCTCTTTGGTGTGCTATGGTCATAGACAAAAAGTAAGATAAATGCTTGATTTCCCTTATAGGATCCTAAATTATTTCATTTAATAGGTAGTCAACAGCATGGGGATTGAATGATACAGGCTTTTGAAAACAGCTCTGGGATCTAATTAATTGGGACAAATTATCCAAAGCAGATTGGCATTGAGGAAGGAGGACAGACTCAGGGAGTAATGACAGATGGATACACAGAAAAGAAAGCAGAAAGACCTTTGCTGCTCTTGAAGAGCTGAGCCTTAAGGCCACTCTGAAATGATGTTGCATCATGGATTTGTGGCTCATTATTATGTATGTGACACCTAAATATTCTTATTTGCGGCATAGCCCTATGCCCAGAATTTAATTTTTCATTGGAGGATCAGATCCAAAAAACCAGGAAGTTTTAATGGTATCTGAGTGTGTGGTTTGGGCTCAGCTTGGACCCTCCAATGTCATCCTGTAACAAAGCTGTTTGCAGTTGTGTGGACAGAACTTTCCAGAAGGATGAGCCCTGAGTTCCAGGAGGCAACAGCCAGCAGCTATAAGAAGCTGGGCGAGTCAGAATGGAAGATATCCCTCCCTCCCCAGTAACTGACAGAAGTGGCCAGAGACTCCCTGAGCCATGGCCTGAAGTTTCCTGGAGAAGTGTTCCCTGCCCCTCCTCAGTCTGGTTCTGCACTGCAGCATCACCTGTGGGATGATGATGCCATGTCACACACTAACACCACATATACTGTGGAATAGTTTGGGTTGGAAGGGAACCTTTAACATCATCTAGTTCCAATCCCCTCCTGTGGGCAGGAACACCTTCCACCAGAGCACCTTCCAATGGGTCAGAGTCCCATTCAACCTGTCCTTGAGTATTTCCAGGGATGGGATGGTCACAACTCTGGGCAATCTGTCTAGAGTTTTGCCACTCCCATTGTAAAAAGCTTCTTCCTTCTATCTAGCCTGAATCTACCTTAAAACCAGTACCCCTTATCCTACCACAACAGGATAAAATGTCCATCCCCACCTTTTTTTTACGCTCCCTTTTAAGTATTGAAAAGCTGGAATAAGGTCTACCTGGAGCTTTCTCTACTCTAGGCTGAAAAATCCTAACTCTCTGAGCCTTTCCTCACAGGGCAGGTGATCCACCTGTGAGTAAAAGTGTTTTGGGTATTCAAGACACTTTAGTCTGCTGCCACTTCAGTCTCAAACCATGATACCTACCCCTGGAACACAATCCTGTTCCCACAGGCTGCTTAGAGCTCTTTATCAATAGCTGAATATATCAATATTAATGGACATGGAGTATCATCACCAGCATACTGATAGAGCAAGACAAATAAACTGTGTGGTTTATGCATGCCTGGCATGTACAAACATCTGGCATGCACATACATCACTTTAAATTCAGACAATATAACCAGAAGTCAATGAGATCCTGGTATTTTTGGCCCTGACAGAATGCACTTAGTGCTCCCCAGAACTTGACCATACATCACATAGCCTATCCAAGCACTGACAATGAGCCTTACCTTCAGCTCCTTTCTCTTCACTTCCACACTCTAGCAATCAAGCACCCTTGTGAAATACCAAACCATCTGCTGATCTAACTTAATTAGAATTTCTTCAGTGGAATTTCTTCCAGTACAGAATTTGACTGGGCAATGTTTGGCCCATCCAGTCGTATATCAGCACTGTAGGACAGAAGTTTCACAGAAGTTTTACAGAAGTTTCCTGAAGTTGTGCCTTATGAATATTCACCCCAGAATATACCAGTCACTGACTTAGGAAGCAACCACAACAAGACATAGTTCAGTCTGTAAAGTAGCATAGACTATGCATAGACTGTCTCTTGCCTCCCAGCCCTGAGACCTGAGGACCTGATCTGACATTTAAATCCTTCCCTATGATACCAACTATCTATTCATTTCCCTTCTGCACTGTTTACTCCAGGTATGATCACACTGCTGTTAGGCTCCTCCAAAGCCACCGCTTCACTAAGCTGAACAAGACCCATGCCCTCAGCCTTTCCTCATGGGAAAGTGCTGCAACCCCTCATCATTTTGGTGGCCATCATGCAAGTTCAACCAATTTCTTGTACAGACAGACCTAACACTGGGCCCAAAACTCCACATGTTTTCTAATGAGCACTGAGTGATGATCACTTTCCTTGGTCTGACTATTTACCTGCTGATATAGCTCAGAATGTTGTTGACTTTCATTCCAAAATTAAAAATGGAACAGGCAACAGAAATAAGCATCCACCATTTGTCAGATGTGCATTTCCCTATCTGTCACACAGTGCATACACACAGCTAGAATTTTAAATCAAAACTATCAATAATTAAGTAGTACAGAATAAGCAGATGGCGAACACCATCCTCAAACTGAAATATCTGCAAATGTATGGAATGTACTGTACTTAAAAAAAGCATAAAAGGTATTAAAATTCAACAAATGTCTTCCTATAGAGCAGTTCATCCAGATGTGCTAGAAATCATAGTTTATAACAGCAATTTTCTGAATAACATGGTTTTAATGGGTAAATGCTTTATTTATACAATGAAATTTTGATTTATATTGTGCCCTCAGAAGCACAATTGCACAAACAGAATTGTTTCAAGAACATTGTATGCAAACATAGAATACTGTTCATAGGAGATTCATGGAACACTCCTCTTACCATTAAATAACTATTACTCACTTCCATGAGGCACATCAGTACACCATTCACATCAGCAAATGCCAAGACCCTATGCTTCTACTCTCAGAAAGTCCGGCCTCCAAAAAACTAAGTTAACCTTGCCAACAGGAAAAGAAATGATAGTTGGGCAGTGCAGAAGCAAATATTGATACCATTTCAAAATGAATTCTATATATTTGGCTTACAGCAGTGCCTGCTGTGTTTTTAAAACTATCATTCTTTTCTTTTAAAGCACTGCTGTGTGTCAGGAAACTACCACTGTCCCATGTTTACAAGAAATATAAAAATGCTAAAGAATTTTTGGTAAATGCTAAAGCCACAGAGAAACTTGGGATCATGACTGACACTGAAATTAAATCCACTTCACTCACTGCCTAACTTTGGAGACTGGCTAAGGTTTAAACAAGTGAGGTTTCTGCTAGATAAATTTCCATTAAGTTTCTGTTTAGAAATGGCTCCATCTTGGCCTAGCTTTGCAGGTCTATATTTATCTTCCATCCAGCCTTTCTAGATACTTTTAGGTACAAATCCTTAAACACTCCAACATCTTTATCAAGCCAATATTCACTTCAAAACACACTCTTACTGTCTTGCTCCTCTCATGTGCAAAAAGTCAGTAAGGGTAATCAACAGGACACTAACTTCTGGGTGCAGTTTTACCCTCCTGCAGAGGCCATGCAAAACTCATATTGGATCGATCTGTTCTACTAGTAATCTGTCCTAGCAATATACTGTGGCATACTACTAGGACAACCCTATTGCTTCCAGTGGCCATCATAGTTGGGAAATTACTTAGGCATATCTTGACTGCACCATTCACCATTCAGTTGCACAAGGACACCAGACAACTGCCATGGAGCAAGAAATCCAACTCTCCCAGGGCTTGCATTAAAGACCTAACCATTTATTTCATCCTGTTGCAGGTCTAGCTGCAAAATGCCACTGTTTCTATGACACCTCTTCAGAAAGCTAAGAGAGTGAGTCAAGTTTAAATGAAAAGTGTGTTTGATTTGGTTTGGTGTTTTTTCCTACTACTTTACAATTTCTTTGGGAAAAGAACTGTTTTCCAAAAAACAAGATTGAAACGATGAGTTTCATTAACAAGCTTTATGAGGTTTATTGTTAGAAATTGAGTACCAGTGAGGTGATTTCCCTTGATTACAATTACAGGAGCTAACTTAGTTAATGCCAAGTAGTTGCCTGTGCTTTTGCCAAAGAATAACTATTTCAGAGCTATTAAGGTTTCAGAATATTGTGTAAATGCATATTTTATTTAGATTTCTTATCCCAAGTGTTTAAAACACGTATTCATTATAAAATAATTTCTTCAGTCTATGCCATGGGCTATTAAAAATAAGTTTTACACAATTTAATTACTCTGTTGAGGTAATAGGTGAATAGAAAGAATTATATCTGACTTTGTTTAAAAACCTTACATCTACATGATCAGTGTTGTGTGCATTGTCATCTCCCAAAGTACAAACTTTTATCTTTTGGATGTGGAAAACATCCCCTTTGTTAATATAGTTGATAAATGATAAATGGCTCATTTCCCAAATTCTAGTGAGGGTGTCTCTCTCTAAAAACTTATTTGTTTAGTAACCACTGACTGATAAAACAGCAAGAATTTGATCATCCATTTCAAGGCATAGTTCATATAATTTAACCATCCACATGTGTTAGCCAAAGCCCTTCAATAAAAAAAGATAAATAATTAAACCTAATGTTCCTCTTCTTATAATGATCCTTTAGGCCTCATCTACACATGAAGTTAATTAGTTTAAACTGGCAGAGGGAAAGCCTTGCCATCAGGCTTACAAAGGTAGGCAGCAATTTTTCATTCAAGTACATCTTTGTGGAAAACTTTATGATATCTCCTATCATGAAAATCTACAGAAAAAATATTATGCTGAGGGTGTTTAACTGAAAGACGTTATTGCATTTAATTAAACTGACCCTAAAATTGGGATAACTCTCCCCTATCTGTAGTTATCCAAAATGTACGTGTCTAGCATGAAGTAATCGACTAAAGCTCTAATGTCAATGCAGAAAGATGAGACTCTTCAAAGGGTAATTAATCCTCTGCTAAGTCAGGAAGGATGAATCACCCTCTGGAAATACCTTTTTCCATCAACAGTATTTTTTCACATCATGCATAATAAAACTGCGAAACTCATTACCACAGGATGCTGTGGAGGCACAGACGAAAGGCACTAATGCATTTAAAAGCCCTAGACTAATTCATTGAGAGTGGGTGCAGCAAGCAGATGGTCTGAAAATAGTCACCAGCTCAGGAAGTCCATGAACAATATATCTGGAAGGTGGGAAGTATTGTGTACTGCTTAGTTCTTATACACTTCTCTAAACATCTGGTAGCAGCCCCTGTTGGAACAGAATCCC
This sequence comes from Motacilla alba alba, assembly GCF_015832195.1. Taxonomy (NCBI): domain Eukaryota; kingdom Metazoa; phylum Chordata; class Aves; order Passeriformes; family Motacillidae; genus Motacilla; species Motacilla alba. Next base: position 41,708,161 of record NC_052016.1, read on the forward strand.
AGATTAGATGGGCTGTTGGTCCAGCCCATGGGATAGCTCTGCTGTTCTGAAGTTAACTCATATCCTCATTCAGAGTAACTATTCCCCTTAAGAAACCATGAGTACTCAAATACTAGGTACTTTTCCTTTATAAAAAGGGATACTATTCTATTAGTACTAAGATATTTCGTTTCACTCTAAAATACTTCTTGGTGCAAAGAGTGTCTCTTTTGGGTTAGCCAATACTTTATAAACAGCAATTTTCAAGAAAATATTTCTATATGCACTAACAATATTTCCTAAAAAGAAAGATCAAATAACTTTGTTTGGATACAACGTATTGTTACCTACTGTCTGTATCTCTGAAATATCAGGTGTCTGTAACCAATCATCAAAAGCTTAGGCTTAATTTCTGAAGTCCTTCTATAACATATTTAATATTTAAGCAAACACATAGTAAGAACGTGAACATGTCATCTTAAGACATGATTGCAAAAAAAAAAAAAAAAAAAGCCTGAAAATAATAACGTATTTGGAATAGGAAAATACCAGGTATGACCTGCAGGAGTTCATCATCAAGCCCAGTAAACACTTCAAATTTTCTTACCATCATTTTCTGTATTAATCAGACCTGTTCTTTCCTGAATCTCATTAGCTTTATTAAATTACTGGGACTGTAGTAATATTTCCAAATATGGGGGCATTGTTTTCAAGAGCTACTAACAGAAAAAAAAATTACATATTCTAAAGATATTTTTAGACAGTAATTACTGTATTATGGAAGGTTAGGCTCACCAGGACCAAACAACTAGGAAAAGAACCTCAAATCAAAAGGTGAAAAGGAAGAAAAGAGCATATTTTCAGTCTGACCACAACAAATCTGATAGATGCTGTAATGAAATTGAAGACTGTTTTCTGGGAAACACATTCCAAATTCCTGAATTTCACTCTCAATGGTTCATGGCCATCCATGTGATGGGAACTTTTAAAGATGCCTTTTTTCTTTAAAATATCACTATGATTCTGATGATTCTGTTCAATAATCAGTGAGTTATTTTTGCATTCCAGGGGGACTTTCTTTTGACACACAAAACTTTCCAATAAAGTCTTACAGGGTTAGGTCACAAAATTACTTGTAACTTCATTTAGGTAATTGTAACACAAATTTCCAGAGTCTTGGAGACATTTAAAACATTCCTGGTGTAGGAATTAGTTGTGAAAATGTCTTTTATCAAAATATTCCATGTCCTCTATCAAATTTGGCAGATGATTATATTCCTTTCCTCTATATAGATTTTTATCTAGGTGCTGGAACTACTATAGGATTCAGGAAACACATCTGTATTCTATTGTCCCAAGTCTGCTGGTCAAATTGATAGTTATTCAGCTCTAGATGACTCTGTATAGTAGGTAAGACCATTGGTTACATGCAATAAGGAGAGGAACATCTACTTTCCCACAGAAAGAGTGTCAATGTAACTTTGCAGCTCACAGAGGAAACTTTGTGTTCCAGGAGGAAATATTTAAAATCAAGTATTTACATTGAGCCGTATAAAATCTAATATTCATTGAGGCAGCTCATTGTATTTTCCTCCAGCAGTGAGGCAGGATCAGTGAAAAGATGTTGAAACTCAGATATGGCTTAGGTTTCAGGCAACACCTTCCAAAACACCTGGTGCCTTCAAAACCCAAACCCTGATTTCAAACATCTATGCCATCTTCAAACACAAGCCATTGTGAAGTGAAGCAGACTGAGAATGTGAAGCACAATTTTTCTGTACTTGCCTTTCCTGTTGCCTTGAAGGAAGTTAGCAAATTGCTGTGTGCCATTTCCCAGTGCCAAAGGCATTATTCCAGCCTACAGCTAAGAGTCTATTTACTGGCAACCCCACATTAAAGGTCTTCTCTAATCAACAGAGAGAAGCTTCAGAGGAAGATTCAGCTTGTCTGAACTGCCTTTTGTCTATGTCTTAGCACTGAACATGTAGGGAGCTCTGCAACCCAGCTCATGACTTCAGTTACAAGCTGGCTACGAATGTGGTCTTCTGCAGTTTATTTTAAGCCAGACAGTCCACAAAGAAGCAGTAGTGCAGAACAGCTGTTAAGGGCTACACTCAAAGCTTTAACCCTTATGTGCCTCTGTGGTCCTAGTCTCCACAAAACCCAGATTGCAAAATCCTTCTTTTTTATGGAAACCCAATGCCTGATTCACTCCTATGCTCTGGATTATATTTGAAGGATTAGAGAAAGATCTGCGTCCCTGAGTGGCATAAACTGAGAGTAGCTACATTAGGCAGAAAGATTAATTGGGACAGACAAAACCAAGAGAAGTATTTTGCATCAGATGCATCAAAACTTCCAAACTTTCATTACACAGTTCTAGCTGTGTAATGCTGAAATCTCTCCACAAGTAAAAAACTATCTGAATCTGATGAACAGTGACTCACATTTGCTTGCTTCAATCCAGACATCATTTGGAATAAAGCAAACTTGAATCTTTGACATTTTCACATTTTCTCTTTATTATCAGTTTTTCCTTTAATCTCATTGTTCTTCCTTAAATTGCCCCAGCCAGGATCTCATTTCATGTTTCCTTACAGACTCCCTGATTCTTCCAAACAAACTTGACCCTCACCTCATCTTCCTGAACTCCTTCCTTATACTACCTGATTTTTTTCTAGTTCCTATTTTGTCATCCCAGTCTAAATCTCCCAGACCAGTTTTCAAGTTTTCATCAGATTTTAACACTTTCCCACAACTTCCTTCCATAACTTATTATGATCAACCCTAAACCTTGAGTCTACTCCTTTCTTTGCACTACCATTCTTTTTTCACAGGGTGTGCTGACTCTCTAGCTCAGCTTGAAACTGAAGTTACAGGCAAAATTAAGTGGTACCACTGTGCTCTCTTCCTCTGACCCACAAATCCCCTGGGAATTTGGGATTACACTAAGAGTGGTGGAGGCTGGATAGAGACTATTAGCTAGTGAAGGACTGTAACAACACAAAATGGAAAAAACAGGGACTTGTATTTCTAGACTGCGACCAAGAGTCAACACAACTCTGCAAACTTCACCAAGCTTAAACAGATACCTGTGTAATTGGAATAGAAATTTGGAATGCATACAAGGAATGAAGTTAGAACAGTTCATTTAAAATGTACTTACTTTCTACTGCGGATCAGTTTGGGTGTTATCATTTTGAAAAGAAACATTGACTTGCTCTCACCTTTCTTAGACCTTTTCACATTTTTTGGGTAATTTTATTTAGCTTGTCAAACACAAGAAGGCTGCATTATTAATAATATTCTAATGTGGCAGGTGCATATTTGTGTGTGGGAAGGTGTTGTTTTAAAATGACAGCTGAACCTTTTGTGAAATATAAGGTTTCTTCCCAGGAGAAAGTCATCATCTCTCTTCTCTTTTTCTCAGGCTATAGTACATTGTATGATAGAAGATGTTAATCTTAGAAGTGGAACAGATGGCTCAGATTGAGATTGGGGGCACAACTACAACTGAGAGATGAAGAAAGAGATTCAAAGAGGAACAAAAAAGAGCAGAAAATTCAATTAAAAAGTTGAATTTTGAGGAAGCAGGTGTGTGGGTTTTATTATTGAGACCTCTACATTCTCATTTAGAGTAACCCATTTGTGAGGCTTGTTATGAACTTGTCTAACCCCATTGATGGCATTTTACTATGTATGCATACTTAAAAGGAATTTTAAATGTCATTGGGTAGCTCTTGCTCTCTCTTCCTCTCTCTTTGGTTACATCTGAGAGTCTGACAGCTCTGTTTCACTGGAAGGGCTGACAAGCCTGTGATTCTCATTAGGCACAGCAGCATATAGATGTTTTGGGATCCTTCTGAATGGAGGCTCTCCAACAACCCAATCCGATACTGCTGCCATTATCAGACAGCATCTAAAGTGCCTAAACTGATCTTTGACAAATTTTCAGCAAAATCACAATACAGAATAACTAGCATATTCTAAAATTAATATCCTCCTAAGAACAGATTGTGTTTGGCTCTGCATAAAATTCACCACCTTTGACCCAATTCCAAAAAGTCTGCTAGGCATTGTTTTTGTTAACTTATAATTCAAAGTTATTAAAAAGATAGGACTGAAGACCAACTGGCTTACCAAGTCCAAGAAACCAGATGATATGACCCGTTTCATAAAATACCACAAAGTCAGCCTTAAAGCCAACCAGAAGTGTTTTTCCCTAATTTACAGATCATTCAAGAACCTCTTCACCCTTAAAGCCTTACTCTGATTCCAGTTTTACACAGTTTGCTAATTTTATTCTGCTTTCTACTGCTTCCAGAAAAGCTTGTAGCACAGGTTTTTGTGTTGACAGTTATATCTCTTTGCATGCTGCCCTTAAATGTTCGGAGCTTCTTCTTAATCTACAGAATAGTACCCAATGCAGCAGTGTGTAAAGTGAATCATCTCCTCCTAAACCCTTTCCCTTTTCCTTCAGATTGTCATCCCAACAAGCAGAACCTACATGCTGCTTATACATCAGATTTTACACAAAATGTGGATTCTGGATGGCTAAGGAGTGAAAAAAAAAGTCAAAGGTTTAAAACTCCTTCCTAAGAACTACTTATCAGCATCCTTGTTTGAAGCAGAAATTGTCTGTGACAAGACAATAGCCCCGCACACCTCACTGCATTGCACTTCCTCACATATGCATTGCACATGCAACTCATGTCATTGTTGCTGGAAGAAGAAAATACAATGAAAAATCTAAAGATACACTTCATCTAATCAGATTTTTACCTGGATTACAATTCATGTTGAATCATGAAACATGAGTGGACTTCAGCTTATTACCTCTTCATAGCTACTCTGTGAATAGCTGTCTGCCTCCCAGGCATCAAATGACCCAGTAGAACCAAAATATGTTCAGGCTGTCCTCAAAATTCTAACACTTGTGATTGAAAAATAAAACTAAAGACAGCTAAAAGGTGTCCTTAAACTAGGGCGTCAATATTTTTTAAATTGCTTAAAACCACACAAGCTGTGTCCTCTCCAGTAAGCAAAGCAGTCCTTGCCCTTTAATGATTTTTCTCTGCTAGTTAAATCAAAGGTGCAAATATGAGTCCTTTAACTCCAAGTGGTTCATGTCATTCTGTAGAAATGTCACATGATGATGATACAAGCTGTTAAGATAAAGTGATTGACACATCATCTTAACTACCCTCTCAGGTACTCTTTCTGAGACAATCAATTTGGTGTTCTATCTCATTAAATTTCACTATTTTGGTACCTTATATTAATTGAAAGAGATACTCTACAGTGTCCTTGAACTGAAGGTATTTAAAGATCATTCTCACAGACAGGAATCCTGATCAGATAAGAGCCAGACCTGCTGCAAGCTGTCAAAAGGGAAAAGTGAAAGAAAAATTATGCTCCACAAACTGACAGAGGGACACTGAAATCTTCAAATGGGTGCCAAGTCCTTTTTAAATAATATTAGAGAAAATCCAGCAGCAGCCAGCAGTGTAAGGAATGACAGTCATGCTATGAAAACCAAAATGTGATGACATATAAAGGAATTAAAGCAGGAAGGCAAAGTTTATTGCTCTGCTGCTTCTCTACTTGTTAATAATAAATTACCGCATTAATAACCCTTTATATTTATCCTATTGGAGCTTATATGACTAGTGATAAAACTTTTAACTACATTAGCAACACTACACTAATTGCATTAACTGGCATAATAAACTTAACGTATGAGTACGGTGTCCTTGATACACACATGGTAAGATTGCACATCTCATTAAGATTAATATTGTTGGAATAATGTCACACTACTTTTATCCAAGGCTGTATTACCAGACAACCATGACCCCCTGACATTAAGTTTTAAAATTTAATATTAGGTAACAGAATTAAAGCAGTCTCTTTCAGATGCAAATTTAGAGGTGGTTTTATATAAATCAGAAGTTAATCAACCAAGGCCAGTTTAAGTCCTATGAGATCCTCACACTGAAAGAGGCTTTATCAGTGTAAATGGCCCAGGCCATCTGAAACAGCTGATCAGGATTTGTTAGTCTGAGCAGCAGGCAAACACCAGTTTTCTCATCTTTACTCATAGTTCTAAATGACCTTTGAAAAATAACACTGTCTCATTCTGTACTCTCATCTATTTCGGCTTGCTGGAGACCTTAATCAAACCAGGCTATGGACTAGAAGGAATTTGGGAAAATAGCAAAAGCTATTTTTTCTACATTGCACTCTCACCATAAAAAAAATAGAAGCATAGTAATTTCAACATAAAATCTGATCCACAGGCCAACACTTAGTAGGACAAATCCAGGAATGGAGAGGAAACTCTAGCAAAGCCTAAAAAGCTAAGATTGTCTAATTATTAAACAGTAATTTGTGAATTAGCAGCAGAGATACAACAGCACAGTTTTCTCAAAAGAAGAGAAGAAAAACATTGCGAGTTCTAGATTATGATGTCCACTCACGATTCTTGATTCCACACCCATAGTGGGGACCTCTCCACCCTCCACTAATGGCTATGGCCACGACAATGGCTAGCTTTGGGCCAAGGCCATCCCCTCCTCAATGTGTGGGACACTCACAACTTGCTCTGAAGTACATGGCTCTTCGCCTTTGAAGTCTGTGCTTTGAAAGTAGGAGACAAACACAGGGGATCAGACATCCTCATCATACTGGGCACAAGCAGAGCAGCCTCCTCTTTCCACAAGGGGCATCAGGTTGTTGCTGCAAACACCCATCCTTGTGCTGCAGGTCCTCCCTTCATAAAAGGAATCCAGCACCTATTTACCTTGTAACGGTGCTGTGACTGGAACTGCAGTTTGGATCGCAGGATCCTATATGCAGCACCTTAACAAGAAAGGTGCTGGTTAACTAGGCAAGATAAATATTTTCCTTTGAGGACAGCCATATTTTCAGTTGAATGTTTCCTTAAAATACACAACCTTTTTGCCCTGCCAAATTGCTGCACTGAAGCAGTCAAATTTCTTCCAGCAAAACTCTGAATGGAATAACTTTAAAATCCAATATTTATTCATGTCACAGCACAGTAATTTGATATGTAATAAGCATTAAGGTAAACACAAATCTGTAGTTGACTAATCTGAACTTTGCTCTGTAGCTCAGATCTCTGGGGGAAACATGATACTTGACATTTAATTTGAAAAGCAAGGTAGCCTCATGGAGAACAAACTTTTCCATTTTGATAGTAGAAAAGCATTGGTGCATTTTATTTGATATAGTGGATTTGCTTGGCTTTATTTTCACATTTTAGTAGGCTCACCTCATAAAAGTATAATGAAAATAGAAGGATCATCTATCATAAGGATAGACAAGTATAGATATTTTCTTTGGGTTGTTGTCTAGAAGAAAAACAGTTTTCTTCCCACTGATAAAAATAAATATAAATCCCTCACTTTTTTCCTCTTATTTCCCTTCTTCTTTAAGAATGTCCTATCCTATTTTAATTGCCAGAAAGCAGAAAAGACCTTTTCTCCCTTTTACAGAGGAGCACCAGAGGCACAGACACATCTGCTCTAGTGCTTATCTGGGATCAGGAGTGCACTTTTGATGCAACTCTCCTGCCCATCCCCACTGAACCATGTTTTGCTTCTCTGTCAAGGGCATGAATTGGATCTGTTTTTACTGAAAGCAAAGCCTAATGGGTTGCTCCAAGAACATCCCCAATGTGTTCAAACCCCTGACTGGTATTCAGCCCTTGGGACAAAGCCTGACCAGGTATCAAGTACAAAACCCCAGAGCAAAGTCACCCAGTCCTCAGCTCAGCTGTATCACTCCATGGACCCACCCACCCACGTGTCATCACTGCAACAAAATGACCTTGGATTTTCTGAGTTCAGTTTAACTGACACCATGGTACAAGTTCTGCTTGGAGGAACTAAAAATGGCTCCAGATTTCACCACAGCCATAGGATCCCACCTAGAAGTAGTAATTCCGTCTGAAAGTACTAGCTTCAAATACTCAAGTATGCCAACCTACCACCTCTAGACTCTCCACAGTTTAGAATTTGACTCCAAAACTACTGCTCAGAGATCATATTCTAACTAAATACTACTTTGCCTGTGTTCATATTGTCTTTTACCATATTGGTTGATTACACTATTTCTCTCTGGGTGTTGAGGGAAGAATGCTGGGGCTTCATCCTTTTCCCTACAGTGTTATATCAGGTCAAAAGTACATGTGAGGAAATCATGTCTTTTAGTGACCAGCCCCCAAACAAAACAGCAGATAGCATTTAGAGTCAAACTTGAAAATTTTTACACCAGGACAACATTAATGTTCAGCTGACATCTGGGTCCAGCTGCCTCTCATCTCTAGGCCCCATCTGAGAAGAACAGGTTTAGGTACTACTATAACCAGAAAGGTAACAATAGTTCAGCAGACAAGGAGGTACTGGAGTTCAGGAGCAACAAAGGGTGTAGGAGTTGAGGAGTACTGATGGATGCAAAAGAGACCCTCTATCTAGACTCCAACCTCTGATCACAAGTGTACCTCATTTATGCAGATATGAGCTGCAGTGCTCTTCTGCCCAGGCATTCTCCGAGATGTCCTCATCAGCTATTTCTCAGCAGCTCCTAATTATTCCTCACCTACTATGAACTTCTCCCTAATTACTCTTTCCCTGTCTCTCCAGGGCTTCTACAAGAATGACAATGCCATTTGCAAATTTGAAGTGGCTCTGAGGTCTAAAGTTAACCTTTTGTGCACTCCTCTGTTCCTCCAAGGTTTTTACCTTCTCACAAAATCTAAATTTGAAAATTCCTCAGCAAAGTCAGTTAAATAAAGACCATTATTCTCAGGCTGCCTTGAGGATGGAGTGGTAAACTGTATGAGAAGCCTTGAAGAAGCTGACTGCATTTTTGTTATATTTAGACTGAAAGAGTGTTGGTAAATGCTCATTTCTGTGAAAAGGTTACAGAAGTCAAAAGGCTGAGAGGTCATTAAACAGGTTTTCTGACCTCTTAAACTTGCAAAGCAAAACGTCTCTCAGGACTAATCACTTCCTTGCATCTGTCCATTCATCTCATTCTTGGTTCCTTTTGAGACCTAAATTTCCTAATGTCATGCTTCTCTTTCTCCCCAGAGTGACAGTGACAGGTAAGCTACCCAGCCACATGCACATCCTTCTCCCCTCATCTAATGAAGAGAAGAGCTTTGGAGATTCCACTGCCCTTGCTATTGCTCAAGAACAGCAGTCCTTCCTGCTCCAATGCTTCTACTTTAATTGGATCAAGTCCACTGAGTTTTTTTCCCAGGACGAGACCCAAATAATTTGTTTACTCTAAATGGATCAAGCTCCACTCCTGTGTGCTATAAATACTGCCATCACAGTTTGGCTGGGTTTCTTCCTCATGCTTTTCTGGGCTAGAATATCTCTAATAATCATTTCAGTTACTGCCATTTTTTCTGGCAGTCCATGATCCTTCTCCTCAGGCACCGTTTGCATATGTCATGTATGAACAAATTCTCCAGAGTAACAATCTTCCTCATGGACAATGGAGAGTGATTCCATTGCCCTTTTTTGTTTCCATTTCTATTTGGTTTTGGGTCTGGTTTTTTTTAACTTGCTCTTTCTTTTTTCTTCATTGACTTTTTTTCTGCCAATATTTAAACTTAATAGGCAGATAGTGCTGAATAAGAAATTGACAGCCAAGGAGCAAGCTTGAATACTGCATCCCATCTGTTTACTTTGAGCAAGCCAATTAACTCCCTTTCCAAGACAAAGCCCAGGAGCTGTCTGGAAAATCTTTCCCTGCAAGCACAACTTCCAAACGGCAGTATGGGTGACATTGCACCTGCTTTGGTTTCCCCAGCCATGAGTCTTCCGACACTATTTCAGCAAACTCTCTTACTTTCAAACTTCTTCACAGGTTGTCATGGCATGTAGCACCATGCTATCCTATGAAAACACGATTCTGGCTGTAACACAGTTCTCATATTGTTCCTGACATTTCAATACAAAACAAAGGAAAACAAAAGTATTTTTCGGTCAGCAGGACATCAGAGGACACCAAGAAGGCCCACCACATAGTGAACTATGGAGCAAGAACACAGAAACTGTAGAGGGAAATGGCCTTAAGCATGTACACACGAGGCAGTTGATACTCACAAGCATCTGTGAGAAATCAGAAAATGAAGATGTAATGAAAATAATCAACTGGTCTGTAGCTCAGGATTCTCCCTTATCTCTTTGTTTGGATCTATGAGCTGCCCAGAGGCTGCTGCACTGAATGTACTTCTTGTAGAGAGTTCAAGTACATAGCTAGTACATAACTAGTACAATCCATGAACTCACTTATGTCAATAAACGGGCCAAGCTTCACCTCTTTGGGAGAAGGAATACATCTTTCAAATATACACATCATCTAACTAGTGTGCAGTAAGCATTCAGACAGCCCAGAAGTACTCTTATAGACACCACAGAGCTATTTCTGTATATCACCAAGCTGAAAGCTTGAAGGAAGCATCAAAAGATGCCCAAAAAGCAATTTTGGGAATATTCAAGATTAAGATGAGTGAGTCTTTCAACAAATGAGCCCATCTTTGCAGTAAGCATTTTAGCAGCCCTTTCCGGTTAATACATAAGCTATTTTATAGTCACAGAAGAAAATAGCAAACATAAGTTGAAATGTTGGTTTGACACAGGTAATTTCTTAAATCACATTTGCTTCTCTCAGATTAGGTTGTCACAATTGAAGGGCATGGCTGGACAGAAAGGTAGGACTGATTAAACTGACATATGCCAGTAACATACTAATACATTCTCTACAGCAGAACCAGAGTGGCAATCTTGCTGTCACTCGTAATGTTTCACTATGTATGTATGGCCACAAATGAACTCCCTGAGAATGTCAAGGAATAAACAGGAGGACATAATGAAGGGAAGTTTGTGTTACGCATACACAAGTAGGGGAAAACAGTCCTTGACTAATGACTGTCACTGCAGGGACACATAGGATGGTACAGTAGCTGGACTCGATGTCCCTTACAACTTGAGATATTCTTTGACTACTCTCACAGGACCCAGCTCTTTCACACTTTGATTTTTGAAGAAATCATTTGCTTTAAATCAAAATGGATACAAACCACATTCACAGAAGTCTGACAGGTCACCACCATAGATTCTGTCTTTAAAATCTTATTCATTTTACTTTTCCTGACTCTTGCAGAACAGAAGGACAAGCTCAAGAACAGCCTTTATGACTATATTTCATACATATAGTGCACAAAAGATCTGGAATTTGGGTGCAACTAAAATAAGTCTTTGCAAATGAGAATGCTTATAAAAATGCCTTCAGAAAGCAAAACAAAACAAAAACCAACATGCCATAATTCTCCAACATAGCTTTGAAAAGAAAAATTTTGAAAGTTCATACATAGATTTCTCAGAAAACTTCTTCCTTCCATCCTGATACTAACCAGAAACAAAACATATGAATGCATAAAGAAGTATATTTTCAATCAATAATCAGTTACAGTGTTCCCTTCCACTGTTTCACTTACTGCAACTCATCCCACAGCTGTGTTTACTCCGTAGTGAGCCAGCCAGGCACATTTCTGTATCAATATGTTGTCCGAGCAAGTAGCATTCACTTGATATTTAGATTTCCAATTTAGAACTTTTTGTAAAAAAAAAAAATTAATCCTGGGATTGGCTTCATCTAAAGCTAAAGGCTTATGCCAGTATCAGAATAGGCGTGTCTGTGCATGGACATTTCCCTGAGATCAAGCATTCAGCTTCTTCTCATGATGGAACAAACAGAAATTAAATTTTGGTCTGACTTCACTGTAGAATTAATTCCTTCTCTTTGTGTGCCTAAGCAGCCTCCACCATGGATCTGAATATCACTGTTTCCATTACACTTTCTCCAACCCAGAAGCCAAACCATAACCCCCAGAAGACTATGACAGGACTGCTACAAGCTGCAACCTGCAGCAGACTTCTGGAAAGCTGCACTGTTCAAACACCATGGATATAATGGACTACATTCTTTAATCAACATTCCCTACTGGTTTTTATTACTTTAAATATTATCTTCTAGTCCATGTTACTTTAAACTTGCTTTGAAACTCTAGAGAACAAAAAGCACTACATGCTAGTCTGGCCACCAGAAGTCATACCTCCCAGGTACAAGCTCTGTGAGTCCTGTGTTTGAATGCTTTGGGGTTTGTTCTGACTAACAGGCCAAAGGTTGAATGTGTAACTATTCTACTTAGTTGTGGCCTGACATACTTTTGTATTTTGTTTCTTTCATCCTAGGATTCTCCAAGTTTTCATTTTAAACAAATAGCTTCTACAGAGGAAATAAACTCTCACAGCATCAGGACAAACAAGGTGCTCTTTCCCTATGACTGTAGGGAATATGAAGCACGTGTATTCACAGCATCACAACACAGCACAACAGTTAGGCTCACAGTTCCAGACCCCAGCTAATGGCCACTTGATTTTTGCATTATTTAAAAACAGAAACACAGAGCAATTTACTGCCCTCCATCAGCTTTCAGTGATGTTAGAAATAAGGCTGCACTGTCCTTTGAGCTGTGAAACAAAGACAAGCAACAGTGCTATGTGCACCACAGGGCACCAGTTTACACCAAACTACAAATGTATGCCATATTGCTGAGCTGTATTGAGTTGGAAAAAACAGGGGGTGAGTAACTCACAGGGAACAGAAACAGCTGACTCATTGTTTCAGGCAAGTCTTCAGCAATCAATTAATTGCCTGATCAATGCAGCATGATGCAGGAAGCTTAATTGAAGAGAATTAATACTTGGGAAGCACATATCTCTGGGCGGGGGGGGGGACCACTGCCAGTAAAGTTAACAGCCTTTGGAAATGTAGCTGCATTTGTTTTAGGAAGAAAAATTATGTGAGACAAGATATAAGGACACCATGGATAGTTGACATTCAGAGTAATATCCTTCAACAGGGAGGGTTCAGACTGAGAATTTACTGATACTCCCAGACTCCAGAGCCAAGAGTGCTAAAACATACATGTTCACATTTGGAATCCAACAGCAGGAAGCCATGAATATTTTTATCACACCATCACAAAACTGAAGACTAAAGAACAATATTCCTGTAGGCTGTGGGACTGTGCAGACTGGCTGACTAATTGACAAATATGTGAAATGAAGTGAATGTTAATGTAATGAAAGATACTGTATGAGCCAACAACACCAATTTTACTAGTCTTCCTCCCTTGGAGATATGGGTGCCTTTTCCACACTAGAATACAGTAGGTTACAAGGGAAGAAACATATCAGTTGTCCTTGCAAAATAAAAAAAATCATTTTGAGGAAAGACAAGCACGTGCTCTTCACCTTGCTCTTTCTTAATCTCTCTGCAGCTCCATGTCACACCTAAATTCACAGTATACCAAGCCTTTAACACATTAGACCCTTGTTCTTTGTCCACTTTGCTATCCATAAAATCAGGTTTGACTAGCTCCAGGTCTGCATTTCTTTTGACTGGCCATGGGTGAGTTGTTTATAGGCATCAGGTCTGCAGTTCCAGCCTGTGCCCTAACTGTTCTCATCCCCTACCTGTGCTCCTCTATGTCCTGTATCTCCACTTCACTGCTCTCAGACTTATATTCTCTATACTACATCATTATGCTAAAGCCATAAAACTATGTAGGTACAATAGAAAGACAAACAAAAGTAGAGCAAATTAGCCGTAGACACCTGGTCAATTAAAAAAAAATTGCTGTTACAGCTACAGCAAGTAAAGCAGAGCTCAGGCAGGTCACCAAGAGTTCAGACAAAGCAAACCTGACACACCTCAGTCCTGCAGCCTTGAAAATTTAGCACAAAGCCTACGGCCTGTTACCAGCCAAGGCAATACTGTCTTGCAGGTCTACACAGGTAACAGTTTTCAAAAGAGTTTTATTCCCAGTCTGACAAGTGTTGGTGGGAGTCCCATGTAGAAATGCAGTATACATGAAGCTGAGCATGTCAGTTTTAAGACATTCTTCAGAAACATACAGCATTGGTGACAGTAATCTAGATAGATCACTTAGAAAAATACACTGTTTTACTGGTGGATTCAAGCCCCATTTGATTGCTGATAGCTACAGGTTATTGCCTCTAGCTAGAGATATAAAATGAAATGTGATGATTAAAAAAAAAAAAGAATGAAAATCCTCAGCTTACTTGATTACTTTGCACATTTTTGCTATGCAGGATTTGTTATGGAAGAAGGGAATCTGATGTTCAACAGTTAATGACTCCAGGATATTAATATCATCTCATTTTCTTTCTGTGCCATTTCCAGTCAATGGCTTCAATTATGCCAGCACTCACCAAAGCACCAGGTGGTCCCATACGTACTTATGGGTTCTTCAAGCAAAGCTAATGAAAATGATACAATAAAGGACTAAATTCCTTAAGACTGGCTGATCCTCAGATCCTATTGCAAGATGGAGAGCATGATCCCTCTATTTGGATGCTGTGCCACCTGCACTGTGCATGCCGTTCCCTGCTCTGACACTTCCTAACAGGATTGCAAGACAAGACAAATCTTGGAACCTTGTTTCAGAGAAGAGACTGTGCCTGGACTGTGAGCCATAGTGAAAGAACTGTGTGCTGGCTTGCTCAAGGCTACCAAAAGCCCAGGCAGCCACTAACATGAACACATTTCCTCAATATTCCTCTACTCAGGCTGACTCCTGTCTCAGCACTTAAGCTATTTCCTGTGGTAAATAAAGGGCTATTACACGGAGTGTGAGGTACTGAATGCCAGAGTAGATTAAAAGTAAACAAGACCAAATTAACACTTGTTGCTTTTTCTCATTTCATTTCTTTGCAAACACACTACAATGATAACAAACCTCTGCATGTTGCTTAAGCAGAAATCAATACAGAGATAGAAAATGCTACTTCTGACTGAAATTGGAGTTACAACCTTCTTTAAGAAAAGCCTAGCAGAGGATGTGTGGCACAGGTACTTAAAAACTCTGTTTCAAAAACCTTGCCCTTTAAACACAGCTTGAAAGCCATTTTACCTCTGTGCATTTATTTCCTAAGGACTTCTTAACCTTCTTGCTTTAATACATTAAAACATCATAGTTAGTGCCTATGCAAATCCATTTTGTCAAGTTTATATCAACGTATTATCATGTCATCCTGATTATTTTGCATCTGAATTTGAACTACATTGCTAACCAGCACAAACTCTTGCAAAGGACTCAGACATTAAAAAGGAAGGAAAATATCTTCATTTTTCTGTTTAACCAATAACCAAGGTCACTTTAATCTTGTGGGAATGAGATGACTTCTTTTTCTCAGCACCCCAACACTTTAATTCAAGCATATTTCTTTAGTTTAATGTTTTCCTGCCTGCAGTTCTGCACAATTAAAGCACTTCAATATGGTCAACAATGTTAATAATATCCATTTATCTTAGGTAAATTAGCAAATGCCCAGTAATCATCCACTTGTTTTTAGCAGCAGTCCCTATCCCTCCTTGCCTTGTGGGTTTTTTTCACCAAATACACTGGAAGTTGAGCCTGGATACTACAGCAGGTAGTAAAATAGTAATAAATACACTCTCAGGAAGCTGTGGCTCTAAGAACTCCATTACCTACAGAGTCTATTGTAAATTATGTATTGCTGTTTAGTATTCTTGACATTTTTACTAAGTGCAATAAAACACCTTTATAGAGTTGGAAAGAACTGTATGCCAGCTCAAGGCAAAAAAAAAAAAAAAAGAAAAAAGAACAAATGGAAGACGTAATTGTTTTATCTAAAATAGATTTCTCCAGTAGATTACTACTGAAATACACAGACTTTTTCCCAGTCTGCTAAGCAGGATGAAAACCTGGAAGGCTCCATATGTCATTCAGGCAGACATTAGATTAGAATATAAGGTGCAGAAATGAAAACCAAAGAAAATTGCAACCGCTAAGTTCAGAGCTACAGCAAGGAGTTATATTTGCCACCACTTTAAATATAAACAGAGGGACTGGAGGGTCAGAGGTATCAGAAACTCTGAAGAGGGCAATCAGCAGCCCCTAAATCCCCAGAAACATTTCTGTGCCAAAATCTAGGACTTACAATTATTTTGAGAAAGACAAAATATTCTTTAGAATAACAAATAAGAAACTAGCTAACAGGCAGACCTTAGATTTCCATCAGCTCTAAAGCACAACCAAGCTATGCTCTGCTTTCCTCAGTGGTCATGGTCCAAAGGATCCCTCTGTTACAACTAGAGCTGAAGTAAAGTCCTATAAAGAAGGTTTTCATTTTTGCAGGCATAATGTGAGGTTGCATTTTCGCACCTACTATTAAATACAGGTGTCATTCTGACTGCACCCTTTCCAGCTAGCTGGTAACAAGAGCAAAGTAAGCAGCTAGAAATTGAGATGGCTCCTTTTCCCTTGTAATTAGGGTTTTTCCAGCTTTGGTGACATTAGAGTAAAACAAATTATTAGATTGCTCGACATTAAATCAGCTCTCTGTATCTTTCCTGAGGTAACTTGGTATTTACCATTCTGTTTGATGTCAGACAGAAATACAGCCTTTTTGGGCCCCAAAATAAATGTATAATAATGTTCTAATCATGAAACAGAACTTTAGCTGTGATAATCAAAGTTATAACTTGAAGAAATTCTCCTATGTTTCCTCTGTAGAGAAAAATTACCTTGACTTCTTCTAAAAACATCCCTGGAGTAAATTCTTCAATTCCTGAGGAATGCTTCTGGTCCACCACCCCGTTCTTGGCTTGAAGAACAGAGTTTTGAGACAGGAGACTGTCCTGTCAAAACAAAACAGACCAAAATGTTTTTCTCTAGCACCCCCCTCCACCCTCAATATTATTTCCCTTTTGCCTAAAAACAAATAAAACTTCCAGATCTGAATAGCACAGTGCCACCCCCTTGACTTTGCAGAAAATCAAAATCAATCCTTTCTACTGCAGCAGAATTCTTTGTGCTACCTGTGTAACAGGAATCCTGATTCCTTCAAGAAAATGAGCATCTTTTTAAAGGGGTGCCCACAAAAACATCAACCTGCCTACATCCCACTCAAAAGAAGATGCTCACTGAAAGGCTGTCATCTACATGCAATATTATGTTAAGTAGGAAGTATGTTTTGAAATGTCTTGTTGATGATCTCCTCCAAGATCCCTACCTCAGCACCAGAATGAATTCAGATGTGACCTGCAAACGTCTGCAAATGCCTGCCACTTGCTCATATCGTATTTACATCAGTAAGAGAAACATTTATACAACAGACACCTATTTGGTGTTGCTCTCTGCCCAACATATTCACCAGGACTTGAAAATGCCCAAAGCAAAATCCCACTTGAATTTACTTCTGAAATCAAGGTTGTAAGGAGAAGTGCTGGGTTTCCTTGAACTTCTGCTTTAGAGCGTGGGCATTCTGGATGTGCAGCTTTCGCACAGACACGCACCCACGGCCTTCTCTCCAGGCCAGTGGGATTAAGCAAGCTGCCTCCAGGCTAAACCAGGGAGCCTAAAAACAAGGGACTGAAGCAAAGGTGAAATGAGTGCAGAGCTCCAGGAGGACTAACTATGTCAGCTCCAAACCTGAGTAACAGTCAGAGTAGGAAGTCCACCTGCTTTGAATTTTGCTGCCATTTCCCTGGTTGCTGTTGGACTCCAAACCAAGCTGGACACACCAGCTCCTATTCAAAAATCTTACATTCATCATAGTCCTTTTCATGTCAAACTAATCACCTAGCTGGTGAACCTATGTTTGTTCACATCTTTCTGGCTTGGCATTCCAGCTGGATAGATACAGGCAGGGCAGAGCCCAGACCTGCAGGCTGGGGGCAGGTCTGTGTGCCCTCCACACCCCAATGAAGCTTCCCCAGGGAAGACCTCAGGGAAGCTTCATTCACACAAACAAAAACAGACCAAAAACCCCCATCTGCTGCAGCAAGACTAAAGGAAAATGACTCATCTACCATAGTTATTTTCAGAATCAAATAAATGTCAGGTGGTCCTGCATTAAATAGTCTGGCCTGGAACAATTGATGCCTAGTGTCACTAGCAGTGTTTTTGTTTTCTTTATATATCTTCTTCAATAGATGACCTGCAAATCTGCTCTTCTTCAATTAAATAAATGCTCTTCATTTGAATTGTTTTCAGTTGTTTTAAGTCTGTGTGTTACTAAAGAAGATAAAATGTGGTTATTATTTAAATTATATTTTCTTCAGGGACATGTGGTTTGCCTCAAAATAAGCCATTTGAAATTAGGAATATATGTACTGAGGTCTAAACCAATATAATTATATTAAATGAAATGAAATGTACTCAGTACTGGTAAGGCCACACCTCAAATCCTGTGCTCAGTTGTGGGCCCCTCACTAGAAGAAAGACACTGAGATGCTGGAGTGTGTCCAGAGAAGTGCAACAGAGCTGAGGAAGGGTCTGGAGCACAAGTCTGATGAGGAGCAGCTGAGGGAGCTGGGGCGCTCAGCCTGCAGAAAAGGAGGCGCTGGAGGGACCTTACTGCTCCTCTACAACACCTGAAAGGAGATTGCAATCTATGAGGGGTTGTGCTTTTCCCCCAGGTAACAAGCATCAGGACAAGAGGAAATGGCCTCAAATTGCATCAGGGGAGATTTAGATCAGTAAAACTTTCTTCATTTAAAGATTTGTCAAGCACTGGAGCAGGCTGCCCAGGGAAGAGGTTCAGTCACCATCCCTGGAGGCATTTAAAAGATGTGCAGTTGTGGCACTTTGGGACATGGTTTAGTGATGGGCTTGGCAGTGCTGGGTTAATGGCTGGACTCACTGATCTTAAAAATCTTTTCCAATAAAAATTATTCTGATTCCATGAAATAAATCTTTACTGGTTAAATATTTATAGAAATGCGAACTACTGAATTGGTTGAAGCTACCAATTTCTGACCTGAAACAAGAATTTGCTGAAGTTATAAAACTGGTTTTGGCATTTGGACTCTCTTTTCCAGGTTCAAATATTAATTTTCCAAAGGAAAAAAAAATTCATTTTATCAACTGTCAGTTCAATAATTTTTCTTTTCAAAAAGTAGCATGCTTTCTCTTCTTCTGGATTAGGAAAATGATACATGCAGAGCAGATGAGATCTAGTTGGTTTAAAATCTTAAAGGGCATGATGACAAGAAATAGCAAGGTTTGCTAAGTAATTAATGGTAATATTTCAAATGTTTATTAAATAATGTTTTGAATATGAAACATTTTTCATTAATTTTTTTCTCTGATATATGTACTACACTGAAGGTAGCTTTATGAAATTAATCATTAAAATGTTTCTGTGCTTTTAATTGAATTTTATTGCCATTTAAATATCATTTGACACAAATTGCACATAAAATATTAATCATCTAGCAGAAAGGAAATGTATCATTCATCATACTACATAGTGAAAATGTGAGACATAAAGGATCAGAGTAAGAATATGTTAAGCTAAGTTATTACTTACTGACACATACCAAACCCTATGTATATATATACACATATCTTTGTAGGTATAGCTGTATGTCTTTGTATCCAAACACACATGGTTTAACAAATGTTGTCTTGGTTAGCAGAAAAATTTATTCTACAATATATTCTTTCCCAAATCAAGAAGTTTTAATTGTTCTTCGCCAGTAAAGGACTAAGCTATCTTTGGTAAAACAATTATGATCATAAATTGAAAACAAGGTTATAATAGATTATTTAAATCAAGGCTGCCCACTTATTGATTTAAATTATTATTAGAATTGGCAATTTACATCATTCTTAATTAAACTATTTCAGTCATGCAAGGATATTTTTTGTCATTAAAGTATTCCAAAAGATTTACAGAAAATTGAATTAGAAGCCTATCTACTCAAAAATTCACAACAAAATAACACAAGTTATTTAGAAATAAATATATTTATAGCAAATATTTCCTGTAGAAAAAAATCACATTTTGCTTCCAGTTAGCATATTCCAGAGCCAGGGTCTGGGGTTTTCCTAAAGACCCCATTTTCTGAGTCCTCCTTTAGCCTATGATGTTTTTGCCTACATGATGTTTTCTCCCTGATACATTATTTAATATATATTTTCTGTTAAAAGGTGGATCTAAGTCAAAATATGGTAATTTAGAAACATGTTATAACTTGACTCTTCCCAGACTGCAGTGGAATACAAATAATCAAAATGAAAATGAATAATTGTGCCTGTACCCAAGATCAGATCTGGAACAATCAGCTGGGACTTTAACATTTAATGACCTTCATTTTCCTATCTTGTTTCAGGAACTCCTCTGCACAAAATTAAATTCCATGACCAACATGTGACTGCACTTGGCACCAGAGTTGTACAGGAAAGATTTTCTCCAGGTCCCTACAGGTACAGGAAGGCCTTGACTCAGCAGCAACTACTTCCCAGGATGACAAAACTGATCTTGGATGTTGGTCTTCCCCTGCCCCCACAGCTGCCATCCCCATCACATCTGGATTTTCAGCCTCTGTACAATGAAGGCTCTCACTATGACCAAAAAAAGGGCTTATGGACAATAAGTAGGACATATTCCATGCTGTGCAGAAAAGGTTGGCCTTTTAGGTCTTGTAGGACTGACCACTGCTACAAGACCTCAGTGAAGGATGGTAGTTTGCAATGACACTGTGACACTATGCTGGAAGGAACTGCCAGTCCACTGGACAATGGGATTAGTATTGGAAATTGCCTTGAAAATTGGAGAAATGTGCTGGGAGGGTGAGGGGGGGAAATTCTGCTGTCAGCAGGGTAAGGCACAGCACTTGGGAAGGAGTAATCAACAGCACCCACACCAAAGGGCAGCAACCACTCACAGTGCAGTTTTGGAGAAACAATCTATACATTGTAGTGGATCAGTCTGAAAATAAGCCAGATGTGAGCAAGGGAAAGAGGAGAAGGAGACACAAGCAGCAAAATACTCCCTGAAAACACATCCCATGGCAATAGCTTTGTCTGGTCTGTACTCTCCAGTTTTCACCCTGCGTTTCATTTGAACAAAGTGCAGAGAATAGCAATAAAAAAACCCAAGTTCAAAAAGAGAGAAAAAGAGTTGAGGGATATATAGCCTGAAGACAAAGGATGATAACCCATCCATTTCTAAGCCCATTTTGTACTCAGCAACCAGGAGGTACAGATATGCTGTCCCATCAGTGACACCATTTGTTCTGTAACATTTTGCAATTCTAAGCAAACTAGCAAGAAACTAAGGTAAGATTTACCTGATCAAACACAGATGTTAGAGTGTAAGCATGTTGCAGACTCTTGACAATCAAAGGGAAATTCATCCCAGCCTAAGCAGAGTCCATGTTTGTTCATGAGAAGTGTGGACTACACAAGCATTTCAGTAACTATAAGGGCAACCCAGGGTGATGAGCTTGGATGTAGGTATTTTTTCAGTAGAGGTGAATTCCTCTCCAAATTATTTTGGAGAACCACAAAAGAGATTCTCTTTAAAACCGTAGATTACACAGAATTAAGAGATTATGTCTGTCAAAGGAACTGTTTCTCTGCAATATCTGAAAAGTGCATGTGCAGCTGTATTTTCACATAAAACACTTCCCCTTTTCAATACAATTAATATGAGTGTCAATTAGCTAAATACAATTAATAAACAGAAATAAATGAGGACTTACTGGGGCTCAGAAAAATACAAGGGTGGTGGTTCATTTTCTATTAAAGAAGTACCAGCCAAGTAATATGAGATGTGCTAGAATGAATGTTAGCTTATGAATCTTTCAAATTAAGCTCCACTGCTTCAGAGCAGAAAAGCCTGGTCTGCAGGGAGTTAAAATGCCAGTGCTTCTTATCTAGGAGACTTACTGCCAACTGGAACAAATAAGAAAGAACACACATGAAAATTCAAAAAGGATCTAAAGACATTGTGGCAATAGCTTGCTGCTAAAGAAAATAAAGCATACTATCCTTCAAACCAATAAAATACAGCAGACAGTTTAGTCTTTGGAGCCAAAATGTAACTTGCAGAAATCAGTTCATCTGGAATATACAAGTCAGCATTCCTTTCAGTCTCTCTTCTCTAAGAGTGACTAATGCAGCCAGATGCACACATGAAAATGTCATGCAAGAATACCTCAGTGAAAATCTGCCTCTGGAGACATCTTTTGAGCATCCCTACTCCCTGAACACAACACAGCCTCACCAGGCCACCTCCCAAAAGCAGAGGTTCAGCTAAAACTGCTGAACCACCATGGCAACTTCAGACAGCTTTGCAAACCCAGTGTGTACCCAGTGCTACACACTAGGTGAGCTTTGCAATACAAATTACACTGAGTTATGTTCCTCCAGCAGATGACTATAAAATTATATAGGGCACTCTCCAAAAGGGGCTTAACTTGCCTTCTGCAATGAACACAAGTGTGTGGCATGAATCAGGAGGATGAATATGAAACTGATTCTTAATAGCTTATTGCTTCACGGGGGAGAGATCACCTTTGCAGGGGAAAAGGGGCCTGTAAATTTAACACAAAGCTAATGTCTCATGAAGCCTTCACACAGAACTGAGGAGAGGCTTGCTTTCCTCAAACATTATTCCATGTCTTTTCTTCCTAATTTCTCGCCTTTAAGCTAGCCAACTGTTTTCCAAACTCAGAATATATCCAACTGCATCCAAGTTTCTTTCAGGACACAGTTTTATTCTTTTATACAACTTAAAGACAAAGAGCTCCAAAGTGTAATGTTTCTTCAGTACTTGTTCTTTTTCTGGATGTCCTCTTAGCCATTATAGGGAAAACATGGGTACTTCCTTGTCAAGCTTGACTGTGATTCATGGTTACCACCATTTTTTCTGGCCATGGACAGAGCATGACCCCCAAAACTGTGACCATTACTTGAGACTTCTGTCACCCCTCTCCACTCTGCAATCCCATGTTCCGAAGGTGGGACTGATCACAGACCAGGAGTGAGGTCACAGAACTGGAGAAGAGTCAACCATCTATCTAGACTGAGGCCTCTCTCTGAAGGTGGCAGCTTCCTTTCTAGTCAGGACAAACTACAATGGTTTTCCACATCTTTCTAAAGTAAGAGTAGCTACTATTAAAACCCACCATATTTTCCCAGAAGGTCAATGGGAGCCAATGTATTGGAACCCTTTCCTTGTGTTCTCTCCCAGTACTGCAACATTAAACACATTTAGCTTGGGCTTTGCTTTTTCTATCTGCTAAAGGAAATGGTGAGGACTGAGCTTTCCTCCCTTTCAACTACTTCTATTACACACACATGCACAAATACAAATGCTTGACCAGCTCATGCAGGTCACACCCAAACATATCACCCACACAAGCTACTGCAGAGGAAAAACATGAGTAGGAGGCAGGAGAGCCTTTATCTTGCCTCAACTTCAGCCACCATTGACACATGATGAAGAGCTGATACTTTTAAAAGAACTCCAGTAGCTTTTTTTCTCTGGAAGATCTCTTTCTCTGCTTTTGCCAAAGATTTTCACATTTGATGTCCCTGAGTTAAAGGATATGGACTATGAGATCTGGAGAATGAGCAAAACATTCCTACATTGGTGAAAGTGTTTCTGCAACAGAATTAAAAACCTTTCAAAACCTCTTGGAGGAAACTGGCACTGAACACAAACTTTACCTTCATTCATCTCTTTTTTAACTGCAATTGCTGCAGTTCCAGTTTTCCAAATGGCACAAGGGTGGATATGTTGGCATGAATTTGGCAAATCACAGAAAATTTCCATGTAATCAAGACATATGAGGGACCTGGCACTGTTTCAGATGGTTGAGTGCATAACTGAGAGTGGGATTTTATGGGAAACATCTGCTGATGATTAAACTACACAACTTCCTTCGTAACTGGAGAGGGGCTGGAACTCTTCAAAGATTTTTACTACTTGCCAGCACCAAATCATTTCTCAGTTTCCCAGCTGATTATTTTCTTTGAAGATTCCTGATGATTTAAAGTCATGCTTCTCCTTTTTACTTTCACATTCCAGGAAGAACATAAGCATTCTCACAGTATGAGCCTGCCATATGGAGAATCTTCTCTTTTGCATATTGTGAATGGACTTTATTTTCCATTCATTTCATTTTCTTAAGGTTGTTTCTTCCTGCTTTTGGATTCAGCATGAAAAATCATTTGATCTGCCACTGTGATTTCATTCAGTTGTGTGAAAAGGACACGTTTCCCCAAAAGTAAAATTGATCTTTGTATATGCACCAGCTCAGGAAGCTCAGACTTAACCCATAATCTATTTAATCATATTTAAAGAGTCTTTTCTCTCTGTTATAATGTAATAAAATCTGCCACAGCTTTTTTTCTGCTACGCTAATTTCTCCGTATACCATACATTATTGCAATCACTAGAGCGATTTCATGAGTAGTGCCATTGACTGGAGGTGGACAAGATGGACATAATGGAATTGCACCAAAACTTCATAATGGTCTCAATAAATGTTCTGGTGAAGCAGTAGCCCTACCTAATCTTTGCCCTGAAGAAAAGTAAAAAAACCCACAATTTCAGTTCATTTGCATGTGTACACACCATCACATTTTAGCATTATCTTTAATTAAATGTAGAAGCCCATATAAATCTGTATAATCCCTACTACATCTGGATACAATGTCTGCATACAAAGGTGACCTCTTCCTTCATTTCAATCATTTCTCCATTAGCTGTATACAGTGATATCTTTCACAATTTTGCTCTATTTCACTGCCTGTGACTAGCAGGTAAGACCTCAGGAAAAACACTGAATTTACTGGAGAATAATCAGATCTACACTCTGTAAAAGAAATGAATACTTAACCACTGCTATTACCTCAAGGAGATTGTATTCTTCGTAGAGGGAAAATGTTGCAATACACAACTATAGAGCTTGTAACTCTTGCAAAGTATTATCTTACAAAGGAAACACTCTAGCATCATTCACAGAGGCAAAGCTCCATTTTTAGGAAGGTCAGTTTGCTCAGGGCAAAGTCACAAAGCATTCTTTTCCCGCTTTTGTGGGATGATGTATCACCACGTCAGTCATGCATAGAAAATGTACATTTAGGGCTTATGTGATGAGGGGAGATAATCTAGCCAAATCCCCATCAGCAAAACAAAACAAACTAGATAATAGCTCCAATAGCTTCACAAAGCCAACAAATCTCTTTGCTTTCAAAGGCTTCCTAAAACGGATCACAGAACACAAGATCCTGTGACCAAACACAGAAGAAAAACGGGGTATGCATGTTTTCCTCTGCCAGAGAAAACCAAGAAAAGCATCTACTGAAGTAGCATTTCAATAAGTACTTTCTGGGTGCAGAAGTGGGGGGGGGAGGGGGGGGGGGACCACGGACCAACTACAGGGGTTTAAAGACAAAGAAGTACCTGGATTTTTTGTGCATCAGCCAGAGTTCTGGATGTTGAGATGAGGACACAGGTCCAAAACAAATGGTTTGAATTTTCTTTTTAGCATTATCACTGTCTAGAAGCAATAGGTTTTTCATTTAACCCCATTCTCTCCATCCATAAACTAGGTGCAAACAAATACATTACTCATGTAGAAAGCAATCCCCATCCCTGGAATTTGAGACATTAAGCTCACCACAAGATTCTTCAGTTAGCTGCAGGATCCCCTGCTTCTTGAGGTCCTCAGGAATACAGAGCTCAAAATGGAAGATGGCACACAGTGTGTTGTTCTCTCAGCATTGCTGCATTTTGAACAGTAAAGTTAAGAAGCACTGGCATAAATATTCAGAAAATGAAAAAAATAAATAAAATTAAAAATTTGAAAGGCACCTGAAATGCTAGATAAAAGTTGATATTTGTTATCATGCACATCTAGGCCAGGTTGAGTGTGGCTTTGAGGAGGCTGGTCTAGTGGAAGGTGTCCCTGCCTACAGCAGGGTGGGTTGGAACAACATGGTCTTTAAGGTCCTTCCAACCTAAACCATTCTGTGTTCTATGACTATTCCCATATGTTCTGACCAGCTGCCTAATTTTCTGTGGACTCCACCACTTCCCATGGCAAGTACAGTGATTAAATGGTATGTGTCTGTTTGGAGAAAGACTTCATGTTACTTTGAGGTTTCTTGGAGGCAACACTTAATCATCAAAGCTTTCAAACCTATCCATGGGAATGCAGGTACCGGTCTTGACATCCTTGATAATGCACTGTGAATATAGTAGGGATGAAATTCAACAGTATCAGTGCCCCTATAGCAAGAAGTTAGTCTTAAAATTCTTTTTAGAGATAGACACGAGCATCATGTAAGTCCACCACATTGGTTCTATTTATGAAAAGTCTAGGAAAAGGCTTTCTAAAGTTGAAATACATAGCCAAGGCACAAACCTCTTCTGAGGCTGTCAATTTTTGAAACAGGCTTTGGGGACTTTGGGATAGATGCTGAGGCACAGAGACTGTGCTGTGGTTTTCCTAAAGTGTATGTCATTGTCAGTACCCCTGTGTGGGCAGATCGGTTTCCAAGATAATCTTCCAAACAGAAGCTGAGATATTTGCTTTCCAAGCCAAGAACATCAAACCTGTGATAATGTTCAATTATAGTAGCTTTATTTCCATTATGTCTAAAGTAGATATAATTGATTTATCTTCTGGATATTTATGCATCCAATGGCACAGTTATTCAATCGTTTTATTCTGCTTGGCTCAGAAACTATATCTTGGACATTAAATAGCATCTTCATTGGAAAAAAATATTTAAGAAAGATTATTCCTATATGTGTTTCCTAGAATCAGGTACTCTGGATGCCCTTGTAGCACTAGCTCAGATCATGCTATGTCTTGCACAGAAAATAATCCTCAGAAGATAACAAATTTCTCCAGATATTTCAGAGGTACAATTTACAGCTTGTCAGAAATGCCTCAACAGAGTGGTTTTGTCAGAAAAAGACAAAGCATCAAAATTGAAACTTTTCACAACCACTGACCTGTTTCCAAAAAACTTTTGATCAGAAGAGGTTCCTCAGCTGCATGACTGAAGTTTTAGATAAAGAAAAATCAAAACAACATGTTCTGCCTGCTGAGGAATGTTTTTTTTAACTCCGTCAAGAGCTAGGATTTGACCTTGGCTCATGTAAATTCCAATCACAAATATTAGAATGCAGCACAAAACGGGACCAATGCATATCTAGTTACTCACATACCATTAAGAAACTACTGCTGAAAATACTGTAGAGTAGGTCAGAAACCAAGAATTCTAAGCAATATTTCTTCATCTGTTTCTGAAGTGGCAACCTTAAACCATCAGAGAAGGGATCATTACCATCTTTATTTGCAGGCAAGGGGTTGAGATAACAAGAATGGCCAGATCTTGTTCTTCACCACTGAGCACACTTTTGCTGAATTCTTCACCCCAAAACTGATTCCTTATTTGCATCCACACTACAATGCGGACTGGAACATCTCATGGGCTCCAGGTTAAATTAATCACCCAAGCACACTGCTTCCCATCAAATGCCTTGGTAAGGTAATATCAAGCAGAAGAGATGCCAGAATTGCTTCTAGAAGGACTTAGGCTACCTATTATAAAGGCAAAAAAATATTTACAGCCACTCAGAAATCAGGCAAGCAGCCACTGCAGAAACCAATATGGTTTAGGAATCAGGGACAACAGATATTGTATGCAAAGAGAACAGCACAAGTAAAACACACACACTTTGTATCACCTGGAGGGTCAGCTGCAGGAACTCAATGAAATCCTGCAAGGATGCCACTGATCCCAGCCAATATATTCCACAGTTGTGGACTTCTCCACTACTCTTGCTCACACAATGACTTTTTAAGCCTCACTTGCATCCCATGCTTTCCAAGTGGTATTCCCACATTCCTGCTTCCTCCAGGGGGCAAACACAAGGACAGCACTAAAACTGCACTTTACTGAAAAGAAAAGCTGGTTTTCCTAGACTGGGAAAAATTTGTAAATGTGGTATTCACCATTTCCCCTGCATATAGCTGGGGTTTAAAAGAGGCAGTCAGAAACTGAACAGCCAGCAGATCTTTCCAATGACACCAGCTATTCTTTCTGAAGTGTCCTCTGCTATTTTTTAGCCATGCTCAAACTGCAGCACTGGGAAGAGTGTTGTGTACAGATAAAGTGTTCAAAATTACTCAGAACGAATGTTCGTATTTAAATACATGTTTTCCTTTAATTTTGCCATCCTGAATGGCTTCCAGTCACTTGAAGATGTTGAAAAGCACCACAAATGTAAAGAATTACAGCATTTACTTTAACCATAGAAGCAATTAAGTCTCCAGCAGTGTGGAAAACCGCTTTTGAGCTGTATTTATTGATGCATAGATTTCACTGTAGTGTGATATTTGAACACAAATTGCTGCGCCCATAATTAAGACTGTTGAGGAATTGGCAAGTGAAATATAATGATGAAAGACCAGCTCAAAGGGCAAGTGAGTTAGATTGGTCAGGATGATACAATCTATATGACCTCAGTGCCCTATTCCTGCTCATTGATTTCCCAATTAAATATAACTTTTTATTCAATCAGTTAGAATATACTGCAAGTTATTGATGCACTGCTGGTAGGAAAAAGCAATGAAGTAAAGATAAAACAGACAGTGAGCACTGCCTCATTTTAACATTTTATTAACCTTAATGGGGTCATGATGAAGATTATGTTATTCACTTCGGTCTTTTGTCCTTATTTTTATTTTAGTTCAAAGTGAACTTTTTCAGACCAAACTAGGACAGAAGCAGCCCAGTCCTGGAAACCATAAGGCCCTTTTGCTTTCCTTTATTTGAACAGTGCTGAATTCCACTGTACACCTTCAGTACACCTTCATCCTGTCTCAGGTAGATGAGACACAAACAAGGAAATGCACAGAGGCAATGAGAAAGATGTAGAATAGTTTCTGTACACAGAGGAATTGACTAGACTAGGACTTCTGCTTGTAAAGAAAGACAAATGAATGACAATAATAATGATATTATCGGTCTGTGAAATGAAAAATCACATGTAGAAGGTGAACAGTACTGTTTAGGCCTGCTCAGCTTCAGACATCAACAGCAGAGAGGAGCTGAAAGGACTGGAGATAAAGATTTCCAGAAAGACTACACCTGAATTTGGGCAAATTTGGCTGTACCTGAATGTAAAACCCTCCAAGATGTGTCAGCCAAAGAAAACTCTCTCCCTAGAAAACTGACCAAACTGAAAAGGGTTGTTGCTTTAAGCTGTGTACAACTTGTTATGGGGGACATGGGCATAGAGCAGAGAATGCTTGAAGACTGTATAAAATTCATTGTAGGATATTTTAAATGAACTGTGGAAAGTTACAAAACATACTGAGGGATGTTTAGAGGAAAGGTCAAAGATGGGGAAAGGGAAAGAACAAGTTGGATCTGGGAGTAGCAATTGTGTACAGAGGAAAAGGAGGACAGAAAAGGCCACCTGCATGTTGCTGGTATTTTCATCCAGTCCCCACCACTATGTCACAGCTAAACTGTCCCCTTAGCAAGCTGTGTGAGCATGGTCCCTGTTCCCTCTGTGTGCACAATCCACTGGTGAACTTCAATTTTACTGGCCCTAGCTGATGTCTACCAGCCACAAGACTGAGGGGCTCTTAGGTCTGGATGCCAGCAACTGGAGGAGGTCAGGGTCTGAGGGACAGCTACCAGGCAGATGGAATGTCTTTACTCTGAGTGTGTCGTCACTAACCAGGCACCCACTGCCACTGGACTTCAGGACACAGCCTGTCTATACCAGACCAGGGAGGCAACTCCTGTGAATTCCAATATCCAGATGATCTCTACCAGCATCTTTTCTACACTAGCTTCTCCTTCTGCTTACACTACCAAAAATGCCCTGCAGAACAGTCCCTAGATGTCAGATCCTTTTGCAGTTGCAGTACATTGGCACCCAAGGCATTCAGAAAACCACTGGCTATGTAACAGGCAGACATTGGGAACCCAGAGGGTGAGAAGACTGCCTGGTTCATGTCCCTGTGCTCTATGAAAGCAGGTTGCAATTGTGTTTGGGATGTTACTACAGCCAGAGACACAAGCAAAAGTGCACCAGCTGAAATGAATGCATGTCTCAGTATTCTAGCCCTTGGTACACCCGTGTAGAGAACACTGGTGATCTAAAACAGAAGGCTAAGTCTACACAAGCCTGAGTGCAATCTGCCATCTTAATTCATCCTCATGATCTGTGTTACCTTCTGTATGCAACCAATGAGATTTAGATTTTCTGCATTCTTTTCTCAAATGTGCCACAAAGTTTATGACATCTTGAGTGGAACATTTGCAGCCTGATACAAAGCTCACTGCTGCCAAGGGAAACCCTTTTGTGTCTTGCTTTTCCATTTGTAAAATAAAGGTAACAACTCGGATTTATCTGCTCACAAAACTAATTACAGTAACTCTTCACAGAAGAAAATCACATGACAGCATTCCACCAATGCCTCAATCAAACTAGTGGGTCTATCCAAGTTTTTTACTGCAAAAAAAAAAAGCACCCAGTGCTGCAGATCTACAAGGACACTAAAGTGAAGCACTGAAGTTAAAATGAATAGCTTAATTACTTTCCATAATTTATTGGACATACGCAACTGATTCCATGGTTCTCCAAAATTAATTAATGATGACCTTGAAACAAAGACATGGTGTGAAGGACTTTCAGGCTTTCTTTTTTCCCCTCACACATAAATTTACAAAACTTCTCAGGATTTGTTAAGCATTTTTCATGACAGAAGAGGACATAATCCTTCTCAGAGCCTCTCAATGTCCTGATCTGAAGCCCATTTCTTTAAGAGAGCATATGATCCATGTTCACACACTTTTATCCCTCTTTGAGGATTACAATTAAAGGCACGCATTTATATAAAATGTATTAAAAGACAAGAGAGCTTCAGCCTAATTCACTTAACTGTACATCTCTACAGTTTCGATCTCTATACCTGGGGTAGTCATCCTTGGCTAGCTTTGTAACAGGTGGAAAGAAACAGGCACTTTATCTTTGTGGGGTAGTGCATCCTGTGGCAAGTATCTGGAATAGCTCAGATGAAAGCACACATTTCCTTCCATTAGCTGTAAAGGCACCCCAGAGTACTGAATCCAGTGACTCAGCAGCTGTCTATATTTGGTAGATAGGATGGATCCCACGAATCTGCTCAGGGATTCACAGATGTCTCTGTCAGACCTGGTAATGTACTCACACCTTCCAGGATCCATTTGGGTAATCTCATTCATAACTTCAGAAGAGAAAATTATGCTCTATGATATTATAACTTCAAGATATTATAACTTCAAGAT
Organism: Motacilla alba alba; assembly: GCF_015832195.1. Lineage (NCBI taxonomy): Eukaryota > Metazoa > Chordata > Aves > Passeriformes > Motacillidae > Motacilla > Motacilla alba. The sequence goes on from NC_052016.1 coordinate 41,739,395, forward strand.
ATTATAACTTCCCTGCTGAAGCAAAGTCACTTCCCTTTTGTAAGAGCTGGGAAATCCAAGAGACAGCAAAATCCCCAGAAGCAACACTATGACAAAGAGAAACCTTATGGTAAGATATTACAGAGATACTTATCTGAAAAATGGATTCTGAAGGAGACCTAGTCCTTCAGAAAACTTCTTCTCTTTTTCCTATAGTTTGATGTCAAAGAGGAATTTTAACCAGGTACTCCTTATTTCAGAAACTGGCAGTATAAGAAAATGGTCCAGGAATGCTCTTCTGGACCACAAGGCAGCCACATAATTAAGGAGGTGGAAAGAAGAAGTGCCACTACAGCATTTTGTTTCAGAGTTTTCTGATACTCTGTAAATACAGGCCAGCCAAAATACACAGGTGGATGACTGCTCTTCTGCAGCATCTTCCCTTGTGGACTCCTTATTCCAAAATAAAAGTTCCTATTCCTGAAAATTGTTCTGTCCTGGGAGCAAGCTAAGTATCTGCAATGAAACAAGAGTCAGTCTGAAATCAAACAGATCACCATAGGGAACTAGCTCTTGATTGCTTTAGCAGGAAAATTGCTCTGCTCATGTTCCCCATTCAGCCATTTTCCAGTGCACCTGTGCTAAAAACTCTCCCCTCTTCAAAGAAAGCTGAACAAGGTTCTGTGGTTGCTGTCTAAATCCACAATCATTCTGACAGCAAGGAAAGCAGACAAATGGTCTGTGTTTACATTGGTGACACTTTTCACACTACTGTACTGTCCTCATTACTTGTGGAGAAAGATGTTTCATATGCAGCATTCTCAGAGATTCAGCAACCTTCTCACCTGTTAAAGATTTTCCCTTGACAGAGCTTTTGCGATTTCCATCCTTGAAGGATCTGCCTGTTTGTATTCTGCATAGTGAGGGAATAAGTCCGAAATGAGTCAGTATTTTTGCTGTGCTCAAGTGAGATAGTTTGAAAATTCCCCTGGCTGTGGGTTCAGTGAGATCTGAGCAGCTCCCCTTGCACTGTATAAACACTTTTTCAAGGAATCATCTCTCTGAGGACATTCTCTCTTAAATTATTAAAATATCTGGTGGTTCTTAGTAGCTTGAATTCATCACAGCTTTTGCATAATAAGCATTCTCTAATTTGAATGTGTCACATCCATACAGAGACCTGCATGACTATCCAGCCTGGACTCCTGCATAATGATCATCTGCTGGAGAAGTTTCTTTAGTAAGTCCAGCATTCACGGCTCAGCTGCAGCATTGCCTGCAGAGAAGTATAAAATCTTGCTTTAAAGACTTCCATTTAAATGATCTATCACAGTCCCTAGCAAGGAATTCCAGTGACTGAGCATTAAAAACATGTGCCTTACTTTTAAAAAATGTTTCTTATGTAATGTTTGGCTGCACTGGGTAGAGACCATGATCAAGGCACAAATAAATGAGCTCTACACCACAGAACTACATGGTGTTCTGATTTTCCCTACAGATGCTTCCTCATACGAATATCAATTTTTCACTGAATCTCCTGTATCAGCATTCCTAGAATTGGCTTAGCTTTACATTTCTCTCCCAATCCCTTGCTATAAATAGCGATGTCTCATATATCATTTAAAGAGAATAAAACATTACTCCTTGCATTCATTTATTTGATTTTACAGCCTTGCTTGTATGTTAATCAAACGCATAAAGTGCTGAGGTGCATAGGTGCCAAGTAAAAGTCAATATTTTACCATGAACCTCATTTATCTGCATTAGCCTAAAACAAGGTAGATCTGTAAATTTGGACATTATTGAATTTAATGACAAAGATCAATTACAGCATCTTTGACAGGACAGGGACTTGTCAGATGAGGGTGAAAAAGCATCACTTCTTCCCAAGGGAGCTTATAAATGCTGGCTGGGTCACACTGTCCATCTCATCCAGTGGACTGATGCATGTAAATTCTTAAATAACATTGGTTGTATTTGAAATATAGACTCGCAGTTTAAAACAGAGCTACATTACAGTGAGCTCTGAGGGACTGTTCAGCAGGATTGGCTGGAATACAAGAAAAAAAGAACTAGAAAGTAATCAAAGTGTCTTCATGGGAGAGATGCACAATTTGGCTGCAAAACTGAAAGCTATTCTGAACTCAGGCTGATTCTTTCTGTGTCCAGTACACAAATACCAACCAAATTGTTTAATGATCACCATGGTAGAACAGATTTTTAATTTACAAAGCTCCCCAGAAGCACAAGCACTAGTTTTTGGAAGGAAACTTGGGAAAACATGGATAATAACCTCCCCTGATGGAAACTACTACATTTCATTGAAGCCAATGCCTACAAATGTGTAATACTTGCTACCCATCCTTCAGTATTATGACCTTTCCCCATCACTGTGTAGGAAGCATTAGTCTGTCCTGCTTGGCTTACTGAAATGCAGATAAGGTTTCAAGAAGGAAAAACCATTTCTCTTTTTCCATGGTGTTTTTCCAGACTTCCATCCAACGGCTGCTGGGTACCATAATAGCCTTTGAACTTACTAGGAATTGAAGAATTTCAGGGTGTCTCAGGATTGATCATGTATCTCAGTATGTTTTTCCAAATCCTGGAAGCCAAGGCAAACCACATCTCTAATGCATATTTTTAATTAGCAGATAGGCAGAGATTAGTTACTATGGATCAAGTCTTTAAACATGGAAATCCTGTAACCCTGACAGAACTTCATTAGACTGCTTTCACAAAGAAGGGCTACAGGGTTATATTCTGTATTTTCACTTCTAAGTTCCATGTAATTCAAAAAAGCAAGTTCTCTTCTTTAAAAAAGTAATTTTGTGTTGAATAAAACCCACCCCTCATGCCATATTTCTGCTTGCAAAGACAGGAATACATGTATTGTTTAAAGCTGATTTATTAGCATGATAATGAGAGTAGGTAGTGCTTTTAGTCACACCTGTCCTTCATGGAAGTATTCCAGCCCACACAAACAGCAAGCACAGATCCTGAATCCAAGTGCACCTCAGCTAAAGCTGACCCTAATCTCACCCCTATTGTATCTAGTGAGATGAGACTGAACAAAAGCACTTGGACACTTTTGAAATGCAATGGGACCTTTCTGGACATGCAGGTTAGCCCCACCAAGACAGCAGCTGTCTGCAGTCATGAATGAGAACCAGAAAAACAGTAGTGGGAGGCATGTCAGCAAAGCTGAGGACTGAAAGCACAACCAAATGACCATGCAGAGAGGTTCTCCATTCTGAACAGGAAAGCAAATAATCAGCTATGATGAAGAGTTACTGTAGTTTATAAGAGCAGGGGTCAACAACCCGTGCAATTAGCTACTGACAAAGCTTAGTCCATTCCACACACAGCAAGCCAGAAGGCTAGTATGTGCTGCTTGAGAGGTGTAGCTGTCATGGTGTGCCTGACTACATGCTGCCAAGTGAAACACAAGGAGGTTACCTTCTCACCTGGGACAGAATGAGCTCAGAAATGCTCAGCTATGATGTCTCAATGTCAAGTTGTAACAGACCAAGACAAGCAAAGTCAACTACCGGCAGTCCTGTGAATATCCCCTAAGATTAGTTCACACCTCACCTTCAAGTAGCCTCCTCCCAACACCAGCAGTGAGCTCAGTCATCGTGGTGTAGAATTTCCTACTCATTTCTTTCAGACTTTAAGAAAAACAGGATAATTTTGCCCTCAGAATAGCAACACCAACAGCACACAAGGTAGAAAGCCTCTTCTACCTAGAGAAGCAGTTTTCTTCACTGGGAGTGAGCCGTGCCTTGTCCATCTTTGATGTATCAGAGGATCTCAGGCACCTATGATCTCCTGGCTCTTGTGAACACTCTTACAAGGGGAACATCACTGATTTGCCATCATGAAAAGATGAGAAACAGAGTTTAATGAGCTGTAGATGACAGGACAGTGCAAGCAAGAACCTCCATATATGCTGTAGATCAACACCACCACCTAAAGCTGGACTGTCACTTTGACTCCTGTTTCTTTTACCCACTGTTTCATTCACAATATCCCCAGTTAGCAGATCTAATACTGAATCTATTTAAACTAATCCAGATTATTATGCCAAAAACAGTTTGGGGAATACTTAGCAAGCAACCTGAAGCAGCAAAACACTTTAACAGGAGGAGCGATGAACATGTGGAGTTAAGCCCAAGACATAAAGCCATGGAGATAGCACAGCTGGACTTGGAAAGCTATGCTTGGACAATACCTTTTGTTAACATTCATCAATAAAGTCAAGAGAATAAGGGTCTTATGCTACAAATCAATTGAAACTTTTTCCTTAAGCAGTTGTATGCTAGTTTCTTTTTATTCATGCATACAAGAAGGAGGTAGACAAACTTTAGACAAAACAGAATTAAACTGATAACTTTAGGGAAGCCAGACTTGTCTGTTTGAAGTGGTTAAGACATGCTTGGAGAGACACTCAAACAGGGTAGGTCTCTAATGATGTTTTACATAACCAAGTAGAAATGCCTTCCAAAAAAATCCTTACATTGTGATCTATAAAAAATTACTGTGCTGTGAAGTTGATTTTAAATTCCAAATGCAGATGGCATAAAAAAAAGGTTGGTTTGCTTGTACCCCACATCTTAGGGACTCCCTGTGTGTGTGGCATGTGGGAGACTGATAGTGCTTGGGAGTATTTGGTTTATCTGTTCCATTACTAGTTTTGATCCTGAAAGTATAGTTCACTGCCTGCCAGTTAATGACATAGCATTAATATATTTATGAACTGTTTCATCCTCATTAGGGTTTAAACTGAACAGAGCAGTTTTTCAGCAGAGATACAACCAGAGCCAGTCTCAACTTCTGACACGAAGAGCAGTTTTTTAAAATGCCAAACCCTGGTATTTTATCACCATCTGCTGGTGACAAAGGGTCATTCACCTAAAAAATGTAAATTCATTCTCAGCGTGTACAAAATAATTCTCTCCATGAAGATTCAGATACCTTAAATGCAGCAAAGACTGGTAAGACATCCATAGAATTCAAGTCCCAAAAAGTCATCTGAGGAACAGATTACATGATCTTCCACACTATACAAATATTCTATCATAGCTAAAGGTCTCACAGAACCATAGTCAGGTGCTGTCAGATAACACTAACAGAGGCTTCAAGGTTGCTGGTAAGTGAAATAAAATTCACAGTAGAGACATGAATTTCCTCTCCACCACTGGCAAAGAACAGGTCATGCAAGGTCATTATGCCAGGAACTTTTCTGCGACCAAACCAGTCATCACCGCTTTCAGTTGCTCATGGGGTTTTAAAACCATTTCCCAAATCTCAAAAAAATCAGCACTACTGAAAAGGAAACTACATTCTTCCTCATTCCTGACCTCTGCTGCAACCTATTGCCCTTATGCCTTCTCCCATTTCACTACTCCTCCTTTCCTCCTTTGTACTCCTACCATACCTAAGCACCAGCACTGTGAGCTGGAGAAGAGACTGGATGCCTCCCACTTAAATTCCCATGTAACTGAGGCTCCTCAGATAAATGGCTGAACTGCCAAGATGTCTTCTCTAGTTACTGGCAACAAAGATGATCTTCCAGAGAACAGTTTCTGCCTTAGAGGAGCCACTGTCTAGAAAGAACAGAAGGAAAGTGATTTTAATTTAGGTACTTCCCTCAGGTTGTCAGGCTGGGTAAGAAGTGCTCAATACTCTCTTCTTGCGTTGGTGCTCAACCTAGAGGCAGTTACAGACAAACTTCTGCAGCCCCATGAGACTTGTTCAACATGGATGGAAAATATGATGCTACATAAATTTCTCCTGAGCACGTACAAACTGGGATTCTCCAAATATTTCACATCTAGATACAGGTGAGCTTATTTTCACAGCTCCTCTTCTGACTCAAGACCACCTGCCAGCAAATTGCAAGTCTCTCCTCTTACATGAGGGAATTATGGCTTCTGAAAGAACAGATCATCCAAATTTTAACGTTTTACCTTGAGAAAAGCAATACATTTTTGACCCATGTCTTGGAAACAACAGAAATATTCTGGCTGAAACTTTTACATATATGAAAAGTCCTAATGGTTAAAGTCTGGAAAAGTTGAGAAGAAGGTAAGCAAAGGTCATAATAGTGGAAAATTATAATGCAAATTAAAATCTTGTAATATAAAACAGTGCCACCAATTGCATCTGTGTTCACTGTCTCCAGATTTTGATTGCTTTATGCAGTTATTGGGACATACTCAAAAGCGCCTAACTTGTCTACAGTTAAGTTGAGCACTTTGGCTCTTTTTTCCAGTCTCCAAGTAAATATTCAACCTCTGTAGATTTATCTGGCAACTTTTTCACAATCACTATTTCTGTAAACAAAATGCTCACTGACTTCAAAAGGGAGAAGATTAACACTTACGGGCCAACAGCACTAAGGAAAGCAGCTACACAACAAATACAGGCCACTGCTCAGCACAAAGACAATTAAAATCTCTTTCTGAAGTGATTTTAGAGTCACTGACCCTGAATCACTTGACATCACATTCCTGCATGCTCCATTTAGCCTTGTTCCTCCTCTGTCCCATGAGGCAGCTCCTTCTTCACCATTACATGACCCTGTCCTTCTTATCACACATTCCCACTATCCCAAATGCCCTCAGCCCTATTCCTGGTACCCAACAGCAGCCTCATCCATGCTCTCAAGGCCATTAAGGATTTCATGAGCTCTAAGATTCCTCAGCTACACAGAGAAAACAATTCTTGAAACATGCCAGACTTGACTGGTCAGGGGAACAGGTCAAGAGTTCCTTCTTCTATATCACCTTATCTCATATGGCCAAAAATGAGAGCCTCAACACCTTCCCAAAATGGGATACACGTGCACCTGTGGGCAGATCTGTCCAGTGCCTCCCTGACTGCTGACAGCTAGAACTGGCTGCGGGGCTGACTGCTCTCCTGCAGGGAATCTGGGGGAAATAGACCAAGAAGTGACAAGAACAATCAAAAAATACGGAACAACTTCTGCACAATAAATGACCACATAGGCTACAACTCCTCGAGCTGGAAAACATGCAAATGACATAAGTTCATGAAATCCTTAATGGCTTGGAGACTAGACAAACAGCAGAAAAATACACCAGCAGACAAAGAGAAAAAGGTGTCCAGAGAAATAGGAAAGGAGAACAACAAAACCCACCCCCAACCTACCACATGAATATTTTACAAGCTATTGCTGCTTTTGCAGCTGTGACTAATGTGGAAAGAAGTAAAAGAAAATTACTCTTTATTCAGGAAAAACATTACTTTCCACAGTTCTTGCTCATCCAGCATCCACACCTGCTGCTCTCATGTTCAGGCAGGTGTAGATGCTTCTGGTCTGTGTGCTCACCTGGGATCCCAGCACATATTCTGGCACACCACCCACTATTGCCGTGGGTCTTCAGGGCAGTCAGGACTTGGTGAAGCGAAGGAGAGATCTTGACTCCATTTCAGAAGGCTGGTTTATTATATTATGATATATATTACATTAAAAAAGACCACACTATAACTATACTACAAAGAACAGAGAGAAAGATTCATCAGAAGGCGAGACAGGAATAGAATGGGATGAATAACAAAGTTCTGTGACTCCTAGAGAGTCTGAGAGCTGCTGCTTTCTTGATTGGTCACCAAGTAGAAACATCTCACTTCGACCAATCAAGAAAGCACCTGCTGCATTCCACAGTAGCAGATAACAAATTGTTTACACTTGAAGCTGAGGCCCTTCAGTTTCTCAGGAGAAGAAAATCCTAGCAAAGGGATTTTCATAAAATATCATACCTACAACCAACCACTATATTGGTGAAGTTTTGTGTCAGTCTTGACTCTGCTTGCCTGAGGTTTCTTCCTCTTTCCCCTGTCTTTGCCTCACCCAGGAACAGAAACATCCCCTTGGAAGTTCTCTACAAATAACTGTTTTCTGTGTCTAGTGCCACTATCTGTCACTATTGAATAGGAAACACCTTCCCTTCCTGCACAGAGGGAATGTGCCTGCTCCGTATGACATTGTGTTACCTAAATGGCATAAAGGCATGGATCTTATTAGGGGTGCAAGTGAACATCTGTGCCACAAGTAGGTTCTAGAGCAACTTCATAAACAGGCTGAGATTAGCTTTTGGCAGGGGGAGCAGCAACAGCTCTGCTGCTGTCATTGCACAGGAAGCTCCAGAAGTTTAGATAAATAGTAAATAATTAAGTTTAAATTGGAAAAAAAAAAAAACAAAAACAAACCCACATGCCTAAGCAAGAGTGCATGAGAGCCCTGCTGAGATCAGGCTGCCCTGAGCCTTTTCAACATAGTGTAATCTCAGAGGTTTGCAGCAAGCTGGCAATCTGAGATGAGCTCTTGCCTAATTAGCAGATTTCTTGTTGTGTCTCAGTGGCTGCACTGCAGAGCTTGGCCACCCTCCGCTAATTTGCAATATCTCAAGCTTTAAAACACTTTCTTTCTTTCCAGTTCATTGGGGCCAGCTGGAAAAGCACCTGCCAAGCGGAGAACTCACTTGCAAAGGTTCAAATCCAAAATGAGGCCTGGGACTGAGCAGTTCTGCACCATTGCCTCAATACTTCTTACACCTGGGCTTCTTACTACATGCAAGAGGTGAACCAGGCAGAAATACATATTGCACCCTGCCTGTACAAACAACTGTGGGCTAGCACCAGCATTTTTAATAGGTCTTGCTCTCGTAATTCCCTCACATTTTCTCACTGCAAGGGACGGGTTGGTTACTCCATCTGGTAGCAGGCACTGAGCTCTTCATTTTGTTTAAGTTTTTAGCATTTGGAAAGGCAGCACAATCCTTTGCTAAAACTACCACAAAGTGGGCAACAAAAGCAACTCCCTGGGAGCTTCCCCAGTGACAGACCTCTGCCATAAGCCACAGGTGCAGTGCCCAGGGTCTGCGAGGGCTGAGGACAGGAGAAGCTGTCCACCAGATGTGATCCTGGCTGCAGGAAAGACCCTGACATTGCCTACAGACATGGGTGAATCACAGGTTTCACAGTCCATAGCAGCACACTGGCATGGTAAAATGGGAGAGGTTTCATAAAGATTTGTGACAGAAATATAAACACAGGTATGATTAAGATTGAGATATGAATTAGAATACCTGTCTAAGTACCAAATGACACACGAGGACGAGATTTAAAGGAATGGTTTCTATAGAAAGCGCAGAATACTGCTCCCACTCAGAGCAAGGAATGATTTGTTTCCATTTGCTTCCTGCGCTGTGACACCCAGGAGACCACAAGCAAGGAAGCACAGGAGCTCCCCTCAGCCCAAAGAACACGGGTGCAGCTTACATTGCATCGACTTGCAAGAGAACCGCCCTGTAAACAGAATGAAAAACAATCTTTGTGTCTTGAGCTGAGGGGAACGTTTGTCAGAATTTATAGAGATTTACCAGATGAACTGCTTCTCCTCATCTCCCTGTTCATTTTCTTCCTCTGTTGCCTGATTTCATCCCATGCCTAGACGCCATTATCGTGGATCTACGACAACTCAGCCTAGCTAAAACTCAAGGGCAAAACACTCTGCGGTACTTTAGCGGAGAACACTCCTGCCCTCAGAGCCTGGGCAGCGGCAGGGCGGGCACGGGGCAGCGCCAGGCGCCGTCGCCGCTTCCCGCCCAACGGGCACACCAGCGCGGTGACGGGGAAGAACTACATCTCCCGTCATGCTCCACCCCGACCCACCCACACGTTGCACTGCGGGAGTTGTAGTCCACGGTGGCGGCGCCGCGGAAGTGACTCGGAGGTGCCGGGGTGAGCGGGGGCGTGTTGACTTTCCGGGGACGGCGCTCATGGAGGCTCGGGAGTAGCGAGGCGTCTGAGGGGGTTCGCTGGCCGCCGCCATGTTCGGCTGCCTGGTGGCGGGCAGGCTGGTGAGCGCTGCCCGGGCCCGGGCGGGGCCCTCAACCCGCTCGGGGGCGGGGTGGAGCTGCCGCAGGGCCCCTGGCCCCCCCGGCCCCAGGCAGGGGCCCCGCCTGCCCGGCGCTCGGCTGGCTCCTGCCCTGCGTCCCCACAGGCAGCTGCCTCGTCGAGCGTCCTTGCCGGGAGGCGCTTGCCATTCCCCTGGCAGTGTTGTCTCCTCAGAGACAAGCTGGGAGCTTAAAAGAAGCTTTTTAAGGCTAGATTGTGCCTTGGCTGCAAGGATGTGGCGACTTGGGTAAAGAGGAGGGTATCTTTTGCTCTGGCATTCAGCCATCCTTCTGCTGCCTTTCTCAAGGTCTATTGTATTTCCTATGTGAACAGGTTTCCATGATCCTGGGGTTGTGCCAGCCAGGTGGTCAACAGCCACTTCTTAGTGACTTGGCAACCTCTTCTGCACCCTATTTTCCTCCTACGCACATGGGGAGCGAAGGTATTCTGATCCTGTAGTCCCGGGTGGGATATGTGTTCAGTGCAGGTAGAACAAGACTGTTGTGTCTTTCTGGTAATATTTTTTGCAGTTGTTCTTCTGCTGTGTTTGACTTTTATCTGGCTATTTGCTCTTTAGGCTAGTACGTTCCTCACTTTTTGTTATGTACCACTTTAGGTGTATTTCTGTAAAAGGAAATTCGCAGACAGATGAAGGTGAAAAACGTGTTAATACTAATAAAGGTTTTATTCTCTTTAGGTACAAGCTGCGCCCCAACAAGTGGCTGAAGACAAATTTGTATTTGATTTACCAGACTATGAAAACATCAACCATGTAGTGGTCTTCATGCTGGGAACTATACCATTTCCAGATGGAATGGGAGGATCTGTCTATTTTTGTTACCCAGACCAGAGTGGGATGGCAGTGTGGCAGCTGCTGGGGTTTGTCACTAATGAGAAGCCAAGTGCCATCTTCAAAATTTCTGGTCTCAAATCCGGTAAGACTGGTAGAACATAGCAACCGGTGCAACAGATGCGTTCCTGAATGCATAAGGGATAAACGTGTGAAGGTTGCTTTGAACAAAAAGCTACTTAAAAAGGCAGCGCGCTCTGTGTTTTCAGATAGTGTTGAGCAGATGTACTAAAAGCAGCCTGTCATCTTCATGGAAGTCTGTCTCTGTGTTGCTGTTCCTTGTGAAGTTTGTCTTGTGTGTGGTGTTGATCTGGAAATTCTTCTAAGTAGACTTGATGTGTTTTTGTGCATAGAAGAAAAATAATCCTGTAACTTCCCTACCATGTTTTTAGGTGTTTGTCTAGACATGCCAGCAGCATTTTCTTTCAGCTTCCTCTGCTAAGTGGTTGTATTCTTTGTGGCACAGACAGGTTTTGCAGGGAGCGGAGCCTGGCAGTGATTTCTGACAGCTGGCAATGCCCAGCCGGGGGCAGTTGCTCTATAGAATTGCCCAATAGAGGGTGTCCCCATTGGAAAGCAGCTTTCCAAATGTTTTAGTACTTTTAGCACACTGAGGTGAGTGTATGTGTGTGTATGTGTGTGTGTGTGTCTCTGTGTGCGTGTTAGTATGAGGGGTGTGCTGTGTGCATTATAAAAATGATGAGACATTCCAATGGCACACCTTTGTCGTATGAAAGGGACAGATACATCAGTCAAGCAGCTTAAAGTGTTACAGTGATAAAGTAGTACACATCTTTTGTAGGCTTGGATGTAGTCTACATCTTTAACTCGAATTTCTGTTGATTTAAGCGCTGAGGTTGCTCTGCTAAAATGTATTCATTTATTTATTCATAACATGACGTTCTTTCTTTTGGGTCAGTCCTGAATGTGGCAGTATGGTTGAGATAAGGGCTCTCAAGCTGCGAAGCAAAATGAATTCTGATCATACACATTCCTCAAAAATTTGGGCTTTCTTCAGAAGAAGGAGCACCTTCCAGAATGGTTTGGGGGGATATGGTTTTGTGTATCCCAAAGCTGTGGGGTTGGTGCAACAGTAAAGCATATCACCAGTGCTTTTGGTGGTGTGTATTTCATGCTTGAAAGACTTGCTGGTGTGTGTGCTCGGACAGCTTTGGGGGAAAATGCATTTTCAGATGCTTTTAGCATGATTAGCCGTAATTTCCTGATAAGGGCTGCTCTTAAGGAAGAACTCAGTGACATAGTTGAACACATTTGCAGTGCCTTAAGGCACTGCTGTGCTAGATTTGAGCAGCTGAGAACTCTGCCATTCCCATTGTCTGCAGCTTAGCTCTGACTGTGGACTCAGTCTAAGCTACACAATCTAAGTTTCCATGGACATAAACAATTTTAAGGTGGAGAACACTACGTAACAGAGAGCTGGAATCAGCTCAGAGGGACATTGCTGATACTTGAACTCTGCATTTTGGGTTTAATACCTGGTTGAGAGGACCCAAGGTGTCTCCCTGTGAGCTCCCTGGGAAGCAGTGGTTGTAGCAGAGTTTCATTTGTTTACACATAAAGAAGGGGCTTAGAAGTGCTCCCTGCCTTGGAATTGAAAGGTTTTTATGTTTTCAGTTGTGCCTGAAGGTGTGGTAGAAGTAGAAAACAAACTTTGGACTTGTATTTTGCACCCTTACTGGAAGTAGGTTCACAAGTGGGGTAAGAGTTAGAGCAGAGCCTTTTCCATGACAGGCTTTTCTGCTGTGATGCTGTTTATGCTCTAATATTATGTCTGCATTTGGGGCCTACGCATCAGTAAGGATTTTGTTGTGGTAGGGCTGAAAGGTAAAGGACTCAATCATTGAATTAAGGGTTCAATAAAGGGAAAGAAACAGTGGAAGAATACTTTTCTGGTAGTAGTTCCTCTGTGGTGATGTAATGTGTTGGAGAGTGTAGGGTCTGAATACAAAAACCTGAGCTTGTATTTCAGTACTGATTAACATTCTCTGCATTTGTAAGGTTTGGAATGCTAATTGAAAGAGCCCAGCATGGAAAACATGGAGTGTATTTCTCCTGGTGTAAGGATGGCAATGGATGCTTTTATTTCACACTTTTAGGCAGACATCTTTCCAAGGGCGTGGTTCTGTGGGAGTTCATGGGAAGGAATGTGTTTTTTTTGTATCATGACTGTCTAAAGTAAGCATACATTGTAACAGAGCCTCTTGTTTGAGGATATTATATTTTTATTGAAATGTCAGCCTCTTGCATGAAGATATTACAGACAAAAACTTGTACCAGCTCTGTTGCTGTTGAAATTTTTAATAATGAACTTTATACTTGGTTTCTGATAGCCTGTATTAAGCAAGCATCCATCAACAGCATATGTGAGATCATACAGCAATGGCGTTTCTCAGAAGAGGTTCTAAAGAGCATTTCAGGAGATGAACTCTCTTTTACTTAGCTTGTGTTAAAGTAACATTTTAGTAGGAGTGCTTTACTCATAAGGTAGCACTATATTGCAGTTGTAGGATCTGGACTAAGAAGTAACATTTCATTTGAAAAGGGTGCTGAGTTTGTGAGTGTACTTTCTGTATGGGTTGGCTGTTTGCTTGTTTGTGCCTTGTGTCTCTGCAGAGGAATGATCGAGTTCCTGAGGTCTTCAGTACTGATCTCGGTTCAACTTGTCAGACCGTTTTTGCTGGCTGAGTTTTTGACTAAGTTGGATGTTGCTTTTGATCTCCATCAGCCTTTCTTGCAGCTTAAGATAGTGCTGACTGGTCTGCAGGACAGCTCTTGATTAGCTTTGCTTTCTCCTACTAGTAGGAGGTCAGAGAGTGCTGCAGAAACATTGCCTCTGTGTTAAGAGGGTGCTTGCCTATTGTGTTCCCGCAAACACAGGTGCAGTATTAGTGTTTGTTTACTGATAGCACTCTGGTCCCACAGGCCTTTTCCTGCAGATGCTGACAGAAGAGTACATGATTTAAGTGACTGTCTGTCCTTGTTTGCAGAGACCTTGGCTGAAGCTGGGACTGAAAGTATGGGTTGAGAAAGGTCACAAGTGAGGGCAGAGGGCCGGGATAATGCCTGTGTTTGTGGCATGCAATTGGGGGATGGTTCCTTGTTTTCTTTGTGCCACTTGCAGAGTCAGAGGCCTTTCTGTTCCATGACTATTTCTTTGACCTTTGCTGCTTTTGGTGGGTTTTAGCAGTTCAGATGAGACGTGGGGTTGCCCAGCCAGCCCACCCTGAGTCAGAAGGATCATAAACCAGTGCTCTCTACTTTTTCAGAGCAGGTTCACTAGAAGCTGGCTTTTATGAGTGAATCAAACAACTGCAGCAGTGCTGCATATTTCTTGTTTATCTGCAAGTGCCCAAATGTGAATTAAAAGCTTGGTTCCTGTAGAAAAAGGTTCTGCTGTCTTTCACTCACTGATCGTATTCCCTCTTGAATCCATGTACTTCATAGGGAGCTGTAAAGTCATGTTTTTCTTTTTTTTTTTAAACATTTCCTAATGATCTATTGTGCTTTTTAAATGTACCATTCACACTGTCCCATTTGTTGTGCTTGTGTGTACTTTTGCCTGTGCTTGGACTGTGTTTCTTCTGTATTGTATTTCCTTGGATAGGGAGATCCCTCTGGTGGGAGCTGGGGAACACCTTCTGCAGGAGAAACACGGTGGTTGAAGTTACACAGCCTTTACGTGTGTGCCAAACCTAACGTGTGCTGTTCGTGGTGCTTTCAGGGAAGGGAAGTCAACATCCCTTTGGTGCCATGAACCTCCCACAGACACCAACAGTGGCTCAGATTGGAATCTCAGTGGAACTGCTGGAGAACCTGGCCCAGCAGACTCCTGTTGCAAGTGCTGCTGTGTCATCAGTAGATTCATTCACAGAGGTAGCCTGGACTTTCAGTTTTCAGAAATTCTCTTTCTATGGAAGTCTCAAGAATTGAGCCTCTGAAGCACTAATTGGGAGTGCATAGGGGGGTGCTGCTGGGGATGGTAGTAGGATTGTAAGCAACCTAATAATTGTCAAATCATTTGGTTGGATGCTTTGATACTATGAAATTGCTTTTACTTAAACTGAAAACCTGTCTCCTGTAAAAGACTGGAATTTGCATCCTCAGTGACATGAGGCCAAGAGATTAATTTGTTTCAGTGTCACTCTTCTGTAAAATTATTTATGATACTTCTTATAGGAACAGCTACGACTAAATACATGCAAGAGAGAGTGGATCTTTGGTGATTTGTAGGTGCTGAAACTTCAGAACATAGACTTGCAGGGATGGTCAGAAATTACTCACAAGTTAAGGCAAATGTGGGCATGGATGCATAGAGATATTCAGGTGTACCACTTTCCCTGGAGAAATCCTTCTAATGTTGCTCTGCATAACTACAGGATTATTCCCTTTCCCACAGAAAGATTTTTATTTGTTTTTCCCCAGTACCTTCTCCATGGATCAGGCCTTGGGCTACAACATGCCATTTTTTAACCCAGCCTGTCCATTAGTTTGAACCTCTGGAAATCCTCAGCCAGCTCTGGCAGTTAGTTGGCAGTCTAACAGCAGTCCAAGGCAAGCTAGACCTGCATAGTGGGTCTTGATTTCCTTAACACTGATGGCTCTGGCATTTTCTTCTAACATTTCAGCAGTTGGTGAGGCTTTTCTTCAGGCCTTTTGTACTTTCTCGCTTTCCTTCCAAGTGCTTGCTGAGGGAGACTGGTAATTGTACAGTAATCTTGATACTGTAGCTGATGTTCTTTGGCAGTTTATACACACTGTAGCTCCAAATAGGTAATGTTTCTTGCAGAAAGTTACCATGACTAGGCGTTGACCAACAGCTATTTTTTGTATACTACAATTAATAGAGCTTTTCTGGAGTGGTGAGGGACAAAGGACACCTAAATAATATTTCTGATTCCACCAATTTTCATTATAGCAGTAGTTAAGTTACGAGGAATAACGTGCCATATCAGGTCATTTGCAAGGTGGCTCATGGATTTTTCTGGCAGTAGTATTTAAAGAAAAAAAAAACAAATTTTTACAAAATGTTATTTTCAGTTAAGTGAATTTTTCTGTTAAAGAAGGAGCAGCATCTAACTCTGAGCATCTTAACTGAAATTGTAATTGCCTTCAAGGAATACAGTTGTCCCAAAGGGTGAGGTACTATGTACTCGTACAGAGAAAATCTGAGGTCAAAGTGGAAGGAAACCTTTGAGGGAGTAAATTGCAGTGGAAGGGCATATATGACTGGGAGAATATTTGTGAATAACTAATGGCTTTCATTTAATATTTGACATCAGTTCTTTGGAACTGCTACATCATAGCAATAAGAGTATTTTTTAATGGCAAAATCATATGTTGGAACCCTAAGTTAAGGAGCTGCTCTCCGATTACATTTCTAGTAAGTTTTATGAAGAATTATGATTGAATATGTATTTTTTTAATGTGTATAAACATATATAAAAAAGAAGTAGGACAAAACCATAGAGTTCTGCATGTGAGTGGGGTGAGGTTGAGGGTAGGGTTCTGGGATATGATTTCTTCTGCCCCTTTTGTGAGGGGAGAGCACAAGATTGTGCATTTATTAACTCAGGCTCTGTTTTTCTGTATCATTTCACTGTCTGTGAAATTTTCTATATGAAAATTCCTTGTTCTCCCTTCAAAAGAAGTCATAACTTAAAAAAAAAAAAAAAAAGAATAGAGGAAATAAGGAGGTACCGTAGACTTGTATATTTGTAGACTGGCTGGGAATGTCCTACAGCCTCATCCCCTGCACACAGGGCTTGCTATTTCGTGGCCTCTCTCTCACTTTTTTCTCTCCTAGTCCTACAGCCTAGGAGTGCCCTGTGCATCCTTTAGGTGTTTTCCCCACAATGTCTTGTAGTAAAAGATGCCAGGACAGCAGCCTTTCTGTGGGGAATGCTAAAGGAAATTGCCCTGTCACTGGAGTCTGATGAGTTGTAAATCGATTGCAGACTCTTCCAATCATTTAACAAGTCTTTTTCTGGGAGCTGGAATGGCAGCTTTGGCCCAGTCTGGAGTTCTAATTATTCAGTTTGGAGAGAGGGACAGCTCTTGTCACTGCATCACTTCTTTGTCACAAACAGGATGAAGTTGAGCAGGAGAAGGCAAGTGAAGATTCTTACAATGATTTCTGGATGCCAGATGGATCTGAGGGCAAGACTGAAGCTTAGGATGTTTTGATCATTGTCTCTAGACCTACTACATCCACCTTCCCACTGTGTTTTAAATGACAATGCTAAAATTACTTCATGTAGGAGCTGTATATCTGTTAAGCTTTTGCACAAAAGTTCAAACTGGAGAAAGAACTTCCTTAAAATATCTATTCTTTTTCTTTTTCAGTTCACTCAGAAGATGTTGGATAACTTCTATAACTTTGCTTCCTCGTTTGCTGTTACTCAGGCACAGATGACCCCAAATCCTTCTGAAGCTTTCATTCCTGCAAATGTAGTTCTGAAATGGTAATGGCAGTGATCTCTAGTAACAAATGTGGTTTTTTTCCTAGGCATTAGACCATCATTTCTAAGCACTGAACTATTGTCATGGTATTCAGTGAGATGATGCAGAAGTGTATAAAATTGTTGTTGTTTATTTCTAGTATAGAGAAGTCCTGCCCACTGTTCTTATATTTATTTGTCAGCTCCTTTTTTTTTTTTTTTTTTTTTTTTGTTAGAAAAGTGCTATGCAACCAGTGAAACTTTTTTGGTTCTAAAAAGGTTGCCTTTGGCATATGTGCATTTGCACTGTGTTGCTGATAATGCAAATGCTCTGGAGTGGTGGGAAGACAGAGCATACGTATACTTGTCAATTTATGCTTATTTATTTTACTTGGTCTCTTCCTAGACATAGTTCCAGCATAGTTGCCTTAATTAGGAATATGTGAGAAGTGATGAAATCATGTTACTAGTTGACCTGGTTCTGTCACCAAGATCCTTGAGTGTAAATACACAAGTCCCTCTGGGAGCTGTTTTCCAGGGACTGATTTAGTAACTGTCTGGGGATAGCCTATGTAGTCTGGAGATAAATTGTGAACTGCAGGCAAACCTTTAGGTTATCTGAAAATGTCTTTCCTATCAGTTTGGCTTCATTTTTCAATCAGTGTTTGAGACTATCTGAATACAGTTTTATCATTAGTAAGATCTCATGAATATGCAAGCAGTTGATGAGAGCCATATGTATTATTTGGGAGTGTAATTTGATGTAGATGCCTTGTGTTTAGAAGGCAAACTACAAACTCTATGAACTGTATGTGGGTAGGGTCTCTGATGTGAATGGTCAGTGACTGGGTGAGGCTGAGTTGGTTTAAACCCTTCAGTCTTTTCTCATTTAAGCTGGGCTATGAACTATGATGTATAGGAGAACATTTTGTGGTTTCCTTTGTTTCATTGGCAGTACCTTTTGATTCCTTACATTTTGCGTTTATGAGGATTAAAAGGGGGATTTCACCTTTTGTGGCTCAAAGCCTATAGACTTCTCTATTTTTGTTTTTCTTCTTTCTAGAAAGGCACAGAAATTTTATATTGTCTCTTTCTTCACTGTGTGTCAACAGTGAATTCTGATGCTGTTTGTTTATGGTTTGCTTTGTTTTGTGAATATGGAAGGTGAAATTAGGACAACACATTTGCATTATGTGTTAAAGAATTACATTTCCCCATTTGATTTTACTAAAACATTACCATCCAGCCTCAGATTGATATAGTCATTCATGATTTCCTAGCTCAAAAAATGTTATGCATAAAACAGCCACTTATAATTCATAGACTTGTTTAGGTTAGAACAGACCATTCATCTCCTGCTGCCAAGTGCACCACAAACCCAGGGCCAATAAAACATGTCCACATGTCTTTTAAACACCACCAAGGACAGTGGCACCCCCACTTCCAGTGACAACTCCCTTCAGTGAAGAAAATTTTCCTCATGTGTAATCTAAATTAATTTAGAATTTTACTAAGCTTGAATGAGTCTCCTCTGGGATACTGCTTTAATGAAATTCATCTTGGTGAAATACACAAGTCTAACTGCAAATATTTTAGATATGCAAGTGGATTTGTGATTTACTAATTTCCTGGTGTGAAGTAGGTGTAATTTATCATGTTCTCTGCATAGACTAAATTATTTGTACCCTTTTTTAAAAACACAATTTTATATACAGCAGCTGTTATTTTTGGTTGGTTTTTTATTTTTCTAGGTATGAAAACTTCCAGAGACGTCTGACACAGAACCCTCTCTTTTGGAAAACATAAGCTTAAATTCTGCCATTTGGAGTTACTTCTAAAGTGTTATTTGAAAGATGCATCAAGTAACTCTACTGAAGATTTTCAGGGGGGAGGAGGGGAAAAACCCAAACAACGATTAGTCTAAATAGACAAACTAGTAACTTTTATATTACTCTTGAACAGTATTTAAAATTAAAATCAATGAAAATGACTACTCTGCATGTTGGTTTATTTAATTGAAGTGCTTGGCTGCAACAAGAAATCGGTGTTCCATGTAGAAATACTTCTTTGAAACTGCATTTAAAGTGGAAAAAAATTACAAGATGAAAAATGGCAGCACTGTGTCATACTTGTGTGGTGATTTGGGGTGTTGTACACAAACTGAACGCAGATTTTTCTTTCTTTACCTCATGTGAAGGGTAATCAAGCAACTGTGAATATGCTGATGGTTTTCCTGCTGGTACTTGCACTGTAAGTTCTTCCACTTTGTG
The DNA here is from genome assembly GCF_015832195.1 of Motacilla alba alba. Lineage (NCBI taxonomy): Eukaryota > Metazoa > Chordata > Aves > Passeriformes > Motacillidae > Motacilla > Motacilla alba. Next base: position 41,758,876 of record NC_052016.1, read on the forward strand.
TGGAACAGTTCTTCCACTATTCCTGTCCCCAGCTCACATAAATGGTACAGCAGTATTTCCCTCTTTGGCAGTAAGACATTATTGAGCTTAATCTTGGAGTACCTGTCTTTAACTTTTCCTGTATGAAAATGTAATGAAGAGGAATCTTTGGGAACTTTGGCTATGCTAGAAGAATTATTGCCAGTAATAAGAGAGTAAAATCTTGTTTGTCTTAGAAACAGATGTGGGGTGTCTGATAATGCTGTCTAGGTTACTGGTACCAAAGGCTGTCACATTTGTTCATAAATCCATAGGATTTTGGGGTGGTCTGAGTGGTTCTCACAACCAGTGGAGTTTCTGCTAGTGCCACACATAACCAGGTATCTCATAGGTAAGCTCCAGCTGGCCCATCTGTTCACTAGATTAGCTTGATCAGAAATACTATTTTGAGCAATAGATCTTGCTTTTGTAAGTTACTTTCTGTAACCAAGGACTAAGACTTGTTCCCAAACCACTGGCATGAAAATGAAAGTATTTACTAGTTTCATCGACTGGGGAATGAAGCCTTTAAGGAGTCCTTTATCAAGTCAAGTCAGCCTTAGGTACACTTGTCCTGAGAACGGAAACTCAGTCCTTCGAATGTGCTCAATGACACCCTATGTCCTTTCTGCCTCAGCTTAAAATGGACTCTTCCCTTGCATAAAAGCGGAGGGACTCAAGGAGTAAAAGGAATGAGCTCAGTCTGGGGCCCTGAAGAAGAGGAAAACAGACTGATGAAACCCAGGAAAGCTGTTGTAAGAACAGCTTTTGAAAAGTAAAACTATCTCTCCCCCAGGTAATTTACGGAACAAAGCTCAGGGTTATTTCCTAGAAGCCATGGCACAGATGCAAGACCTGAAAAATTTAGGTTGCCTGCTTGACTAAAGCCTTAATTTTATTAAAGACACATGTGTAGGCCAAATGTTTGTAGAAAAGCAGCAATGAAGGAACTTAGCAGAGGCCCAGGCTGAAGTCCCTCACCAGAATGGGTCATTAGGATCATTCTGTGTGACCTGTCAAATTCTGCTGTAGGATGTGGTAGTTTTGTCACACAGGTGGTAGATGCCTCACATAGCTGATGATAGAAGTGGATCAGATGAGACAAGAGGAACTAAATGGAAGTTGGGAGTGGTCATTGCTCAGCTTCTCACACATCTAAGGAAGGATCTAGCTGGTGTGGAAATAAGTAATTAACACTTCACAAGCCATTGCAAGGCATCAGGAGTTAGGGAATCTGAGTCTACATGATGTAGCAGACTCACTCCATCAGCACAATTTAATTAACAAAGGAGTGATTTATTTGTAAGAAAAAGACAACTACTCTACAACTTCCTCATCTGACTGGCCAGAGCTGCCCTCTATGAAATAATCCTCATGTCACTACTCCTTGTTGCAACTTTCTATGGCCCTCACTATCTGTCATGGTTTGGTGAAGAGCAAGTCATAGAACTAAAGGTACTTAAACCCAAGGGCTCTGTTTGGGCACAGGCTGTCACTCTGCTGCTCACTCTTCTCTCTTCTAGATATAACAAGCTACTGTTCTGACCAAAGCTGCATTCTGGTTATTCCAGATGCTGGTGGGATTGTTGTTCGGGCTTCAGGAAGCCAGACAGGCCAGACTAGACCGTGTGGGTGGGATCACTAAGTCCAGCATGAGTCCTGTGGCTGCTCTTGCCCCTGCTCCAGTCATTAGGGCTGTAAATGAAAGTATGTATTTATATGGGGTTTGAATAATTCAGTAGTATAGTTTAAGAACTTCTGTTCTTAAGCTAATGCTGTAGCCATTGTGGTTTCAGCAAGTGTCTCTGAGCTCACTGAATGTAACACATGCTTGAGAGCATCATTGTAAATTACTTTTCTTTCCTGCTGTCATTGAGCTTACAGATCAGAAACTCACAGAGGGAACAGTCTATCCCCCTTCAGTATCAGTATTTTGCCTTTCAGAACTGCTGTGAAAGTAAGAACTGATTCATTTCTACAGGTTGTATGGATGGCCAGACTGTGCTTCACAAGCATAAGTGCTTTTTCTTTCTCATCTTTGAAGCATAGGATTATGGTGGGTGAGTTTCACTAGCTCTGTGAGATCCTATTATATGATCACTAGTTGGAATGCTTGAGGAAGCAGGCATTCAGTTTGTCTAAGGAAATTTAATATAAGAAACCCAGGGTCTTCTAACCTGTCTCCCAACAATACTTCTTATCTCAACATTGTGGTTTTAAAATGAGAGAACAGGATTATAGGAAAAAAAAATCTGAGGAGAAACAAAGATACATACATTAATCTATTTTGCTTTTAACATATTTTATATATATACATATACTTTCTTTTCTCCACACACAAAATACTATAATTCTTTTCCCAAAGTATAACCAGAGGTATAACGCCTGTAATAATAACAACCTCAATGTAATACAAATTATTTTGTAATGATCCTCCTACATTTAGAGTAATTTTCCCACTCCCAGTTTCTAGATACTAGGGAGTTCCAGTTTTAAAGAAAACCTGTAAAAAACCCATAAAATACTGTCTACTGATTGTTAGTTAGGCTTTGAGGCTAAACGTAAAATGTACTCTTCCATGCCAAACTCATAACCATGACAGGGGTAGATATATTTCCCTCCATTTTGGGGCATTTTCCCAATTGTTCTCCTTTCCAAGGCAACAGGAATTGTTAGTTAGAGTGAGGATTCTTGTCACAACGGCCCTACCTGTTTCCACATCTGCCCTCACCTTACCACCATACCCAGAAAAAAAATTAAAAATACAGGAAGCAACAAAGAGCATATATTGCTGCTGGCTTATACACAAACAGATGCAAAATTCATAGCACGTAGTCAAAATTCTAATTATGCACAGGATTTGTTTATTTGTTTTCTAAAAGTTGCTTCATTTCTTCATTGTAAATATTTTTCTGACACAGCTTATGGTGACAGCTAAGCATTCTCAGGTGAACCTAACTCTGTCTGTAGCACTTGCGGAGGAAGTTAATTCCTTGACTTTTAGCCATGGAACCAGAGCTCCCCAATACAATCAGTGGTGAAACATAGGCATGAAATGCACCAGAGAAAACAAGCACTCCTACCTATACTAGGAAGGGTGAATTCGATCCATATTTACATAAATTTTTTTGGCTTAACATTAAAAGCCTCCAGAAGAACCTGAATTATAAGTGCATTGTGGTAACGTTCTTTATTCATTCACCACCAGATGGAGCATCACCCCAGGAAACAGGACCGTACTCTTGAGAAGAGAGACCTTTTAAGTGAACCACCGATTTTACAATCAGGGACCTGTTTTCTATTTCTACTTCCAGCTGTGGTGCAAATCTTCTTGCTGTCTCTGGGCAAAGTCTCTGCCTAAAAGTTAGAACTGTAGTCCAAGCCTACCATTTATGCAATTTCTAAGTTTCTGAAAGTTGGTAGAATAAGATGGGCTGCCAGTTACCTCTACTCTTCAGCTTCTTTTTTTTTTTTTTTTTTTAATCTCTTCAGGGAGAGACTCAGGGTGCAATAACTGAGGGAATCAGCAACCTTCAAATTTTAGTATGCTCTTCATGCAGAGTTCATGAAGAACAGACCTCTATAACAACACTTGCAGCCTCTGAAACAGTTTCCTGACTGGACTGCAGTTATTCATCAGCCTGACTTTACCTCTCCCTCGCCTGTCTTGAGATGGGGGACAGAAGGAGTCAATTACAGAATTTGGTAAAGAATAGACCTAAAGGTAGCCTGAAGACAATAGAGAAAAACACATGTTCTTTCAGGCTATTTCTGGTAGGTCTCTCCAATACTAGGGTTAAACCACACTTCTATTGTTGAAAAATTTAGGCACTGGAGCTCTTAAGATATGTTTCACAAAAGTCTATATTAAAAGGTTAAAAGGTTTTGGAAAATATTAAAGTCTTCTTTAAATTCTTTTGCAATGATTATGACTTTAATAGCTCTGTATCTTCCAGAAGACACACAATAATTTTAATCTTTCTCCCTTTTTTTTAGTCTAGAATTAGGCAACTGTAGGAAGAAAACACTCTAATGAAATAAATACAAAGTCTTATATCAACTTGAGCTTTATGAGTCTGCTTGTTGACGAAGACTTTTCCCCCTGTTGTGTATTTTCAAAATATTATTAATTCTACACGCAGACGGGGCTGACTGTTGTAAAGGAGAATTTTTTCTCCCCTTGGCTTGTTACTGCTTTACTTCCATAAGTTCTTCCCTCTATTAACACTGTTCATCCGATTTAAGCTCCATCCAGGTTTCTCAGGGCAAAGTTCCTGGAACAATTGTCTGCATTTTAAGACAGTCTTCAGCGCATTCTTAAGTTAAAACAGAAGTTAAAGCTGACCCTGACTTTGCTAGGCCTCTTTCCAGTTAAGCACCACCCTTCCTTTCCTTCCTCTCAAACAGAGCAGCTCATTTGTCAGAATGTACCACTTATGTCCCAAAACAACCCCCATCGCTGAGAAATCCCTACTGCTTTTGTATCCCATTTCACTCTCATCTCCGGCCATGGAAAAACACAGGAGAGTCCAATGCCATGCTACTGTAAAGCATTTGCAAAGGCTAATGGCACCAGCCTCCAACCCAAGTGTTCGTAGTATAGCTAATTCAATCAAAGCTCTTTCCTTGAGGCTGCAGGAAGCCTGAGCACTCCCACTGCCTATCTGAAGCGCTCTCCCAACTACACCCCAGCCCCATAATTTTTTAGACTCTGCCAACCCCTCATACTTTCCACAGAATGATCTATGAGGTCTATGGACCACTGCTGTTGGGTAAACGCTGGCTCATACTATGCCAGCAGTTCTGTTGATGCAGGAAGTTAAACACTTTCCCCAAGTTCCAGTCTCACCTGTCTCCCTCAGCTGATCTGTGTTCAATTTTGCAGGAATTTCAGTTTCGTCCCTCTGGTACTCAGGCTTCTACATGGCTCTGCCCAACTCTGGTTTTACACTTGGCTTCCTGACCATGTCCTCCTCACCAGACACTCATGGGCACAAGAGAGACCATACTGGCCATTTGGCTTGTGGAAGGAAAACAAGGTCCAAAATCCAGCTCAATTAAACACTAGCTTTGGACAGACCTGTGGTACTACTGCACTTCCCCAGTAGTATAATCAAGGATTTAAAAGAGGAAAAAAGAAAAAGGAAAACAATCATATATTACAGACTAAAATTTGTAAACTGCTTGTCAGTCAGTTGTTCTGGGCTTCATTTTTTTCATGATCCCAAGGACAAAAATCAAAACTAGTTTAGTCATATTACTTCCAACTGAACAGGTAGTTTATCTAACCACAGCATTTACATGCTTCCCAAACTGTAACAAACAGAAAAAAGCAATATCCTGAAAGATGAAAAGTCAGATATACACTTAAGAAGTCAGCAGCAGACAGGACTACTTAATCTACTGATCAGAAAGGCACCATAATACAATGACAGTGTACTTGTATTTACATCGTAACTCAAAACATTCTTCTCAAGTAACATGTTATGTTGAAGGATAAGGGCAGGGAAAGGAAAAGGGAAAAAAAGTATGTAAATTGTTCAGCCTCAATAAATATTATTTACTTTCTTCCTCATTCAGGTGCACACAGTTACTGAGCAATGTCCTGGACCACTTAACACAGACATGAGCATTTTAGCTACCAGCTGACAAGATACACACAAGTGTTTTGAACACAGATTATCACTCCTAATAATTTCTGTCATCTTCTCTATTTCCCCCTTTCATTGTTATTAACTGCACACACATTTTAAACCTATATGAAATATGATTGATTTTAGAATTCATTATTCCTAAGACAAGTAAAAACATTGATGAGGCTATTTGGGAATACTGACAGTAGAGGCAATTAAAATATATTTCCATAAACTAACTTTTAGATAAATGCAGTAACTACACAGAATTCAAACAACAGAACAATGTGACCCACAAAACAAAGCCAGTAATGTTTTTACCTCCCTAGTCATTAACATATATGGTGAGAAGAAAATTCCAATCTGAGATTACTAAAAATTAAATAAATTTCAATCTGCAACTAACTTAAAGAATGAGTTCAAAATATTTTTAACAATTGTTTAACAATTGTTTATATTATATTCTTAAGAGTAGCATTTCCTTTGTGTTGTCCCTGAATAAAAGCTTCATTAGGTTTTCAAAAGGCACAAAATACAACTGTAAGTATAAATATACCATATTTCTAGCAAGTTGACGTACGTTCATGTGTTAACTCTAACAAATAAGTTTCCTAGGCCATAAGTGAAAACTTCTTGTGAGAAATAATTAATATGGACAATTCAGAAAACTTTACAAAAATACTTCTTTTTATTAAAAGCAGCAATTTCAAGCAGAACAATACACAGAATGTAAACATCACTAAGTCCAGCTCCAGCCTGCTGAACCTTCGAGAAAGTCTACACTAAATGCATCTACTGTACTAGCATGTTAACAGACTATATTATAATTTGAAAATATATTTTCTTCTATGAATTAAGAAAAAGTACTTTATCGTAATCTGTCCCAGCGCCAGATACTGGCATCATCACACACAGCTATAAGGATACTGCTATCCCTGCTAAAACTGGTCTGTCGGATGGCAGCAACACATTTAGGGTGAGTAAGAGTTGTACACCTAGAAAGAAAAGAAAATTATTTAGCTGCAATGTTAAATCTTCCTACTACATTATGGAGCACTGTTTCAGTAATCCCTTATTTATGTGACCTAGGAAGAATTGAAGGCAACAGGATTATGGCCTTCCTGGTGTATTTTGTATTCCAAATGAGGTCTTGGGAAAGCAGTTTCCTGTTCATCCACAGTTGTTTCTCATCTGCTCCATTTTTATTGAAGCAAAGATTGAAAGGTAATTGAATCACAGTATTTAGGACTTCATAATCAGTGTTATTTCCCAGGGTTACGAATAAAAAAATCAGAATCATGTGATTAAAAACTGCAGCACTTCCAGGAATTTCATACATTAATGTATTCATATATACATATTTACATGGATTACATATATAAATATATAAAGATATGTATAATATATCATATAGGGTATATAAAAATAAAATGCATAAAGTATTTATAAATACTGAGTATATCCATTCTATATACAACGTTTTTTGGGAGTGGGTTTGTTTGGGGCCTTTTTTTGTGTTCAGGTTTTTTTTGCATTTGTATGTTTACACACATACATACATACCTAGATGTATCTAAGAGACATGCTGTGAAATCGCCTGGTAGCACAGGTGAGGAAGTGGAAAGCCACAGTGTTTTCTCCACATTGTGCTCATAGCTCACCTTTACACTCTCCTTTTTTACTCCAGTCCTGTCACCTATCTTGCCTTTGTCATGTGCTACACCCACCTAGCACATCTTTTCCTAATGGCTTTGCAAAGTTTCCACCCAATAAGCGAAAACTCTCCGAGAAATAAATTGCCTTTTACTATATCTACCCATGATAGCCAGCACAATTCAACTGGGACCTCTTGGCATTAATATAATATAAATCAGTGAGATATAATAAACATTAACCTTCAGGGACTCACAATGTTTATTTCCCTACTAGTTATAATGGAAAGCAAGTAGTGCTGTAAAGAATTTCTCTGTAATCAGGAAAGGAAAAAGAGAAGTACCCCAACTCCTTGTCTTAGCAAAAACAAAATAAAGTACTCACTTGGCTTTATGTGGATCCTCTATTTCTAAATCCCAAACATAAAGTTTGCCAACCTGATTGCCCAGAGCAAGCATCTTAAAAAGAAAGCAGAGGATAAAGATGTTTTAAAATACTCCCTCAAAGAATAAAGTCAGAATTTTATAAAGGCTATAGAGCTGATAATTTGTGTTTGAACATTTAAACAAGAATGACTTAATGAGTTTGTTGGAGGAGTCAGAAAGGCTGTAGAATTTGCCTGAATTTCTTCCATTTTATCAATCTCTGCAGACAGGGGGTGAAGCCATCAGGAAACTTATTTCTGGTGTTAAATTAGTACTTATTTTGTGGAATTTTTTTCCCACAGGCAGAACCCAGAATGAAAAAAACCAGAGTTCCTGCAGGTTCATATAAAGTCTCTTACAGAAAACTGTTCTGTTTCTCAAACATCACATGAACCAAGACCCTTCCTATTCCCATAAACATGTAATCAATGAAAAGCTACACATCTTCAAATACAGCAAAGTCAGACACATACCTTTTGCCAGAAATCCATTGAAAATCTCATGTACCATATGTCACACTGGCTATAATCAAATCTCCCAAGAATGGTCACGTTTGACTCACTGGGCTTGATTTTATCTATATCATCTTCCATCTTGCCAGGCTTCCAGCAAACAATGGCATTTTCACAAGACTGGAGCGAAACAATGAAAAGAAAAATCACCTGTAATTTGGACTGCAGACTCAGTCCAACTAAAAGGAAACATTTCATCTCACATCTTCCCCAATGACACTATGAAAAGCGGAACTGAAAATCTCACCTCTGCCCTTAGATCACAGCACATCACCAACAATAATCACTGTCCATCTGGCAGCCTCATGCCCTCACAGCTTTGCCAGGTAATGGGACTGCAGGAGCCCTCCCTCAACCGCTTCAGATGAAGTCACCCAGATGTGCTCAAACACAATTACATAAGCAGCTTAAACTTACATTGGTTTGAGGATTGTTTACCCAATCCCTTTGACTAATACTCATCAGTGCACTCACCAATTGCTGGCATCAAGGCAGTTGGACTGCCTGCTTTAGTATCTGCAAGCCAATGTTACTAGTGGACACTCTTCATCTCACTCTTTAGCAGGATCCCTAAATAGTATCTAGAGATTCCCTGTCCATATGTTCTGTGCAGATTCTGGTTAGCTAGAAACCCTTCACTTGTAGCAGAATACAGCTGTAGTAAGAATTTTGCTTTTTAAGTATAAGCTGCTTACCCACACATCCTGACAGGTGAGAAAATTCCCAACACACTCCACAAAATCATTTGACACAAGACAGTAATTTAACCTAAGACCCACACACTAATAAAATTTCTAACGTTTACGATCCTCAGGACCAACAAATAAACGTAATGTAGCTGAAAAAGCTGCAGCATTACCTTGGAAAGAATTAGGTCTCCCAGCCACCGTACACAGTCAACATAGTTTCTATGTATGTCTCTTGTAGAAAAGTCAGGAAAGTGAATTTTCTGGGAAACAAAAGGCCTATGGAGAAAATTGCCAAGTGAGGTTCAGAAAAACAAACCCAGAAGCACAAGTGTAATTTTTAATAACCAGTTTTAACATATTTCAATGTTAAAAGAACAAGCCCAACTTTTTAACAGTTTTATAACAAAGTAGATTTTGTATGCAGCTTGTTTTTCTTTTTAATAGTAATAGGAACAATCCTTGTTTTCATCCTCATTCCTAATAAAATAACTAAGTTTCCCAAGTAAAAGACTGTGCAGAGATAGTGCTGAGTAAAACTACTCTTTCAGATGCTGAATACAATGCCTGTCACCAAGTACTTCAAGAACTAATTAAGGCTCAGTCTTCCTGATGCTGCTTCTGAAACATCCAAATTGTTAAATAAAAATGCACACTTAAAAAAAATCATAATTTTTAAAAAAGCACGCTAAAAAGCATCATTTAATATTTGGTAACATTACCAAAAAAAGCCAGAGTATTTTCACAGCTAGTCTCATTGCTGAACATGTTCACTGTGTTTTAGACTCTTCAATTCTCTCAATGGTTTAACTGGAAGTTAAGATCAAAAAGTTGAAGAACTTCATAATGGAGGATTTATCTATCATGTATCTAATTGCTATGTTTACTTGATAATTTACTCATATGTGAGGTCAAACCAGAGAATTATGAAAATTGAAGTTATTACTATGTAAACAGTTTTTTCCCCACCCAAAGTAAAATAATACACAATAATTAACTACTCAAAATTATTTGACACATTTAATTACACAGATTTGATTCTCTTCTAGAAATTTTGAGATGAGATGATATGAAGAAAAGATAGTGACATCTTGAAATGCAAGAAATACCAGCTTTAAGATAATAATTTTAGACATTTTCTAGTCTGGCAAATAAGAAATAATTGACATATTTGAAAATATTTTGGGACTTTGAATCAGAATTCAATAAAATTCCAGTGACACAAACAATAAGACACACAATCTAGTGAGATTCAACATCCACGTCACTACCCAAAGACTCCCAATATGGAAAGGATTTAACCTGGACCATTGAGAGGGGTATTTGTGTGTTGTAAAGACAGACAAGGAGATGAAGACTACATACCTGTTGGTTTTGTTTGGGTTGTACTCGTAAGACTCTTTGATAGCATTAATCATTCTCTTGGAATTAATTCTCCAGAGTTTTAGAGAGTGATCCATCCCACAGGACATGATTTTTTCACCAAGAAGATCGTAATCCTATGTATATAAAATAATTTTGAGCACTCCCACCCTATGCTGCATTATATCAACTCAGATTTTATTCCATCATTTCCATCAAAACAGCATTTTATGCATAGAGCATGCAATAAAACTCAATATTTCAAATAGAAAAATACTAAGAATGTAATTCAGCTCACTGCAAAGCAGCACAGCATCTTAATAATTATATTTAGTCTCTCTCAAGAAAGAGAGACATATTCAACAGCACTGACAGACAGTGAATCTACAGCTAGTTCTCCCCCTTCACTAAGTTCCCTAGGAGCAACTTTGGCAGAATTCCAGGGCTACAATATGGGTGAGTAATACACTGTCAGGTTTCCTACAGGTGCACCCCTCACCTTTCACAACAGGTCAAACAAAAGGAATGGAAAGAGTTCTTAAGAACAGCATATTAAAAGTTAACTATTCTAGTTGATGTTTGCTGGGTACCAGTGTCTGTTCACAGCCACTGAAAAACAATTTAACTCAAACAACTTCTTTCCTTCACTACCATGTCTCTCCAGGTTTATTTGCTTATGCTGCTTTGACTTGATGAGAACTCAAGAACTTCAAAAGTGGGACCATCATGAAATGTTTTTACTCTTTCTAGCCCCACTGAGTCCTATTTTGCTCACTTCTAGGCTGCACCCCCAGTAAACCAGCTACTGAAACACACAGATCCTGTCTGTAAGAGGTGGCCACATCAATCAAACCACATGACATTTAAAGTTGTCTATCCTCTTAAAAAAGTATTTATGCACTTCCAGGTGGTTATTTTTAAGTAGCTACAATACCTAAACAGTGCACAAAAGAATAAAATGTTGCTTACTACCCTTTGTAAATCTAAATCACTGCCCCATGGTCTTCCACTTACTGCACTTAACACCTCATCCCTGTGCCCTTCTACTCCTCCAAATATTGCAACCAGCGTGTCTGTCTGGATGTTCCACAGTCTCAATGCATGATCTATAAAGAACAAATAAAATTACATGCTGCTTTTTATATGTACATTTGAATAATATATTTCAGCTTAATCACTTTGAGTAACAGGTGTTTAGGTGAACATCAAAAAAGCACTTAATTCTTCTTTTTTTTTTTTTTTGATAGAAACGAAAGAACTGCATTAACTGAAATTGCAATTATAACTAACTTACCATTAAAAGTAACTCTGTAATTGAAAAAGTGTGCCCACCCCCTCCCCTAGAGATAGTTTCCAGCAAAAACATGCTTGGATCTTTAGAACATCCAAAAAGCAAAGGAAAGTCTGATCTCAGACAAATATGTTTTTAGTCAGTCATAAGAACAATTTTATGTATCAAAAATTGCTAGAATTCCTTTCTGCCATTCTAACATCAACATCCAGGAAAAGTTGTGATTATCCATTCTTTAACCTTTACAACATTATTCTTTGTGAACCACAGTCAGTAAGGAAGGGGAAAAGTGTTTACATAAACAATATGTATTCCAAAGTCAATTAGACTAATCCACTTATTTGAAGAAAGTTTTAACAATTTCTAATGAAAAACCTCTAGTGTATCTCCTGTTTGGAAATGGGAACCTCTTGTGTATTTCCCTTTTGGATTCCACAAGTACATTACATTGAATTACAGCAACACCCAAAATCCCAGAAGGGAAACAGGCGGCCATGCAGTCCCAAATATTTCCCTCTTTTTTAATAATCTCTCAGCCAAGCAGTTCTAACAGCCCAAATACTCTCCTGCCTCGTGTCTTCTCAGCAATAGCACCTGGTCCAGAGATTGCACATTAAACTTGTAGTACTATGGCTGATGTCAAAACATTATTACTAACAGAACCTAAAAAAATATACAGAAACTGGATGTTTCAGACACACAGCACCAACTTGACCATTGCAAGCATCAGAGAGCTTCCCAACTCCTGTTCTCATGTAGCTTCTTCAGTAAGTTCAAATATATGAAAGCCAAAAGTCCCCTTAAGTGAATGTTTCCAACTCAAAAATTCCTTAAGGCTAACTCCTTGTGGCAGATCATTCCCTTACTTAACAGAACAGTCAAGATCAGGAAGTTGTGACTGTTAGAACTTTCTGGACAAGCTCATAAGACAGTACACCAAAAACTTCCTTTACAACAATGCTTTTTATACAGAGTCCAGTAAAGTTCCCAAGCAACAGACAATCCAAGTTTTTCCTGTGAACAGGATGGTGAATGCTGTCTGCAACGTTAAGAGGTCCCCACTAGATGGCAACGTGATTCAACTACTGAAAAAATTTCAATTCAACATTCAGAAAGTAAAGAGCAAACCCAAGGCTGAGGATTTTTCTTTCCTAAAAAGCAGCACTATTCACAATCCCTTTGCACCATAGCTGGAGTTATAGTTGTAGGCCATGGATTTAGTGAGTATAAAATATATAGCCATGTAAAAGCATGATTTGCTCTCAACTTTCAAAGTGAACTTGTTCAGTGCCATTCATTAAAAAAAAAAAATCATTAAGGTTTTTGGCCATATTCAAGACCAAACTCCAATCCAAAGTATCCTCATTTATACAGAAAACAACAGAGGTTTTTCCTCACCTTTGCTTACAGATAAAAGAAGATTTGGATCTCTTGGATGGAATTTCAGTTCATTGATTGCATTTCCATGGCCCACGTAGTGCTGGGATAGAATTCAGAGACGAAGTTACCATTTCCCCTCACATTTACATGTACTTTGAAGAAAAAAGTGTCATACCTTACTAAAACACAAGCTGTATCCTAAAGTTCTGAACACTCACCTTTATGCACTGCATTGTAATGGGATTAATTATCCTAATAATACCCCTGGATCCTGCCACAGCCAGAAGAGGATGGCTTGTATTGCTATCATATGTCCATGCACAGGTATAGAAATTTTCATCTGCCTACAATGTTTCATGTTAAGGATCACAGAACAAACAGGAGATTTTTTTCTCTTTTTTTTTTTTTCTTTAAACAACATTTTATTTTAAACAAACCTGTTGATATTTTATCTAAGTGTCCAGGAGTCTCTGCTGGACCAAATAAGAAAAAAACACACATTCAGTTATACACTTGCAAATATCACCTTTTCTGCAAATGTTGATTTCCTCACTTCTATTCCATAACATAAAAGGAACACCTTCTCTTTCATGGCATCACCTTTGATTGGGAATAATGAATCATGGCCAAGTTCACAAGTTAATGACTTGTGTATTGCAAATGATCAACACAAATTATTAATGCTTCAGAGCATGAAACAATTCTTAGGCTTTAAACCCAGTTCCAATTCACAGGGAAACTGAGACCACTGTAAAGCAGGGAAACATTATACAAATATTAGTGTTGGGAAGATTAAACTGATGGAGAATAAGTTTTCAAATATTTTAATACAGTCTGGTCCCCGAGTCTGCGTTTTTAACATTTTTTCAATACGAGGGATTCTAGGATGTGGGAAAGAGGCAAGACTTGGACCTAACATAAAGAATGCACCACATGAGCGAAGTATTAAATCACAGACAAAACATTTTCATGTTTTTCCTCCAAAATCTTTTGATTTTTCATAAAGAAAAAGCAAACACGTGGGTATTTAACTTAAAAGGATACATCAGCATCCACGTAAGACTGCAACAGACGGATTTCTCCTTGGGAATGACATTCATATAAAGTAACCTGGGGAAAAAAACCAAAAATAAGTAAGTGGGAGAGACTGCTACTTAGATGTGAAATTTCAAAAGGAAATTACATGCACCCATCTATTGACTGCCTGATGGGGAGAGGGAGAGTGTCTCTATGGTTTAGATTTCATCCATCATTCATTTGTTTACCAGGTGGAAATGGTTTGATAAAAGAATGCCCACAGCAGTTTCAGTAAGGCAACATTCCAGGACTTGTCAGCTGTCCTTCCCAGATATTGAAGTCTATTATTTGAATTGCCTTAATAAGATAAACCCTTGCTGGAATTAATTACTGCAGTTATCTCTAATGTGACTTGGTCATGTAATGAGTCATTGATACCTTGCTTAAACTTAGTGTTTCTGGTGACTTGCCAGGCAGAGCAAACCTAGAAATGAAACACTTCTTATTTATCCACAACACTTGCATAAAACACACTTCTCAGGGGTTATTTTCAAGACTGAAATGACATCGAACATTGTTCAGAGGAAGTCTATAAATTCCCTCCACACAGGCCATGAATTTAGCTACTGAGCTGGCTGGCATAAGCCAGCCACTGCTGCAGACAGTTCTCATCCTGTATATATGAGTACATGATTTTTAGATAACAATATTTATGAAGAGTAATTTTATTGAGAAGATACATTTCTGCACTTCTCTTCCTTATCCCATGTGCATATTACTGTAGGGCCTTTTTCTTTATTACATAGCTTAATTACCAAATAGCTAACACGACTTCGTAGAACAATCCAAAGGATGCAGCTCTCCCAGATAACAGATGCTACATATCTTAGAAATACATCTGTTTATATTAAGTATTGCATGTCCATACCAAACCCAGGTAAAGGGATTGCTTGAAAAAAGGAATGCATGCAGAACCACACAGAAGGGTGTATGATGAAAAACAGATTACTCACTCTGTTACTGCCTACAGTGGCAAAAACAAGAGGATCACCTTCTTTACTGTGCCAATTAAACTGGACTCCAAACAGAGGCTGGCCATGGTCCTCCTATACGTGTAAAGTAAGTTTAGAGATAAAAAACTCAACAAAACCCACAGGCATATCATTGCTGTGAAATTCAACAGTTTCATTGACAAGATTTCCTCAAACTAATGGGTTCACAGCCAGTATAATTTTTGACAACGAACAGTTAACAATCATAGTTTTGTAACACCACATTTTAACTTGGCCATCTAAAAGGGAGATTAAAGGAATATTCTGACAAACACACCCCTCCCTTTTCTTTCTCCACCAACCTTTTAAAAAGTAAATGGGAAGAACTGTTGTCTCAGTTATGCCTAGAAGCTGGCAGAACTCCCAAGTTGTATTTGCGGCTCTGGTATTTATTTTGGTTTACAATTTTCAGTAAGGCAACCTCTGCATGTAAGGTGACATCTTTTCCCATTTTCTATCATAATTACCTATACACAAGTATTTGCAACTTCACAGGGAAGAATCACCAGGAGAGAGAAGAATTATATTGGTATAAGGATGGAAAAGAGCCACATTTAACTATTACATTACAGTTAGGTCTTGTAACTTTGTCACAGACACAAGGAACTCTCTCCAGTGTGTCACAATACTGCTACAAAGTTCATGTCTACAAAATGTTTTCAGATCGCCTTTACAAATAGTTACCAGAGAAATGCCAAGTATTATTTTTATACAACTTACATCAGCTTGAGAGAAAAAAAAAGGAGGTATGTTTATGAATTGTGATGAATATGGTGGTGCTTGTTAATAATTGATAACAGTATTTTGGCCTGTCCTGACAGGATGTTTTCAGCAAGAATAATGTTCATTAAAGTGCCTCCCCACAGGGGACTGTCTGGGACAGTGCAGGCAGGAAGGAAGTGTCTCATGATGGCTGTTCAGCAGCCTTCAAATGGCAGCACTTCAGAGACAACATGAGAAGTACCAGCCTTGGCAACTCTGGCCTATCCAAAACCAAAGAATAAATTCGAGGAGGGGGTGTAAGTAGGGAGTCTAACACTCCTTAGAAAAAGAAAAGTAAAGGAAGTCTGGAAAAATTTTAAATAGCATTATTTACTGAGAAAGGCAGTATCTGTTATTAACAGAAATAACTAGATGAGCTAGAAAGAGAAAGCAGAAAATCTTTCAGAGATTAAGGCCCTCCTGCAATTCTTAAGAGAAGTAACAACTTTGAAAGCTCAGTACAGATTAAAAAGAATTGTTTAAAGCTTAACTCAAAGTACCCATCACAACACAAAAGCACAAACTAATGGCTTCTTGAGATGAGGGATATGGGATATTAAGAAAGGGAAAAGTAGCAGGGCTCTTAGTAACCCCAGGACAGAAGGAAAAAGCAGGTATTCAGTATCTGTAAAGTATTACAGTTGAACTAGAAATGAAGAATGAGCCATAAGCCATAATATCGCATATACATGGCCATGATTTTTTGTGTGCAATACATTTATTAATTTTACTTTTTAGCAATAAATTTATTAATTTTACTTGGTAGCTTTAAATTTTGAGTGTACTTAAGTCTTGTTTGAAGAGAATAGCTGAGAGATCAAATTGAAAATGCTTAATAAAGTTTTTCTACTAATAATAACTTGGTTTCAAATTTCTGCTTGAAGGAGTTCCTGCTGCTGAATAGTGAGTGCTTCTGTCATATCACATGAAGATAATACAGGTAAAATACATGGGTTTTCACTGCTTTATTACAGAGATATATTAACAGGTTTTGCATTTGTTTTCTGGAACAACCTTGTTCTCTGTTATATGCCCTGTTTCTGATAAATTTAGCAAAACATGGAAAGTGAAAAGCAGTATGTTTTTCGCCCTCAAGATAGGATATTTTTCCAGCATATGTTGCAATAAGTTTCTGATTTTCTAGGTAGGACCCAGACTAAGGTGATAAGTAGAGATATTTAACAGAGTGCTAGACTGTTTCCATATTTTTATATTTGAGTACATACCTAAAGTATTTTGCAAGCTTTTTCAAAGAAAACCTACTTCCCTGGAAAAAATTACTCTGCAAGACAGATGTCTTTAGTCTACTTACTTCACCCACACTACATTTCTCACACCAAGTGCTACAATCTCCAGGAGCCTGACTGTACATATTGCAGTTTTGCTGGTGTTTGATGGATGAAGCAGCCATGCAGAGGCTCTTGCAGGAAGATACCAGGGTATCTGCAGAAGCTCTGCTCCCATTTAAACTCCCAACATCCCCAGTGGTCAGAGACAGCACACAGCTATTTCAAAAATACTTGTCTGCTCTAATTTTTGTCCCAAGTGCTAAACAATGAAGGAGGTTTTCCAAAACATTGTATTCTAGGTGCCGTACAAGATGGCTATGCTCAGATGCCAAGTATGTGACACAAATCTGACACTGGTTTGTACAGACAGAAGTGACCCAGATACCCGTCCAAAAGTAAAATTGTGAAATGCCATCTTGTCCCTGCTATGAATAAAGGGCACAAAACCCAAAGTACCCAGGTTCTTCACGCACTAGAGGAAGAAGGCAGAGAAGAAAACAGACCTATTGCTACAAAAGCAAATAAATAAACAATCAATGGTGAGCTCCAGCCTTACTCACTCAATGTCAACTTGGGGTCAATCAAAAAGTAAGATCAGGTTTTAGACAGAAAGCAGTGAAGTCATTATGATGGCAAAAATAATCACCTGCATGATTGCCTTTTAATCCATGTCACCCACACTGCCAGTGGGGAACCAACAACCCACACGTGCACTTCCCAGTTCCCAGAAGGGGAAGTCAGCCATTGTGGGCAGTGGGTTTAGTGACATTTAGTTTCCATTACACACCAACAAGCTAGAATTCTGCGTGGCATTGGATGCTGGTTCCCAGGTCAGGGGACAGCAAGGAGAAAATGAGGCAACACCTGGCTGCTTCCAACTTAAGCACACACCCTAAGCAGATGTAAAGGGTAGGAAATATAATTACATTGCTTTAAAGGGAGCACAACAAAGCAAAATATACACAGTTTTCTGCTGAAAGATTTATCAGCAAAATATATATGGATATATGAGGATGTGCAACTCTGCTAGCTGTGTTAGCTGTATACGCTCATTTATAAACCCTATTTCCATTCAGTCCATAGAAAGCAAAGACTTCTCAGTACATTTTACAAGTAACTTACTACTCCATAAAGAAAAAAGGCAGTTCTTTATTTCCTGACATTTTCAAAGTTGTATTTTTGTTTTCCTGATGCTTAAATTTCACCCAAAATAACTCCCAAAGTAGTGTTTAAAACACATATTTAGCAAGCACTGAGTTTTTCAGGCTGAGTCATAATCATTTAACACTCAAAGCAGACAGTAATAGCCATATTTCTTTCCCCAAGGAAAAAAACTAAAAAACAAAATAAGAGGGGAAAACCAAAAGTACGGAAGTGGAATAACATGTAATTTATACATCCCTAAAAATAAAAAATAATAATTTCTATGATCTTTAAATCATGTTGACCCTTCATTACCTTCAACACTTGCATCTTACAGCACAGTTCAAAAACATATAAACTAGGGGATATATAACATGATACTCAAAGACTCAGAAGTGTCTTTCTAAACCCACATACAACAGTCAATCATTATAGTTTTCTCCAGAGTCTCTGCAAAATTAGTATGGAAGAACTGGAAAAGGAAGAGACGCTTCCTCAGCCATGAAGTAAAAAAACAAATTTGGCTGCTACCTTGGTTTTCATCTTAACATGCACATCTCTTATTATTACCATGAATTTCAGACCAAAGAGAAATGGGGGAAAAAAGCTAATAAAAACACCCCACTTAATTGAAATGCTACATTTACTCCCTCACAGCTTGATTCCACTTGCACAGAAATCTGTTCCCAGCCCCGATCCAAATCCAAGGAAGTCAGGGATTGCTTAGTTTCATAGCTTGGTCTTTTGGATCACCCTGCAGTGGGGTCTGGATTGATGTTGAGGTGAGGGAGTGTTTTGTTTTCCCAGAAGACACTTGGAAAACACTAACCCTTTTTGTCTGCAGACAGAAAACAAGCATGAGTAACAAAGCTCAAAACTTGTTAAAAGTTTGGGAGTCCAAAGGCCGGTGTCTGTGTTTGAAGTATGACTTGAAGCTGCAAATAGCACCATCCGCGGGGGCGATTCACGCGAATCACAGGAACTGCTGCCTACCTTGGTGAAATGAAACAACTTCCCTTCCTCCTACACCCTCAAAGGCATGGAGGCAATTTTATACTTCAAGAACACAATAAGATCAATTTCTTTCCCAGACACCTTTGTCATTGTAACTTCATATCGCAATTTCTCCAGTGGCAAAGCTCATTTAGAAGGTTTCCAGGCTCCAAACCTGGAAACCTCCCACTCAGGTACCCCAGTGTTTCACTAAGGCAGCCTGAAGACAAAGTTCAGAAATGGAGCCACATGAGCACAGCTCCACAGTTAAGTGTGGGGGAATGAAAAAATACTCTTAGAGCAATTCTGCAGAAAATATCCACTGCTGAGCTACACAGATCCTCACAGAGTTTGCCATAACTCCCATCCTGCCCCATAAATATCCCACAGGAGGCTGAGGAATGAGAAAAAGAAGAACATCCTGACAGAGTAAAATAGTCATGAATGAGAAAACTCGTTCAGTCCACCACAGTCTGTCACCAGTGCAGAAGAAAAGAGCACTATGCTAAACCAGCAGAACAGGGAGTAAAGACCATGAATCCACCTCTCTTAAAACTATCAGGTGTTACACGGGAAGATACATACTGCCTGAATCAGGTACTAACACATGATCCCAACACTCACAATAAATTAACCAAATTGCACTACACAGTAGTTATGATATCGCCAGAGGGTAGAAAATACCTGATCTGGTTAAGTGTGAGGAAAAAGCTTCTCTAAGACTGTTGGGTGGATTTGTTCTGGTTTTTTTTTCAGCACATAGAGAAATCTGAGCAGGTTCTGTGCTTTGCATGGAATTGTCACAGGTTTTGTTTTAGTTCAATTTGTTTATCCAACTTCTTATATTTCTCTAGCATCTACAGCTTCAATGAAATACATAATCATAGCATCACACAAAACTTTGCAAACTCTACAGAAACAAAGTTAACTGCAGCACTATCAACTGTTCCCTATTTCTCAGTATCCTATTTCTTCAAAACTTTGGCTATTCCAAGCAAGAAAGACAACTGCTTCAAATCAGCAGGAAACATAATTGCTTAAAGATATTTAAAAGTATCTAGCTTGACACTGTCTCACAGCCAATATTAACACTGCTGCCAACAAGTGATACCCAGCATTCCCTGAAGCTCACACATACCTACCTTTAGGCTATTTACACATTTGAAGGAATATTTGCACTTCTTTGACTTCCATTTTCCTTTCCCCCAGCTTTTTCTTCCTGGTGCATTAGGAGTGTTTGTTGGCGTATCAGGGCGCTCGGTGTTAGTACCGCTTTCAATACTAACAGCATCATCCTGAAAACATTCAAAATTATATAGAATGTCACAGAGAGATCATAACTGCTGTATAAATTCAACTAATCTTGTAGGAATTGGCCTTTTCACTTTTTCTTGTCATGCATAAGAACCGATCTCCCAGGACTTGGTGTTATTTAGATTCATGTATGTAAATCTAATGCCACCATAATAGCATTCCTCTCTAGAAACAGAACATGAATCACATGAGGACTAATCCAAGAGGGAGAGATATGAACTGTGATCTAGTGACGTTTCTTCAGAATACTGGTAGCTGCTCTCAAGAAAATGTCTAGAGATAAAGCAGCTGCTTCCCCTAGAAAACATCTTTGTTCCAGACGAAATGAGTACTTCTGAAGTACTGAATAAGAGTTGTTTGTGTTAAAACATGAGCCTTGATCTTACCAAGAACCAAGTCATTCTGAGGCTTCTGTACACCCTGAGCAGCACCACTCACAGCACAGTTCTGCAGCGGGTCAGCACCGACACCAGAAGACAAAGTCCCTCTGCTCCCTCCTGCTCTTTCCCACAGATACTTACTTGTTTCCAGGAAAAGCTAAATTCTGATCAGATAACTAATCCAACTGGCCCTCCAACCATTAGCATAAGATAAGAATGGGGAAAATTGAAAAAAAAAAAAAGGGGATACACAAAACCCCCCATCCAGCCGCTGAGAGATTTCAAATCAGCTTTGGAGAATCAGCAGAAGATACAATTTCCTGTGTGGTCTGACTGCAGGGCACTGTTTAAAAGGACATTTCCCTGCACCATCCATCACAGAGCACTTGACCTTCACCTGCATTGTACTGCCAGCCCTGTGCTTCCGTATAAGTACGTTCAGCTTGTTAAAAATCAACTTTTCCCATTTTTACTGACAAGACAGTCCATTCACTTTTCATCAGACCGTTGGGGAGAAAACAATTCATCCCAGGTAAATTCTAGAGCTGAATGAACTAAGGGAGACAGAGGCACACAACAATCTGTCACTGTAGGAGATTCACAAAGCTGCATTAGGAACTGCACTAGGAATATAGAATGAGGTCAACTATAAACATTATTACAATGATTCCCACCAAACATCTATTCTTTGTCCCAGTTTCATGTCTGTATTATCAGAAGCCTGAAGAGGTCTTTGTTTGCCCAACAACTCCAAAAAACAGGACATTCAGAGGACAAAAAGGAGGAAAGATACCACACAAGCCCAGAACTGTACTACCCAGATCTGGAGTCATTCCTTTCACATTGGACCCCTAAAAGAGCAAACCATCCACTAATATTCATAACTAAGTTTAACAATTTTCAAGTTTTCCTGTTTCTTCTCCTTTACCCTAAAAAAAATTCAGAGTTTGCCAAATTCTCATCTCCCAAGCACATTTGCCAGAATTTTAATACTTGACAAGACTGAAGTTTCCTCTGGACTGGACAGACACTGCCAACATGAGAACACTGCACAGCTGGTGTGGTGCAACTATACTGCACCACAGTTGCCACCACAAGTACCTGCAACTACCACATAACCAACAAACCTGCACACAGGACACCTGCAGAGCAAAACACACCCTTTCTCCAAATCAAAATCAACACTATTATGTCAACTTTTAAACAGAATCCCCCATCTTGCAGCAGAGTCCAGTAGCAAACTCTTGAAAAATGAATCCCTTCACCACTGAGGCAATCCACACAGAATCAGAGAATTGCATAATCAGAGTGGTTTGTGTTGGAAGGGACCTCTATCATCTAATCCAACCCAATGCCACAGGCAGGGGTACCTTTCACTAGACCAAGCTGTGTAGAGCCAAATCCAGCCTGGCCTTAAACATCTCCAGGGATGGTTCAACCTATTCCATGCTCAGTGATAGCCTACAACTGACAACAAATTAAGCCTGAACGTCTGTCACCAAATACACTGGGATCCACAAATGCTGCTGAGCTATGAAAAAAAAAACAAAGAGCAGCAGTGTGGAACATCTCAAACCTGCCTGTCAAATCACAAGCACCACTTCCAAAAGTTGTGGAGGATGTGGTCCAGATCCCTTACTTGCTGGATAAGTGCAGAAAAAAACTTCCACACACTACAAAACACACACATAGTAACTACACAACCCCTCTCCACACCAGCAACTACATAAAGTAACTGCTCAATACCTTAGGTTAAGTTTACCTTTCAGGTATAAAGTTATTCTACACCAACCACATTCCCTTTGCTCTGAGCACTGGCATTTCACCTAACTTAGAGATTATAGACTTTATCCCTGTTGCCTTCTGCTGACAGTAGTTTACGAGCACCATCTCCTACTTCTCATTCACCAAAAGGCTGCACACATAAACTTGTGCTGCATGCTACTGTACAACGTGACAGTGAAGGCACACAATGCAGAACTGCAAGAAAGATGGAAAATGCTGCTGGCTTGCAGGGAAAATTAAAAAAAAAAAAAAGTCTGACGGTTTGAAGCAGAGTTCGAGACAGAGCCCGCTCGCAGTTTGGGCCTCAAATCCACCTTCACCCACGTGGAGGCAAAGCGGGAGTCTCTCCCCCAGACCCTCCCCGGTCTCTCCCACCGAGGCCTCCCTCCGGCGACCCCGAGGGACTCCCACCGAGCCGAGACGGCTGGGCTGAGACCCTCTTCTCCCTCTCCCCTCTCATCCCCCCTCCCGTCCGGGATACACCCGAGGGGGTCGCGGTGGGCGCTGTCCCCTCACGGCGGGGCCCGCCGGGCCCGGGGGGGCGGCCCCTCCTCCCCTCTGCGCTCCCGCCCGCCCCCGGCGCGAGGCCCCGTGCCCGCCGCGCGCGCGCGCGCTCCCGCCACACCGGCCCCCCGCCCGTGCCGCCTCCCCCTCGCCCGGCCTCACGTTCTCGTCGCCGGACAGGTCCCCGGGGTTACTGTTCTCGTCGCTACTCAGCTTCTGCTTCTTCGCCGGCATCTCTCCCGCCGGTGCCGCCGCCGCCGGGGCTTCTCCCCGCTCAGACATCTTCCCCGCCCCCCACCCACCGCCACGCAGCCGCAAAGCGCGGACGGGGAGGTCGGAACGGCTGTGCCGTAAAGCGGCCGCGCCGGCCGGGCCGGAGCCGCCGGAGCAGCGCCTTTCCCGCCGCTGGAAAAGCGCTCTGCCCCCCGCCCCGGGGGCTCAGCGGCCGGCGGGCACCCCGCTCGTCTTGGGGGGCTCAGCCGGGACTGGGCCCGCGTGGTCACAGCGTGGTAGCGCTTGCCCGGCGCTGCCTGTAGCCCGAGCACGCGTGTGATGGAGAAACAAACAGCCGCCCTCGCCGCGGGTGTCACCGACCTCTCTGTCCATCTTTCCTTGTGCCCAGAGGGTTTGCTGGGGGGATTTTTTTGTGTTCTCTTACTCCACAAAAGTCCTTCAGTCTGCAAATAGTGTTTCCGGATAAGAAAGACAGGCTCTTCTCTGCTTCCTACTTCTGTACTCTCCGGCAAGCTCCTTCTGCAGCTATAAATTAAATAACTGCACTTGCAGGTTTTTGTTTGTTCATTTATTTATTCGCAAACCACAAGTCCCAGAGTCATAATAGTTATGAACAGTAAAAAAAAAAAAAAAAAAAAAAAAAAAAAAAAAAAAAAAAAAAAGAAAGAAAGAAAAAAAACCCCGAACTTCTAACAAAGGGGAAAAGTAATCTGCCCACAGGCACAGCATCTTATCTGCTATTCTTGTAGAGGCAGAAACAAGTCTTTTCTCCCTGAGGGAGACATTCCAGTCTCAAAAAAGCTTTGAGGGCAGTAACAGAAGTAAGCCGTGCCTTGTATATAAAATTTAATCTTGCATGAACTCCAGAGATAAAGAGGAAGAGATATACTTCAAATGATGTGTGTACTATAGTGCTTTTAGCAATAAACAGTCTCAGTTCTGCAGGACTGTAGGCTCCAATGAAGCATTATACAACACATAGCAAAAGGTGGTAATTTACAGGTAAAAGCCCTGCATAGGTCTGTGCTGTAAGATTGAGGTTTTGTTAGAAGTGTTTGTGGGAAAATATACAGGCTTCTTTCTAAAATACAGCAGGATTTTTTTAGACTGGTGTCGAGTAATGAAGACTAAAGCACGACTGTGCTGCAGATTTGTTGAAAGAAGGGCAGGCACAGAGTTTTCAGCAGAGAGAATTTTTCACTTCTCCCTGTGGGTGCCTTTGAGCTGCTGGGGAGAAGACAGCTCCCCTTTGTCCTGCAGCTGTCAGCTGACACGCTCCATACGGCCAGCTGAGCTGCACGTTCAACTCCACCACGTTTCACCAGCTCACGAGGCAAGCAGAAACCTCAGCTAGCCTGTGCTTCATGGCCAGCATGCAGAGAGGTTCCTCACCCACTCCCAGAGTCAATCAGTTCATCTCCCTTACAAACGGCTGTGTCCTGGCAGGTCTGTGCCTTCTCCTATCTTCTAGATGGTGGGGAAAAGGTGATAGCTTCCATCCCAAGGTGATAGCTCTGCTTCCCTCTGGAGACAATTTTTAGTCTAAACCACTTGCATTTCTTTTGCTTTCTTGAAAGACATGAAAGGCTGGTGTACCAGGGGAGCCCAGTTTCCAAATGTCATAGTACATTTCATCTAGCTTCTATTTAAAGAGTTAGTTGTGTGGTTAAACACAAGCTTGAAAGTTCAGGGAATTTGCTCCATTTTGTTCTCTGCTGAGATTCTCTTTGGAAAGCCTCCATGCTTTTCTCTGCCTTAGTTTCTCAACAGTGCTATGTGAGAAGCACTTCTTAGATTCCAGAGGGGTAATATGAAAAAATATATGATAGTTCATTATTTGTTTAATTAGTATAATACTGCTACATAAATACCATACACATATTAACTAAGAAGTAATAGGGCCTTTGATATAGTATATAGAGGAAAAAAGGAGAACAATAAATGATTTTTTTTTTAATCTGCAGTCAGTTTTAAGTAGTGGTTTAATGGTACTTGAAAACCACATGATGGGTACTATATATGGAAAGACTCTGCCAGATATGAGTTCTCATAGGATTGCAATAATAAATGTCAAAAAAACTCTGGAATGCATCGAAGACATGGGGTCTTAATAGATAGTCTGGTTTTGGATTGTTGGGTTTTTAATACATACCACAATACTTCTGGATCATTCAGTGTCGGAACCCAGGATTCTCCTCTGGGTGTCCTGGATGGCCAGAGCCTCTGGCAGGGGGCTCTGAGACCCTGGCATGCAGCCAAAGACACATGTGGGGTTTTGATCTTAGCTCATGGAGCAAGTTACTAACTCTGTATGAAGAATTACAAGCCACACACAAAAGTTTAGATAGTATAGTAGAAGTAGTCACGAAGTAAAGGGTAGGATTTCTGAGTGCTGTACAGGGGGGTTTTAAGTCTTGTACGCAGGGGTCCAAGTTTTGTACATGGGGGTCAGGAGATCTAAGATGGAGGGACTTGGGTGTGTCCTGTCCTCTTTCTTTCTCCTTCCTAGCCTCCATGTCTTTGGTGATGTTGGCACTCACAGATTGATTTAGAGTAGAAAGTCACCATTCAATATAGATAGTAGGTATTGGAGAGAAAGCATAAACATGTAGTACGTAATATATGATATAAAAGATAGCACCAGCCCCCTGGAAGGGCAGAGAGAGTGCCTTTGTCTGAGCTGCTGAACGGGCCACAGCAGCTCAGGGAGAAGAATCTTGTAGATAACCAACAATAAACAACCTTGAGAACAGACAACAGAAGACTACTGAGTCTTTCTTCGAAGGCACGGGTTGGAGGAGGGACTTTTCCATCTTTTGGGGTCATCCCAATCCGGGGGTGAAACCCCACAATTCAGGGACATTGAAATACTTTTTCATATATATGGGTTGAAAGTAAATCAGACTCATGCTTTTCATTCATTCTCTACCAGGCAAGGTTCTTCATCGAATCATGGGATCCTGGAGGTTGAAAGGAACCTCCAAAGCTTATCATCTCTATCCCCTGCTCAAAGTAGGACCAGTTAAAGCCAGTTCCTCAAGGCCTCCTTGAGTCCAGTTACAAATTCTTTCAACACAAGATATTTTGCAGCCACTGTGGTCTTCTGTGTTCATTGTTTAATTACCCTCATGGTAATAATTTTTTTTAAGTTGTAATTAGCCAGAAATTCACATCCTTCAATTTGTGTCCTTTGCGTTTTCCATGTCCTTTGTGACTGTGTCTGCCCCCTGCTCCATGGAGCAGCAGATCCATATGTTCCTCAGCCTTCCTTTTGCTGCCACTGTACCTACAGAAGCCTTTCCTGGTAACCTTCCCCTCTCTGTCTGGTTTCATCTCCCAGATGAGCTTTGGCTTTCCTAACACTAGCCCTGCGCACTGGAGCAATGTCTCTGTACTCTCCTTGGGCAATCCATCTGTGCTTCCACTTTCCATACACTTCCTTTTTGTGTTGGAGATCAGCTGGGAATCCCTTATACATCCGTGCTGGTCTCCTGCCTCGCTTGCCTGGTTTTCTGTACATTGGAATGGACTGCTCTTTGATTTCTTAGATGAGCTTCTCCTTGAAGATCAACCAGCTGTCCTGAGCCCCATACCTATGGGATCTTCCCAAGTAGTCCAAAATCTACTTTCCTGAAGTCCAGGGTTGTGATTCTACTACTTGTCTTGCTCATTTCTCTGAAGATTTTTGGCTCTACAGTCTTGTGTTTGCTGCAGCCACATCTTTGACCAGCTCGCTTTTGTTTGTGGCAGGTCCAGCAAGACATGTCCCCTGGCATCTTTCTTCCTTGATATGCTTCAGGTACTCCACATACCTTCTGCCTTCTTCTAGTGGTGATTTTGGCAACCAGCAGCTCCAGGTGGCTGAGAACTTTTGTCTCCGAGAGTAGGTAGTAGACAATATATAAGAAAGAATGTAAGAGACAGTGGTGTTCTAAAGAGGCTTAGAATTAGCTCAGGGTTTCTAACTGTGTGCAGGGTAGCCCTTAATTTTGCCATCTTAAAGATGAAGGGGCTGTGCTGTGCTGGGAATGGAGGATATATGGGATAGTGAGCTAGTGGGCAGACATCAAGGAGTAGAGGCCTGGATAACAAGCTTCTTGGTCCCACTGACACAGGGAGCATGGAGAGGTATTTTGCCCAGGTAATACCTATTTTCTTCAAGCCTCTCCTGTTATTCAGTGAAGCATCTGAGTCTGGCTTTTTAGAGCTCCTGCATTAACAGAGGGGCCCTGGCCTTTGTGCTGACCTGATACTATGCTACCTTAGGTAGCATAGTATTTTACCTCTGTGCAGAGATAGCCCCACAGCTAAATTACCTGATACCAGGATCTGCTTTATAAAAAGTGTTTCTTATTATTGTTACTAACTGGTTTTTATGTGTCTATAGATCAGAACTACTGAATTATCTGGATAAAAGTAATTTTTAAAATTGTATTAGCTCAACGGAAAAACACAGCTGTGGCAACTGAGGTGGATTCTGTTCTGCTCCGTGTATTGTCAATAGCCCTGTCAGTCCATCCCCAATTACAGAGGCTATTTTGCTGGTATTTTTATTAAGAGTCTGAAAACATGGCTGGATTTTCAGAACACCAGTTGAGTTTTTAAGTCTGACTGCTAACATAGTTTTTGCCGTATGAAAACAGCAACATTAGAAACCAAGTGGAAAAGCGTCTGCACGAAAAACCGTAGCATCCCTTTTGTGTAATGGGAGTGCAACAGCCAGAAAAGGCTGCAGTCTTTTCCTCCCTCTCCCTTTTGAAAGATTAATGGGTCAAACCTTCGGCTGACTCATACTCTGAAAGCAAGGAACAGCTCACACATTTAAATCTTGCTGCAGAAGTTCAAGATGATATGGATAAAACTTATATACATTATCCATCTGCTAGAGCTAACAACCTGCATAAAAATGGAAGATGTATCTGAATCAGACGACAAGACAGCTGAGTTGATCTGACAACTCAGTGATATTGAAGGAAGGATATCTCACCCACCCCCCTTTCCAAACCTTCTTCATGTTCCTAATTCTGGTTTTCCACCACTGCTCTTCCATGGGCTTTGCTTTTCAAAACACTCTCAATGAGCAAGTTCAGCTCACTAACCCAGAAGTAAATTGATCAAGCACGAAGTAACTTGATCCTTTGTCTTCAGTTAATGGGCAAAACCAGACAAATGCAAATTCTCTGATGACCACCAGAAAGGAAGCAGCAGCCAGGAGTGAAAGATGACAGAGAAACAAGAACTCATCCCAATGGTAGTGGTGAGCTGCAGCTCAGCAATGTCTTGAAATCTGCCTGTGTGCCACTTTGGTTCATGGTTTATCTTCAATGTTGAAAGGGTTTGACCCAAGGTGTAGGATTCTCTATGCTGCTCTAACAGCTCTGCTGCCATGATGACAGAGGAGAAACATGCAGTTTTGTGTCAGTAAAGTATCATCTGAGTCTGTGGCTTCACGATCAGCAATAGCGTGGCTCAGCCCGTCCCATCCCACCCCATCTGCCTAATTTCTCTTGCTTCCACCTGCCCTTCTATTCTCTGCCAAGGAGTGATTTACATAGCTGTGTAAGGAATCACACAAGTCAAGTAAACTGGCAGAAGAAAACAAGGAGCACATTTCTATTTTGTTGTATTAGATCAGTTCCCTTGTTTGTTCACAAAGTAGTACACAAACAGCTCTGCTGTCACAGTGCAGGGAATGGCGCAAGAACAATTGGTGGGAAGAGAGGGAGGTGGCAGGAAAAAAAGCCAGAATTACTTAAGCCAGTATTGTCACCAAATAAATCCTCATGGACCCACAGCTCATGTGAACAGAGCCTTTAGCCTAGTTTAAAGTGACCTTTCTTCCAGAATAGCCTGGTCTGTATTTGAAGGAGCTCCCACTGAACCAGACAGGCACATCACAGTACATGAAGCACATTTGCAAAGGGACTTTGGAGCCCAGTTTATAGAAGAAATAGGGGGACCTACAGTCCCACACACTGGCTCAGAGACAAAGTACAATAAAGATTCTCTGATGAAACCTCTGCCATCAACAGGAATGCAGCTGCTGGTGTAGTCTGAAACAGCAGCAGTTAAAAATGTCCTAAATGCTAAGGGCTGCTGTCCATGCTATTGGCCATCCCAGAACTAGTCCATAGAAGTATGAATATTAAAGCACTAAATCACCATAACACCAAAGAACCTGAAAGGCCAGGATAAGAAACTAACATTTAGCTAAACTGTATTTCACTTGCCATCTGTACAGTGAGCAGAAGTATGTGCAGCTACCTCCCTAGGATTTTCTCCCCATCTTCCCAAAAACACTACAAGGATGATCCCCACAAAGATTTGCTCTCAACTTTGGAAAGATACAACACATCAAGAGCATCCAGGAAGCCTCATGCTTCCATTACCACTTGGAGCCCCTTTGGCAGGCAGTTCTTGGCTTGGGTGTTCCCTTAATACCAGGGAATAGTCTTAGAGAAGCCACCCTACTACACAACCAGTCCGTAGGGAAGATAGTACAGACTCAGGTCTTGTGCCACTTTGTCTGTTCTGTGACAGCATCACTCACCAAAGGAGCAGCTAATGCAAAAATATTTGAATAAATGAATAAAATTTTCAAAAATGCAGCTTTTGCCTTTGCCTGTAACTTTTGCCTTTTTTCCCATGCCACACCCTAGTTTTTCTATGTACTTCACCATGGCAATGCACTTTCCCTTAAATAATTTTCTATTGAAATAGCCATGCACAAGGTTTAGCCCAAGTGTTTTCCACTGAAATGCACACAGTCATGACGACTGTGTTAACATCATCTTCAGAAACTACTCACAATGCTAAAACTTCAGTGCAATGATCTGCTGCAGCAAAATGTGATGATTTAAAAATGCCTTAGAGACAGTTATGCATTGTAATTCTGGCTTTCTTTAGCTGCATGCTGCAGGAGTTATTTGCTGGGGAAAATGGTCCAACACCTATGGTTAATCTGTATTTAAATGAATGCTTTATTCTGTCAGCTCATATTTCAGTTTCATTTTCCAGTAGTTGTACTGGAAAAACTCCAGAGTAACTGTGAAACCTCATAACAGGGTGCAGGCAGATTTGCCAGCAGTGCTTAAGAGGGCAACAGTCCACACCAGCAGCTGCTGGAACAACTCCCATGTCCTATCACCTCATCACTTTTGTCTTGTGCCTTCTTCCCAAGAACTCTGCTCCCCAGGATCTGCCTGTCTCTGTGGTGACAGGCAGCTTTCAGTGTCAGAACCATTCCTCTGGTCATGCCAGTTCATGTAAACTTGTTGTCTCTCTACAAGTCCTGGGTATTAATATTTATTCCTTCCCACTTAGAGTATGTTTTCACTCTATTCCAGTGCAATGCAGCTGCCATTCCACTGTCTCTTTCTGTCCTGCCTCAGCCATGTGTTCCCTCCCCTCCATTGCACAGGATGGCAAACTCATCAGCTAAACCCATTTGTTTAAACTGCATGGAGCTGCACTCTTCCCTGCACTATGCAGCAGACTGGTATAGGAGGTGCTGTTGCTAGAGCAAGGGGGCTGTCAGGGGATTCCTGCCTTACAAGCCTTTCCTTTGATGCACCCAGGTGTGGCAACAACTTCACATGCACAAATATTTATTAATGGGGCTCAAAGCTGAGGGCATATATTGAAACTAAGAGTGAAAAAACTTACTAGATAGAGAAAAAGAAAGGCAGAGTTCTTCTACACGGACTGTTTAAGAATATGGGGAGAGGGTCCTCAGAAAGCATCTTCTCCAGGCTGCCCTGTAGTGTTCTTACCATAGCAATGATATAATTGTTATTGGTACCCACTTAAATGCTATTGGTTGAAACCATTTATGTTGTAGGTGCCATATGGTGGGTGGTTGTTAAGCTTTTTGCCCCCTGAAATGTAAACCAGAAGCAAAGGGTTGGAAAAGAGGGAAAGTAGGGGTGATTCCCACGCTGGTGGCAATCACTTCCCATGAGAACCTGATGAGAATACTATCAGGGACTTGCAGGTGCAAGGTCATTAGAATAACAACATGAGTACAACGGAATAACAGCATGAGAACAGCAGCATGAGAAAAACAAGGAAAAGATACTGCCTCAGGAGCTCTGGGGATCATTGCCAAGGCAGCCAGGGTGAGAGGACCCAGCTCTGGGAGGCAGGTTTGGAGTTGCAGATGGAAAGTCCTTGGCAATACAGAAGGCTCAGGCGCCTGAGACACAGATGCAACAGCCCAGGACACACTGCTGGTGCTTGCTGTGCTCTTTTGTCAGTCACACAGCCTCACGCTGAGCTGGTGGAAAGCACAGTAAAGAAAATGCTTCTGGGCCAAAACAGCACTTTAGCTTGACAAGAGTCAATCAAGAAACTACATTTTCAGGAGCCTCTCTCCTATGTCTAATGCCTGTCTTGTGGTCAGCCAGATCAGGGATCCAACCAAAGTCAAAATTATTGAAGCTAAAAAGAACAGAATATTTTGAAATATTAGAGCCAGCATCAGAGAGAAAGCAAGGGCAGAGAGGTGCATGGACAATTTCTCCAAGCAGCAAAAAGGGCTGAGTCTTTCTTAAACCCAATGTGAGCATACACCTCCAGCCATGCTTTCCTGTCCCTTTCCTTGTATGGGCACAATCTCCACAATCTCTGAACAGTGACCTTGTTCAGAGCAGGCATCTATCCATGAGCTATGCATCTTCTCTTTCTACTTACTGTCTTAGTTTTTCCCCCAACCTGGTTTACCACTTGGCCACACAAATAGTTGTATTAACCTGATAGAAAAGGCTGTGCGGGGTGCATGTGCCAAAGGGAAGGCAGAAAACAGAAAACATAAACTTTTGCTGCTTTAAAACATAACAGGGTAAACTATGGCCCAAAATGTCTTTGCATCACTTTTCTACTTGAAGCCCTTAAAAGGCTGGAGAAGAAAAATTTGGTCTAACTCTGTTCTGGGTATTACCAGACTAGGACAGTGCTGCCACTACTGCATTACACTGTTCCTTGCTGCCATCCTTTATTAGTGTAGCAGCATTACCAAGTGGAACTTTCCCTCGTTAAGTCTTTTTCAATTTATTCAATAATAGTTTAGCTGCTGGAATGGAAAATGGGCACATTCCACATGGAAATGACAAAGAGGTGGGAGGGCACTGAAGAAAACCTGGAGTGTAGGATTAGAATTCCATACGCTCTTGACATATTTATAGAAGGGTCTTAAAATAGCTTTTTAATGGAGGTAATTTTGAGACATTGCACTTGGGCAGCAATGTTCAACTGCACAAGCATGGGACAGACAACATAAAAATAAAAACCAGGCCTCAAGAAGGAGGCTGAGGGGATTATAACATAAAGGCTTGAATAATGTCAACTACTGCAGCTAAGGTCTTATCTGTATATCTAGTTCCAGACACTACACTTCAAGAATAATTTGGCTCTGTTGGAGAGTTTCCAGAGAAGAACCAGCAGGAATGATTACAGGTTCGAAACCATGACCTGCAATGGAAAAACAGAACAAACTGGAACTTACACTTAATAACAGAAAACTGAGAAGAGCGGTGATAACAGACATGAAAAAAGGGAAAGGTCATTGAAGAAGTAAGTTATTTTCTACAGGAGAAGAAGCAATGGGCTTTAATTGCAGTAAAGAGAATTCAGTTTATGTATAGGGAAAATATACTAATAGATAATTAATAGGAAAAGGTTGTTGTGAAGGATAGTATATGGAAGTTTTAAGGTTAGAGAAATGTCAGTTATGAATATTTTAGGCATAACTGACCCTATATAAGGCCAGTGAAGCCAATGGCCTCTTGAATTTCCTTCTATATAGGCATGTTCCAGATGCAGGGCAGACAAGGAAGAAGCACAGAATTAACAGGGATTAGTAGAGAACAAAATAGTCTAACAGATTACATTGCAGCAGAATCAGGGGAAGGTCTTGCTGGCCTGTTTCCTTCAACCTTAGTGCCAAGGTAAGATTTGGGCTCAGGGTAGCTACATATTTCTGATAATCTTTGGAAAAGTGAAGAGGTAATATTTCCACAGTGTGCATGTTGGCTTTTTGCGGGAAAGGGGTTTCTAAAGTTGGCTGGTAGGAAAAAAAGTTACTGTGAAAACTCTGAAGCCTTCAAGTTCCTATCTGTGTACCATAGCCTGTGCTTGCCTGTGTGCTGTGACTCTTTAATGGGTGACAACAGTGTTGTAATATTATAAAACAGTGATTTTAGGTCATCCTCAGACCAAAGGCTTGCTTTTAACTGCACAGACAGTCCAAGTCTGTACAAGCTAACTGTTCCTAATCATGATTCCATGTAAATATGTGAGTGGCACACAGGCACCAGCTCTGTGCATGCAGAGCAGCTGTGCAGCTGTGTGCTGAATTTCAGGCTGAGCACCAGGCACTTTGCAGCTATTCCTCTCCCACCTGTTGTATCTCTCATTTGCCATTGGGATGCACATTACCCACACTGCTGGCTGTGGCTTGACTCTGAACATCTTCACTACATCTGAAGAACATGTTAAATGATTGGAAATGTCACTCCAGAGGGTACCAGAAATGCTTAGAGCTTTAGCTATATGTTATGTCATATGACTGTATTTGACGGAAATAATCAGATCCAGCTATGAGCACGAGCATCCCTTAGCCCACTTCCTTCAGGATTATTATCAAGACAGCCACAGAAAAACCCTTTAGGAAAATACATTTGGTTTCTTGCAATAAAATACAGATATGTGTATACTTCTAATCTTGTTGGACACTTGTCTGACATGGAGACAGCAGGATCACCCTCACTAGTTTCTGACTACCTATGAACAACTCAATTTTTTTCATTTCCATCTATAAATCTGCAGCAAATAATAATGATGATTTCCTCACTAATGGACTTTGGGCCCTATTGAGGAAAATTTCACTTTTGAAGTATTGTTTTATTACTTTCAGGAGGAAAAAAACCCCAGCATTTTTAGGGACTTTAGAGATGAGTTGCTGACAAAATTGCAGATTTAAGACTGCATGACAAAATTGTTACTCAGACTTCATTCCCATGTAGCATCTGCTGTATCTAACTAAATTAGCTTTTTTCTATTTACCTTTCATGTGGTACTAAGCATGCTTCTTTTTCCAATAATATTGTACTTCTTACTTTTATGTAACACAACTTGAACTAGACACAAAGAACATTGAATTTGAGATAATCATAGCTGAAGGGCTTCAGACAGAGACAGGCTGACCTCAGAGGAGGGTTGAACAGGAGCAAGATGCAGTCCTGGACACCAGAGGCTGCAATATTCCAGCCAAAACATTGCCACTGACAAGGAAAGCATAGGAATGTGTTCCCTAATCAGTTCCATAGTGGAGTTCAGTAGCTGTTTCATTTACACTTCATTGATTTTTAAGAGTAGAAAGGGTATTATATGATCCAGCTTGACCTCCTGTTTAATAAGCACAACTGAGTTTTACTGAATTAGTTAGTGTTGGGCCCAAAATCTCATGTTTATTTAAAGTATTTTCCACAAAGGCATCCAGTCCTGAGCTGAAGACTTGAAGAAATGGAAAATCTGCTGCTTCCCATGGTAGTCTGTTCCACTGGTTAATCACTCTCACAGTTGAACAATTGTGCCTTATTTCTCCTGTGAAATGTTCCTGGCCTCAGCTGTTAGTGACATTAAGTGGCACCTGGTATTTCTTCCCTGTAAGAATAAGTTTTGTTATCAAGCCACTTCCTAATTTATCTTTGTTTTTTATGGGGATTGTTTTGTTTTGTTGTTTTTTGTTTGGTTTTTTGTTTGTTTTTTTATGGGGTGGGTCTATTTTTTTTTCAAGCTAAAACATAGCTTTTTAAGTGTATAAACCAGCATACCTATGGTAAACAGCCATGACCACAAGGATACTTGCTGCCAGTATCCAGTGTGCCCAGCCCACCACACCTCTTGCCATGTTTCTCCTCTGAAGCTGCCTGTTTCTTTCTGCTGTCAGACCTGTCTCCCAGCCTGTTTCAAGCACAAATAGTTTGGCTTCTTAATTATTTTAATGGGAAGTGTCCTGGCTCACTGTGACCCAACAGGGCAGCTTTGCAAGCAGATGTCAGGCAGCAGCACCTTGTGTTGGGAGGAGGAGTCTGGCAGCAGCAGCAAACACTGCTGAGCACAGCAAAGTATCTCCATCCTCAGGTGTGGTTGCCCACCTTTGGTCACAATTAGGTGACAATTTAAACCAGCCTGATTAGTCCCTGCCCCTATCATTCCATCTTGTTCCTAGTACCAGCTCTCCTATTTATATGACTCTCGAGAACTGCACTCCAAGGCAATAAATCCACAGAAAACTTTCACTTATTTCATTGAAGTAAGTTTCCTGGCACTTTGGTGCCCAGAACCAGCTCATCAAGGGATTGGACAAATTCCAGTGTCAGTGCAATGGAGGACATTGAAATCTGTGTTCATGTTATAGGTGTCAGCCCCTACAGCCATTTTTCATCTGCCTGTGCCCATGAGTCACAGCCCAAAGCTTCTCTGACCTCACAGCAAAATGCTACAGTTAACACCATCCTCACAATTCATCCGTAGACCTAAAACCACCTTAAAGCTGACCATCTTATGTATAAAGTCAAGTTCAAAACAATACAGATATATGAGAGAGGTAATATTAGGCGTGCATTTTCAAATTGTCATTGCAATGAGCCTTGCCTACATCTTGGACTACAGACCAGAAAGCAAGCTGGAGATCACCTTATTTTCAAGCTCCCTAAAGATACTCACTGAAATGCAGTCACTGTGTTAAATACCTTACAGGAGACTAGAGGTTTAGGGAGAAAGTCTCAGTCAGCAACCTTGATTAAATCTTCAGCTGCTGCACATCAGGACAATGTATAGGCTTCTTCAGAACAGCATTATTTTATTCTTGGCTCAACAATGAGATGTTTAAATGCTGGAAAAGAAAAGAAAGACTGCCTTGTTTTTGTTTAAGAGTTGTTACAATGGTGATCACTTAGTCTAGCCTTTGTTTTGTTTTGCCCAGGGACACATTTAAAGAAAATGTAATATCTTAATGATACTCATGCTCATACATAGATTCCCAAAGCAGCTCAATAGGCACTGGCCATCAGACTGCTGGTTATGATCATCTGTCTTCCCCTTGTGCATGTTCATTTCATATTCACTGTAGTTCTGATTCATTGCAATTTGTAAAGTAATAAATTCCTTACCAAAAGCTGATGTCATATTTCCAGAAGTCTCGAAAGGTGTTGAGTAAAAAAAAAATTTACAAATCTCTATTTTCTAATCAAATGCCAGGAATTATTATAGCTCATATTGGCATGGCTTTATTTTTAAAATAGATGTTGGAATACAGGCAGCTGCCACAAACAATCAAAACAGAGTTACTTACCTTGTTTCAGTTTCATTTACAGTTTGGCTGCATTCCTGCCATGGAATGTTAGAGTTTATATCTCTTCCATACCACATTTTCATCGTTATTCCTCTAAATGAAAATGTTTCCATTTTTCATAAGAATAGACAGAAAATACTAATTTTAAAATAATTCTCTTTTAAGAAGAGCTAATCTCTCACTCTAGTACCTTGTAAGTCAGTGGGGGTTGTACAGTGTTTGAAATAATATTTCCCTCCTTCGTTTCATGCTCACTGCTATTCTCTTTCTGTGAATGGCTTCTTGTGAAAAGAACATTAATGGAAGAATCCCAATGTGCCTCTTTTAAGTGTTCATTTCACGCAATTCATCATTGTCTCCCCTCATTGTCCTGCTACTAAAATTAAGTTTTAGTATTTTTCCTTTAATACCCATGGTTTTCCATTCTTATGTGAGTCTTACTGCCCATCTCTGAACCTTTTTCTTTTAACTATATCCTTTATTAGACCCAGTGGCCAAGCTGAGCACATTATTTCAGAATATTCCTTCAAAAACTCTCTGCTCTGTCTCCCAGTCTTTCCTTCCTGAAATGATACTGACTATTCTGCAGGTTTTGCTTTCCTGCTCCTCACCTCTTTCCAGATCAGAAATGAACATCCATAAATATATCCATGGTCACCACTTCAAACAAGGAATATAATTTGAGTAGCCCCCAGATGGCAATTTTAGAGAAAATAATACAAGTTGTTTTTCTTATTACATAAGCAAGAGTTCAGTTTGGGTAGATTTCTTTTTTTTCTTTTTTTTTTTCTTTGTATTGAAGTGTGTTTGATG
This sequence comes from Motacilla alba alba, assembly GCF_015832195.1. Classification (NCBI taxonomy): domain Eukaryota; kingdom Metazoa; phylum Chordata; class Aves; order Passeriformes; family Motacillidae; genus Motacilla; species Motacilla alba. The sequence goes on from NC_052016.1 coordinate 41,796,476, forward strand.
ATGCTTTTCCTTTGGAAGAGTCATGGTAAGTAATAAGAGCATTTGTTCTCTCATTTAATCCTTCTCCCCAGAACAGATCTGAGGATAGCATTGCTTCTGGCACTTGTGACAGAATAGGCGACACTGTCCCCACCATCCCTGCCAGATCTATATAACGCATGGTTACAGGGGAAATGCTCCAGGACACCAAGCTGCCAGGACTGGAGTGTCACCTGCCATTTTGTATCGCCATGCTGACTATTGCAGCTTCTACTCCAAACTTTTGGCTTCTCTGTGTTAACTCTTGGCTGTGATGAACATGGGTAGAGTAATTACTGATTTCTCTCATCTCTAGCTTCTAAAGGTATTTTACTTCTCTTGGATAGCTTAACTATTCAAAGGCTCATTCAAGTCCAACTTTCTGTCTCCTGATTCTTCCTAATTCATTTTATTTGTGGATTTAGAGTACTATAATATAAGGGTGAGACATAAATTTCCTTTTCAAAAGATGTCTAAGGGTTTGTCATATTAGTATCCTTTTTCTAGCATGTCATTCCATTTTGAATTGTAGCTTAACCTACTTCGGTCCCAGACACCACAGCATGGTTTCACTATTAGCTGTGTACAACAGCCCTTTCTGGCTGGCACGGTTTCAGTCTGTGAGCTGATACCTTACTCTAGATTCAGCTGTGACACTGGAAGAAGTTATCACTCCCAAATTTTCTGTATTTCCTCTCTTCCATGTATTCCTGGCCCTTCATATTTGTCAGATGACTTGTTTATGTAGGCACTTCCAAACCCATCTCTCTGGCAAACTGACCTAGATTGTGAAAATGAATTATTTAAACTTTTTAAGCCAAGTTGTCCCTTTTTCACTTAAGTGAGTCAGAAATGTATTCCCACAGCTTCATCAGGAGAAACCCATGGAGTTGGTGTTTTAAAAGATAAGAGAGAATAGCCACTTTGGTGGAGAGACGCGATGACCTAGGCAGCAGTGGCCACTTCTTCCACCACCACCTGGCTCTGGCAGAGAATATTTTTCTGCTTCTGCTGTATGCATGCAGGACATCTGCTCCAGAAAGATTACAGGGGATAAGACTGGGAATATCTCTGCTATGTGGATTTGCCAGTATGAATCAGCACTTCCTAAAGGATGTTCTACACTGTGCTCATCTGCATGATACAGACATTCAGGAGGGAGAGCGTGAGCTAGAAGAGCATAATCTAAATCCAGCCAGGATCTTTCACTGGAGCAACCACTGGGCTGTTTTACACCTAAGAGAGCAGTGAAAGTTAAATGAAGAACATACTGCTGATGTTCCTTTTCAGAGACCAGTACTGAAGTTTCCAGACATAAAATAAACTTTAATTCCCCTGTCCTCTCAATCCTAAAACACTGGATGAGCATTCGAGTGTGCTATATAGTTTTATTGGTGTCTCATTGAATCCTAAACTCTTTCAAATCCCTACAGTGACTATACAGAGCTTTTCAGTCATGCTACCATTTATTCTACATTCCTGTAACTTTCTTCCTTAATCTGTGCTGATAAGTTCTTTTTTTCTTCCATTCTCTGCATTTCCCAACATATTTTCAGAAGGAAACTGATGCTTATAAATGACCTTATTTCTCTACACTGTCTTCTATCCTTTACCGTTCCACCCATTTCCTAACTGCACCATGAACAGGATTCACAGGCAATTTACCATTACATTTCCTATATGTCCTATGCAAAACATTATGTATATAGGCTGAAAAGCTGAGCAGATGCTTGATGGAAGGTTGTCCCGATTTCTTCTCTCTGCATATTTCACATGCAGAACCATGGTGAAACTTCACCTATCTGCTTGACTGCTCAGGCTGCTTGAGCTATAGGGACAAACTGTATTCATTGGCAGTACAAAGAGGCAATTGTCCTACAGCAACTGTCATCATGCATACTCTGTGCTGGAACACAGTTACTTGAGTGCTTTCAGGTATTTTCAGGCAAGTGAGATTTCCCCCAGTGTCTCATGTCCACAGCAGAGGTGACTGTCTCAGCTAATCCCCTTGGGGTCCATGTGCAGTCAGTGGAGGAGGCAGCACCATCTAACCAGTCTGGTTTAGACACTTAATTTAGGATGTCCTGATTTTGGTCCTATGTGCCTGGCTATGAGTGTTGTAAAGGGATGCAATGCAATCCAAGACTAACCTTAAAATTGTAAAAGGAAAAAAAAAAAACAAAGAAAAGAGAAAAGGTTAACTGAGGGCTCAATATTACAGTCTTTAGTGTCTCTCAGGCCACTTTCATACCTGATGTGAACAGGCCCCTGTTGAGTGGATCCTCTTAAATAAAGTCTGAAAGTTTCAAGCGTAAATTGAAAAAGATTTGCCTTTTGGAACACTGCTGTGTTACATAAAGGTGACAAATTTCATAGCGTTGCACAGACACTGTATCAAATCAAGACCTTGGTGAAGAGAAGTGACAGTCCTGGAGCTGTAATAGAGAAAGTCATGCACAGATGTTGCCAAAATGTCAGGATCAACAGACTTGAAGCAGCAGCAATCTCTGCAATCAAATGTCTTAACATCAGATAAGTTCACTGCCTCTTGTAAAAGTTACTCATGTGGATGATAAATCACCAAGGTGAAGATCAGGTGCTCCTCACAGACAAAATAAAGGGTACAACTGGTGCTGAGCACTATTAAACACTTCCCTTGTCTGTGAGAAAAGGAGGGTTATTTCCATCGCACTAGATACTCTCCTCCCTTTTTCTTTGAGAATTGATATTCTTGCATCTGCAGCCCTTTCTTTATCAGAGCAAAACATTCCTGCCCATCTGCAAAACCTTTCAGGCACCATGCCAGATCAACAGCATTTCCCAGCACACAAAGCATGTTTAGCACAGAGCAGAAAACAGTTATCCAGAGGAACAGGACACACAAGATAAGGCAAAGTTGTTGAGGTGCCTCAGAAAGCTTGGCAGATTTCAGAAGGACTGCTGACTGATTCCACTGAGACGGAGCTTTGCGGAGACTTTTATTCCTGATGAAACACTTATAGCCATCTATATTCTATTCTGGGCAGCTCCCTTCAGCCAGTCTGTGTGGCCAAAGGCATAAATAAATGCTTAATGGTGACAGGCACATGAGATAGTTCCCCAAACAACTGGTTTTTCATCCTGACAGTGACTAGCTTTCATACATTTTGGAAAAACAAGTTCAATGAATTCATAAATCTTGTGTATCAGAGATATTTGCATTATTATTAATTACTGACATGCAGTAGTTTAATTCTTCCACCTGTTATCACCTGATTGAGATTGCACTGGAAATAATACAGAAATGAGACACCACACAAAGCAGAAGACCTGAAGAAGTTGTATCTCTGTAAATGACACGCTAGTTTCAAAGCAGAGGGCTGTTGGAGGGAAGGATAGGAGGTCTGGAAGAACATTTTCAAAGAAGGATATTTATATCCTAAGACTGCAATCACAGCTGTAACTGCTCTCTGTGGATTCCAGGCTAGGATAGCTCTTGTCAGCTACTCCACAGAACCAGTGGAGGTTTTCTTTCTGTTCTGAAGTAATTCCTTATGAGGTGTTTAAACACCTATTTTCAAACACTCCATCTAGTTAAGTACAATGGTATCCTTTGTTAAAAAAAATACAACATTATTGATATAGCATTGATTGTGCTCTTTCTGGATCAAGTGAGGTGGTATCTCAGGTCTTGGCTGCATATTACACCTCTCCTACTGTGTTTTACCTGTTTCTTGTTTCTATGGCATGAGCTGTATTAGACATTTTATATACATTAGGTTTTGGGACGTACAAAGGGCTTATATTTTTGAAAATTGTCTAACTTTTCAAACTATACCAGCTGATCCAACAAAAGACTATCAATAAATCTTGTCTCACCAATGTCCACTTGAAGTACAACCCTTTCTGTCTGAGCAGCAGATGGTAGAAACATGCTACAGCCTGGAAATTTTCTGTCTTACTTGAGCAAAATGATGGTGATCTTTTATTCTAAAGCATGGTATTTTACAGACAAAAACAAAATACAAGAACTTTGCCAAAGGGCTGCATGCTTGCAACAGTGTTGGCTTCAGAACCTAGCTGAAGCTTTTCAACTTAAAAGTACGAAAGAATCAAAACCAGAATAAAGATTTTCTAACAAAGGAAGCACAGTGTTAGTGTTTATGAAAGAGGACAGTGTAAATCTCCACTGGAAAGCTTTTGTGAAATGTTATTTACCCGTAAGTTTTCAAATTTTTTCTCAGTGTTATTATTTTCTTTACTAATTCCTCAATAATTTCTGTACTATGGTGGCTCAGCAGAAGTTGAGGTCAGTACTGTATCCACATGGGCAAATAGCTTTAGAATCTAAATCCAAGACAAAATACAGAAGGCTTAGATGGAGAGTGAGGAAGCGATGCAACTGCATTAGCCAGCCAGACAGCATGGATTGCCAAGAATTTTCTAGACATCATAGCCAAGGAGAGCTGCAAGAAGGAATCTGAATTAGAACAATGAATGGGTCTGAGAGATCATTAATAGGAACACTTTTTTTTTTTTTTTTTTTTAAACATGGCAAATATGTGGCAGAAGCAGGACTCACTCTCTCAGGATGCATGACAGGAAGAGAGGACAGAAAAGTTGTTTACCTGAGAGAAGAGATACAGCTGAGTTTTGATGAACACAGAAGAGGAAATCAGTAAAACCATACAGATGTGGCTATGCAAGTAGAGTACAGATTGTACATAAGAACTGCACAGCTAAGAGTTATCCATATTCTGAGTAAAGTTTCATACTCTTAAGTAGTTTCATTTTAGACAATTTCTGCATCTTGCTCATGCAAAAGACCTAAAACTTGCACACAGTTTTTGCTGATGAGATGTATAGGAAGGGCTTTACCTTAGAGGAACCTAAACAATTGAATCTCTATTTAAATGAATTCAAAAGAGGTCAAAGAAGTCAAAATTGATATCCAGCATATGGGTCTGACTGACAAGATCATGTACAGTACACAGTGTTGAAAAGAGTGAAAATCAGGTTTTGGTAGTGAAGGCTGGAACATCTTCCTTGGTCAGATGGAATATAAACCCATTATGTACCCACTGCTCGGGCTCGGATGCTGCTATAACATATATATATAAATCCGGGCCAGTCACCCAAGCTTCCTTTGTGGATGGTAGAGATCCACTAAATGGATTTTAGGACAAACTCAACTTAATCTAGGTTAAATATCTAACACAGGCCAGTTTTGAATAAAAAGATCCCTAATGTTGGTCTCTACAAGTGCCTTTTTATGTTCACTGACTACAAAAAAGCAATTCAGATGCCTGGTTTAGGTATAGATATCTATGCTACAGATGCCTAATATTAGGTGAGATGACTCAGCCATGGAGGCAAATGTGGAGTAGTGACTGTAAGCCTCAAGAACTGGTAGACTATTATGCATGTGAGTGTGAAGCTTCTCAGGGATAAAGTGCAAAGAGAACAAAACTCTGTGTGTTTTTGTGTATAAGTGCTGCTCATCAATCTATCATGTATGGAGTTGTTGCTTTCAGAATGGAAAGCTTCCTGCTCTGGAGGAGGTTCAAACTACATAGCACATTGGCTATGCTAGCATAAGGAAAGTAACAAAGTGATCTCTCTCCCTAATGACTGCAGTTAAGTCTAGTTCCAAGAATACTGTCTGTGTATCCAGCAAACTCTCTTGGACATGTACATTTTCTCTGGCTCCAAAGTACTAGGCTACAAAATACCATATAAGTGCATGAAATGTCCAGACTTTTTTTCCACGAAAAGAAAGCTTTCAGCATTGCAAAGCCAAGTGCGGACATTACTATACATCCTTTTTACTGCTGGCAAAGACCAGGTGGGAATTCTGTGTACATGGCACATCTGCAAACAAAGCAGGTCTGGCATGCACTTCTAAGTTGTCTCTTATTTCCCACTCAGATACCTTGCAGCTGCAAATGAAGGACATTTGGTGATAAGCATGTTTGGAAAATAATTCCTTGATAAAGAAAGCCAAAGCTCAACATTTGAATTAGAATCTCACCACTGCAATGAACTGAATTGTGCCAGGATGATCCTTTGAATGGATAAATAAGAATTCTGTGGATAAATAAAACAATAAATGCTGCAAGGCAATGAATTTAAACTCTGTGGTCTCATGGTAAATTACTGTATTGTGCTTATATGCAGGAAAGGATAGAAAACACTTTGTGACATGACGTTTGGCCTCTACAAATAAATATTCATAAGTTACAAGCAAAGGGGAGAAACAAGAAACAAACAAATAAAGGGTTTGTAGCTGCACTAATTCCTGTGGTTAGAAAGTACTTGGATAATGATGGGATATCAATAATAACCAGGAAGCAGAACAACAAACAACATAAAAAAGCAAACTCAAAGGCAGTCAGCCCAGAGTTTTCCATCAAAGTCAGCTCAAAAAAAAAAAAAAAAAAAAAAAAAAAGACAGATTTTAAATAACTATTGTGGATGAACTCACCACTGTGTTTCTACAGGCTGATGACATGATGACTTCTTTGATTTCAATGTGATGTAAAGCCAAACCAGCACGCTGTTGACATAGACCCATTGTCTCATACTAACAGAAACACTGTTCTGGTAATGGGTCAGGTCCTGACTGATTCAGACCAGAATCTGAGACTGGAATAAGCCAATTGAAGCAGATTATTTGATCCTAGTGGAGAACTTTTATCCTCTCTCGTCCCCAGGCCATAGATAAAACAAGTGTAAAGTAGCCCATACAGTGAAGGACCAGAGCAATGAGTGGCACATGGAGGTTGTAATGAAATCCCTGAGGTCCACAGAATTTTCCCTTGTGCAGAGACAATAAAGGATCCGTATATGTAAGTCCTGCAGGATCTATCCTGTAAGGTCATAAGGTTAAATTTGTAGTGATGACAGTGCGGGGCCAGGGTAAAGAAGTGTGCTATAGCAGTTGAATGTGCAGATCATGTAGCTGCTGTGGGGATGGCAACACATGATTATGCAGACAGAGACAATGGATGGTATCTGGGCAAGGGATCCCCTGTGCCAAGACTCATGTCAGTGATGTCACACCCTTGGCAGAAAGAGCTATGTAGCATCTCTCAAATGTTTGTTTGGGAATGCAGACCACAGCTTTAGCCTGAATCGCCTTCAGTTTCACAGGGTCATGAAAATGCCTTCAGACAAAAGAGGTGTTTCATTGCAGCACACGAGCTGCCCATCTCCACCCAAGAGGGTGCTGTATGTCACATCCCTTCATCAGCTTCTTGAAACAGAAAAGCCCCAATACTCACAAATTAATGTATTTATTCTGTAAGAATAGCAGATCTCCTTATGGCTTATATTTAAGTATCTACCTATGAATTTGGAAAAATCATAGCACTCTGCCTATACATGAAATCCTACCGAACAGGCGCTTCTTGTTGCATTACTATCAGTCATCTCTGCCCCTAGGCTGAAGCTTGAAAACATTCAATTCAATATAGCATTATTATTTGTGTATTCTCCTGTATCACGGCCATTAGCAGGCTATACAAGTAACTAAGTGAAGCTCATAAGCAGTTTTAGCATATTACTGAATTAACATTAAGTAAAATATATTTCATGTCCAACTGCAATAGCCCAGCATCAGAAATAGAATGTTTCTCCCTGTGCATACTAGGAAAGTGCTAGGTCCCTTTCAGAAAGGAAATCTAAATTCATCCTGAGCATCATTTGGACATCTGAGAAAAGGTTTAGTAACATGTCTAGCCAAGCCACAGAACTTTTTCACATCTGGATGTGTCCCATGTGCTAAACTGCTTCAGTCTGTGAACAATTCCAAAATACACTCGGCTTTATTATTGTAAAATAATGTAATGTTATATAACCAAACGTGAAAGCACATATTGTGGAATATTTCAGAAAGAACAACATGTTAAAATTGCACTTTTAAAACAAGGTTTGAATTTAATGGAGAAAATGGCCTCAACTGGTCTGCATATGTCAGTCGTTTACTTTATGTAATCGGCTGAAGGCAGAGAAGCCTGCCAGGAAAACTGCTTTTAAAAATAAAATCACACTGGTGAAATGGGCTTTCTTCAGAGCAGAGGTGGGCCTCAGCTGCAAATATCATATCTGGCTTGTTCAGAAGTTTGAAGCACTTAAATTCCAAGGTATTGCCCCACTACGTCTTTGAAACAGATTTAGAAGTTATCCTCAAGGAATTAAGAATGTGTCTCTTTTTATACTAAGCAAAGAAATTCTGAAAGGTTATAAAAATAAGATCTTGGGATGAGGTAGATTTCCTATGAAATATTAGCAATATCAAGATGGACTTTTTCCTGTTTTTACTGAATGGCTCTTTAGGGTGAGAAAATCATCCTGAGTTCTTCTTCATCCTTTATTTAGTTGTGGACTGCCAAAGTAACAACCAAGCTCATTCCAGGCCCAGAGATGTAGCTGTATTAGGGAGGAGATTGTGGTACAGTGAAAAAATGCCAGCCCAGACGTTCTAGAGACCCTTAGGAAAGGCCTGTCTCAGATTCCTGCCTATAAAAGAGTGAACCTTGGAACAGCACTGTGGGAATATGTGAGAAATAATGTCTTTGCTTGGAAATGGCACCACTTACTGACAAGACACCATGGCGCAGAGAAAGATGTTAAAGATTTTCTTACTCGTGGATGAGCAAAAGGTTTAATGCAAAAGAGAGGAGTGGAACTCCAGAGTGGACTTATTTTTAATTCTTCAAGATTACTTTTATGTATCATAAAAATGGGTCACCTACAGTTTGTTTGTTCCTCTGGAGTTTTTGTCTTTTATTATGCTGCAGAATAGCTGAGTTTCATCACCTAATCGTGATCCTCTCTGTCACTTCTGAGGCTTGATAAAAATAACCTGTGTTTTCTGGGTAAAGAATGGACAACAAACAGTGCTCAGGATAACATCACTCCCTATTTCTGTGCTGCTGTCATCCAAGGAGGGTAACAGCATGCTTAATAAACTGAGGGCAAAGTCTGCCTCGTGGATATGCAGCTTCTCTTGAGTGCCTCGAAGAGCGTGGATGCAGTTCACCGTGTGCACGTATCCCTCACTAGCTACATTTCAGCAGCAGGTGATTTCTGTTGGGGAAACACAGCAGTCTTTCCCATTCTGTGCCACCAGGATTACACAAAGGAAGGGAAGTGAGGAATACGTCATCCAGCTGAAACTACAGAGAAAATCCAGGAAGAAAGAAAAACATCTGAGCTGGAACATAGCCACATCTCAGAGGTTAACACCCTACTTCTGTGAAAAGTGCCGTAGTCATAACGATAAAAAAGTGGTCAAGTCCTCATGTTTCATACAGAGGGAGGTTTTTCAATTCAATTTCCATTTTAAAACCCGAAATTCAGAGCAATGCTGTTCTTTCTAGGCACTCTAAGGTTCTGGGTAAAATCTGCCACAAACAGCAAGCCTTTTTTGGTAAGGAAATCTTAAAAATGTGGTGTGTGTCAGAATCCAGTGAGTAAATCAATTAATAACTCTCAGTCTATGGCTTATTTGTGAATCATTTCTTTGCATACTTCACTTATCCATTACTCATACTGTGTGGTTGATTCCTTAAGGCTTTATCTTCACTGTGAAAGGGATCCATTCTTCACTACAAGCTACCTGGGCCAGATCAGCTTTGCTCTCTGCAGCTGTATTTTTCTTTGAGTTGACAGAAACTGCTGAGCCTCGCTTCCATTAGGATTTAAACTAGGATAGCCAGTTGGAGAAAGACAGCAATTTTAATGGAAAAAACCACTGAGCTTGTTTTGGGTTTTGTTTGCTTTGCAGCAAACATGTCATTTTTGTCCAAGACATTGTTTCAGCTCCCTAATTGAATGACGGAAATTTTTTAAGCAGAACAATGAAATGGCCTTCTTGTGAAAAAAAATCTGGTTGCCATCCAACTACTTGCAAATAATTCCAATTGTAGAAGTCAGAGTAAAACAAACTCTTTAAATTATTTGTTAATACATTTGTATTTTGTATTTTTTCAATAGATTCTGCTTACTACCACACATGGGCATTGCTTTGTGAAGAGAAGAGGATCTTCTTTCCTGTCCAGCATCACCAATTTCTCATGCATTTGATCCTACTCAGTATATAAAGTCATCCACCACAGCAGCTCAGCTTTCCTTCACCTTATGCTCCGTGAAGCTTTAATTCATTCTGATAAGAAACAAGATATTTAGAGATAAGCAGGAGGGCCTAACTAAGAATATAATTGAATTAAAAGCTTGCTTTTTGAATGCCTTTCTTGTTACTTAAGATCTGCCTGTCAAGTGAAGTGACATTCAGCATGAACTGGATCTCAGAATCTCAGCCTTAGTCATTTCTGCTTAATGCAATAACATTTTGAATGAAATAGTTTATTTCCTGGCAAAGGGCTTAACAGCAAAATTAGACTGTGTTCTGGCATGGCACTTAAATTGGCTTCCATAAAGCCTGTGATTATCTTCTGTAGCTGGCTGAGCCAAGGGTCTGTTCTTTATCAGTGTTTCTTGGTCTGTTCTGTCCTTTTCATTCAAGGTACAGCCTCACCAGTGCTGAGTAGAGGAGGACAATCCCTGCCCTGGTCCTGCTGGCCACACTGTTGCTGATACAGGCCAGGATGTCATTGGCCTTCTTGGCCACCCGGGTACACTCTGGTTCAGGGTCAGCTGCTGCTGACAAACACCCCCAGGTCCTTTTCCACTGGGCAGCTTTCCAGCCATTCTTCCCCAAGCCAGTAGCACTGCCTGGGGTTGTTGTGACCCAAGGGCAGGACTGAGCACTTTGTTTTATTGAACCTCGTACAATTGGCCTTGGCTCATCAATCCAGCCTGTCCTGATCCCTCTGAAGAGCTTTCTTGCCCTCCAGCAGATCAACACTACCACCTAACTTGGTGTCTGCAATCTGACTGAGGGTGCACTCAATCCCCATGTCTATCTATATCATCAAGAAAGATGTTAAAAAGGACGGCCCCCAACACTGAGCCCTGGGGAACACCACTGGTGAATGGCTGCCAACTGTATGTAACTCCATTCCCCACCACTCTCTGGGCCATCCTGACAGTTTTTAACCTATAGTGCACCTATCCAAGCCATTTCTCCAGGAGAATGCTGTGGGAAAAGGCAAAGACTTTATTAAAGTATCAGTGTGTGGAAGAGATGAAGAGATGTTAAAGCTTCCGTTGCTGCTGGTCATGCAGTCCTTGTTTCTGCAATGTCTAAAAACACTCATTACTCTGTAAACATGAGCTTATGAGATCAACAGCCTAAAAAATCTGAGTTTACCGGTCGACAGATATAAAAGAGAAAGCAACTTTCATTACCGAGATAATAAATCAATCACAAAGACGTATAAAATTACTTTCTTCTGCCCTTGAGACAAATCCTCTACACATAAAAGGGTAGGTCATCTCCACACCATTCATTTTTTAGTCCATTATCTTGGAAATGTGCACAAATTTATAGAAAACACCATGTGGTCTGAGGTTTGTGACAGACATTCACATGTAGGTCAATGGGAATAGAAGTGTGAAACATTCTTCAGTGTGCCACTGGCCAGTCTTGAAATCATCACAACCTGCAGCCTAGAAATGAATCCCTAGGAGATGAGTAACTTCAAATCCCTTTACATTAATCCTTTGAGCTGATCATGCCCTTTCCTCTCTTGGGCATGAATGAAAAAATTAATTTTCCAGAATGCTGTGAATAACATGTAAGTATTTTGCATACACAGGCAAAACCATTAAAGCAAGAAGAGAGCAGTCCAGAAGAATGTGAGCTATTTAAACTTAAGCAGTTTGCTACAGAAAAAGACCCTTGCTATGGTTTGTTCCATGCTCCTGGTGAACTCTACAACAAGAATAACAAGCTGTTTCATTCTGGAAAGTGATCAATATAGGACAAAGTTCATACAAACTTTTGTTCAGTTGATTAGAATCATCAAATTGTCTAGGTTGGAAAAGACCTCTACAATTGTAGTGTCCAACCATTAACCCACTACCACCATGTTCACCATGAAATGTTGTCCCCAAGTGTCACATCCACATGCCTTTTGAATACTTCCAGGGACAGATATTCCACCACTTCCCTGGGCAGCCTGTTCCAGTGCCTGACACAGAATTAACAACAGGCTATTGAATTAATCCCAGAAAATGGCAAGAACTGCTGCTTGTATGGTGTCATAAGAAAGATGCTTCAGTTTTGATCTGAATTGATGACAACTCTGAAAAAGTTCATTTGTGGCTGGTTCCAAAGCTGAAGTCTACAGAGAAGTTACTGGCAGTGTGCCAGGAACTTGATCTCCTCACCCTTACTTTCCAGCCACTAAATTGCTTTAAAGGAGAACCTAAAAATACATCAAATGCTTCCTGATAAATAATTTTCCACATACACCATTTCTGTACTTGTTATAGGGCTGTTATGAGAGTGAAATGATCTACCAGCCACTCTCTCTCTGCTAAGGTGCCCAGCATATAATGACTGTGTTTGAGAGTCTAGGATTTGAATGTCAGTACATCCAAACCAGAGGAAACCCATAGAACTTCATAGCTCTAACTGGGATGTGGGAAAGCTTCCTGGTTTAAAAAAAGTAATAATAATAAAAAACCCTGTGAAAACTGGTAACTTCACATTTATGCCTGGTGTTATGTGATCCTTCCTCCCTTTGAGCTACAGAGGATACCTTGTTCTACCTTTGGAAAACATCCGGCTCAGTGGAAGGAGGATGTTTGTTCTGTTCTTCTGAAGAAGCTGGAAGCAGAGCCCAGTCTGGGGCCCCTGATGAAAGGCTTCATGATGCCACACTCCCTTGAGGAGATTTTGAAGGAACCTAATTTGCTGTAAGATACAAATGAAACCGTTTATAACGAAAAGGTTTTCCCCTTTTATGTGTAATGCAATACTCCTTTAAGCTGGTGGATTCCTGTCATCCAGTTTTGCTGAGGCACACACTGGCTTGTTGTGCATATCCAGTTATAATGCTAAAAATATTGAGAGCCCCAACTAGCATGGCTGGGTTATTTGCAATTACAAATGGCCACAGTTCTGAAACCTGGAGGGCAAAATTCTGGTTTTAGCAAGATGTTCCTCAAGTGATAATCTAGGAAGAGATTTTTAAGTCTGATGTCATTCTTTGTTGCTTCATGATAACTGCAGAAGATTTAAAAACAGTTTGTCTGGTTTACATTTATCCTGGAAAAGAGAGTGAAGAACTTGTGTAAGTCATACATGAAGTAAACAAAAAATGGGTCTTAATCCATTTTTAAAGCATTTTGTCCACCATTTAAGGTAAAATTTTCATTTATTTCTGTTGTTGTTGTTGTTACACAGTAACTCAAATTTCTGACACATATCCTGAAGAAAACCATATCTGTTCAAGATCCCATGCCGTATATTTATTTTGCTGAAAGTGCTAAAAAATTCTCTGCTGCAAGAAAGGAGAAAGCTGATTTCCAGATTTTTAAAAGATAAAAACAATCAAACAAATTCCCAAACAAATAGATTGTGATGCCTCTAAAAATACACAAGTTAAACCATCTCAGTCTCAGATGCCAGGTTCCTGTACTGTTATAACCATGACAGTTTATCTTTCTACACTGTACCACTGTGAGAAGATCAGTGGTGCTGTGTGTGTATCAAATTCCCCCAAAACTGCAATCTTGTCTTCTTTATCTAATAACCAGACCGTTGAGGCCATGCTTGGCTGCTGTTGACAACAGTGATTCGGCTGAAGGAATTAAATAAACAGATAAATGCCCAAAAGTGCTCACCCATGTCAAAACAACCCAACAGTCAGAACTACTTCAGATTTACCACAGCAGAAACAGGGTCAGAAACTTGTCCCATATCATTCTCATCCTGCTAATGATGAGTTCACTGAAGATGGCAGCTTCTGACTCTAAATGAAGAATAGAAATAAAATAGATATCTAGACTCCCAAGGTTTGTTTCAGACTGTGTTTAGTTTGTAGTGATGATTCTCATATCTATACTCCACTCTGCTAAGACCACACCTGGAATAATGCATCCAACCCTGGAGTCATCAGTGGAGGAAAGGCATGGACTCGTTGAAGCAGGCCAAGAGAAGGGCCACAAAAGTGATCAGAGGGCTGGAGTACATCTCCTGTGAGGAAAGGCTGAGAGAAGAGGTTTTTCAGCCTGGAGAAGACAAGACTTCAAAAAGACCTCATTACAGCCTTCCAGTAAAAGGGAGCTTATCAGAAAGCTTGAGAGAGACTTTGGACAAGGGCATATAGTGCAGCACAAGAAGAAATGGAGTTTCTGAAGTAGGGGAGGTTTCGATTAGACATGAGGAAGAAATCATTTACTGTGAGGGTGAGACACTGGCACAGAGAAGTGGTAGATTCCCTATCCCTAGAAACTTTCAAGGGCAGGCTGGATGGGGCTGGAAGCTGGAGGGAAAGAAGGACAGGAAGGGCAGGAAGATGTCCATGCTCATGGCAGGAAGATGGGAATGAGGTGATCTTCAAAGGTCCCTTCCCACCCATTCTATGATTCTATGCTTCCACACCTGATCAGCAGGCCAAACACACTGCCTAGAAAAAAGTCAAACTGTAGCCATGCTCCACCAGTACAGCCTGCTCCTGTAAAGCCACTTAGGAGCAATCTTGTATCTACCACGCAGCTAAAAAGGCTTAAGAGCATTTTTATCAACCAAAATCCTTGTTTGTGAACTAGAAAATGAAGTGGACTAGATTGTTTTGATTTCAGCTCCAGTGGGTACAGCTGTTATTTGAGCTTAGCATGTTCTTTTCAAGCCTGGCTGTGCCAAAGTGGTGACTTTTTTTTGGTTATTTGCAAAGAGCCCTTTTGAATATACCCACTGCTTTATTTGTATGTAATTTCACAGCGTTCGAACACCTTAGTTTTTTATCCTTCTCTCACTGCAGCATGGGAAGCTACAGAAAGCTAGCTTCACTCATGGCATATCAAGCAGGAACAATCCACATCTGGGTCTGACTTCTTTTGATGACATTCAAGAAATTCATTGCTCAAGGAGTTCTGTGAGGAAGACAAAAGTCAACATTTCACAATGCCTCAGTCTGGATGTCTTGGACCAGGGGACCTAGTCAAAAATACTGCCTTTGTTATACACAACATACTCAGAGCCCTCGAGATCCACTGAATTTTGGACTGAGAGAGGTGACACAGGTGCATCTCCTCTAAAAATCTCAAGCCCAAAAGCAACTACAGCAAATTTGGCCTCAAAAATATTATAAATCAAAGCAAACTCAGAGAGACATCAGCTATACTGCTCAATACTACATCAATGCAACCTTAGAAGCAAATTTCAAATTTGCCTTTAAAAGAGTATCTATAAAGAGCTTAATCTCATTCAAGTGGTGTAAGAACATCTTGATGATAGCCTCTATACATTCTATAGGATGAAAACACCTGATTAAATACCTTACATAAACATGCTCTTAGTTTTGTGGTTTATCCATTGCAGTACTGAAAGAAATGCTATGCAAAAATTCACTTTAAATATTTCATTAACCTTCTTAACTCTGACCCAGAATCATGATACATGCTGAGAAACTAACAATGTATGTTACATAGCAAATGTATGTCTCTGTACCAGTAATTTCTGAGCAGAGAATAAATAAATGTCGATTTTCCAGCTGTACCGGCTGAGGAAATTATAGACCCTCCTCAGTAAAACACTTAGCATCTTGTTAATTTGAATAGCTCTGAAGGAAAGCTTTAAGCAGAATAAATGACCCTTTCCCTTAATGAGAAGTAAGGGGCAGCAAATGAGCAAATTTGCATATGGAAAATACCTACTATTCACCAGCACTAAATGTTTCCTGTTCAAACTGGCAACAGAGAAGAATCTAATTCTCTAGAATGTTTTATTGAGGAACTAGAAAGTTAATGGAAGAGGGAAGATACTACTCATGTTTACCTCAGGAAATAAGCTAAAGTCAGCATTGATAATTCTGCTGAAGTGCTCCCAATTTCCATATTAAAGAGGTTCCTATTTGCTTGCTTAAATCCACATCTAAATAAGACAGGTCCAATGAGGCTTCAGGATTAATGCTCATAGATTCTAATAATTCAAACAAATTTGCAAGGTCTTTTAAAACATGCATAATAACTATAAGGTCAAAGAATAACTTCAATAAAGGTTCAATTTCAGAGAAGAGATGCACAGTTTTTCCAAAACCAGACTTTCTGAGATATTTTGTTGTGGCCACTCAAATATTAGAGATGTTAGTGCATTCAAGTAATCTGTATCTTTGGAAAATCTTAGCCGCAAGGGAACTGGCTTCTCAGCGATGTTGCAAGCTGTATGAGATAACCAGCTTGGCTTTAGTTTTCTGGCTAGCTCATAATCCAGCCCCTTCTGAAAACAAGCTATGAAAACACAGTCTGCTTGAAGTATTGCAAGAGGCTGTACCATTGGAGAAGCAGAAAAACCTTGTATTTCCCTCACTGCATGACTAAATCTAACTGATAATGCTCAGATGTCCTTTTTAAGCGACCTAAGAGAAGCTGCCTCACCATTTTGGCGGCCATCCAGAGTGTGTATTTTGTGTTCAGAGTTGGGGGGAAAAAAGCTATAGAAGCAAATGGTTGATTTTGCAGGAAGACTGACACACAAAAAAGCACTTGGAGTATTTTTAACAGAAGCAAATGTTTCACACTGTTTTACCTTCAAAGGCCTGGCTGTGGCTCTTATTTAGTTTCTTTTGTACTTGACGAGATCCCAGTGTATGATTTGCAGAACATAATCTGCCTTTCCTGTACCTATGAATTTTTTGGTAGCTCAGGATTAGCATCCACTGAAAAATACATTTTGGAGATCTCAGGGCAGCATATTCAACTGCACTCATGAAAATCTATGTTAACAAGATCAACAGCAGTGTGTGGGTTGTACGACTCAGGGAATAGGTCATCTTGGGCACCTCATCAGTAATTAGCAGTCACTGGAAAAGCCACAGGATTCCAACAGTGACTGCAGGTAGATATCAAATCTGATTGCAGCCAGAATTAAGTATTTCAGGTTGGCAGCCCTGTTTTGTTTAAACAAATGTGTAAATGGCATAAGACTGGCCCATTACAGCTACATAGATGTTTCACATGGAACACTGTATGTAAAAAATACCATAAAGGAAACCTCATCACTCTCTGCAACTGAAAGGAGGTTCTAGTAAAGTGGGGACAAGTCCCTTCTTCCAGGTAGCAAGTGACAGGATGAAATGGCCTCAAGTTGTCCCAGGGAAGGTTTAGATTGGATATTAGGATTTTTTTTTAATCTAAAGGCTTAAAAAGACATGTAGATGTGGCACTTGTGGATGTGGTTTAGTGTTGGGCTTGGCAAGTTCAGGGTTAATGGGTGGACTCATTGATTTTTCCCACCTTAGTGACTCTATGATTCTGTTAAAGTAAATTCTCTTCCTCTCAGCTGCTCAGGTTCCCTCCACAGTGCATGCTGGCTGCCCTATTCCAGCGATGCACAGCAGCCACAAATCTGCTGGGATGACCAATGTGACATGAACAGCAAGCACAAGGCAGCAAGAATGTTCTGTCTGAAAGCCTGACTCAGAAAAAGAAGACATATCTGCATGCATAAGGGATGTGAAGAGAGTTTGTGTAAGAGCTGTACATTTAAATATGCAGAGAAAGCATCTCCGCATGTTTACATGCAGAGTTGTGTAAGGAGTTGGAAATTCCACTAGCACTACATCATTGCCATTCCATCTGTGTCAGCAGAAGCATCCCACTGCACTGGACAGACAGTATGGCCTTGGTGGGGAGAGAGGTGGAGAAGAATGAAGCTGTAAATGGAGTCCAGAGACCAAGAAAATATCTTCATGTCATCCACACCTCTGATTTTTATTTGAGCATTGTCTTTATCCCCTTCCTGCATTCCACAAAAGCTTCATATGTTTGTGCTCTCAGCAAGGGAACTGTTCTACACTGACTATCCAGCCTAAATCCCACAAGGCCTGACAGCTCTTCAAAGCCTGCCTACAGTTTCTGTGTGACACCGAACAAACAAACTCTTTAGGCCACTGTCCCTTTGAGTGCAAGAGCATGGGCCATGAGGTGAAGTTAGTAGAGGCCAGGTGTGAAACAAACAACAGGAGATGGCTCTTCATTTAATGGTTTGGCCATTGTCCCTTTTGTCCCTTTGTCTTAGGGATGGGGATTAGTCCAACTCTGAAACACCATCAAAGCACTCCCTCAGAAACTAAGAAGGGATGAAAAAAGAGAGAAGGCAGAGAAAAGGAGAAGCCAAAGGACTGGAGGTAACAGTGGCTGAAAAGAAAGACAACTGGTTAAAAACTTAAAAGTAAGTAACCACAGAGGGCAAACAACTCCCAACACTTCCAGCACTCTGGTGAGCTGCTGGAAGAGCAGTGCTGTTCTGTCCAGGGGCAGAAGGACAAATGAAAAGAAATCTCATGAATTTAGAGATCAGTGAAGCTCAATCTTCTTAACACAACTGACTGACTTGGCCAAGCCAAGAAGGAGGTAGGTGAGGAGGTCTGACACTGTGGTGGGAGTCTCAGTTGAGATAAAGGAAAATAAAAAGGTGAGGGGAAAAGTGCAGCTGCAGGGAGAAATTCTATGGGAGCAAAAAGAGGGAACATAGAATGACAAGCCTTATCTAAATGTGTCATCTTACAAAAAAGGCATAATTCTGCTTATGAGCTGCTCTATGAACCTATTTCTGTAATAGAACCATAGAATAATAGAATAGCTTCTGTTGGAAGGGACCTTTAAAGAACTTCTAGTCCAAACCACCTGCCATGGGCAGGGACATCTCCCACTAGACCAGGTTGCTAAAAGCCCTGTCCATCCTGGCCCTGAACACTGCCAGAGATGGGGCATCCACAATCTCTCTGGACAACCTGTTCCAGTGCCTCACCATGCTTACTGTACAAAAATGCACTGCCTGTGTGGGATTTTTCCACTTTTTTTTCCCACAGTGATCAGAGACATTAAATCAGAACATAAACTGAAAGATTGGATACCAGGCTAAATACAGTGAAGAAAACAGGAAGAGAAGAAGAAATACCATTCTCAGGACAGAACATTTGGGCTAATGACTCTCCTGGATATACAGAATGGAGGCACAGAGCTATGTGAATGATGACTGGACTCTCTTTGCATCTGTTTTCAACAGAGCTTGACACTGTTACCATTACAGTTCTGAGTAATGGTAAGTAATGAGGGAGTGCTGAGAAGTCAGGCATCATGGCTGGAATCAGGGCTACCTGTGCTGTATATCCCAGCAGGTTTTATTTCTCAAGTCTGAACATAAGAAGAGACAGTAAACAGACAGCAGCACTTTGAAAGAAAATGGTAGGTTAAGGAAAGAACACCTATCTTGTCATTGACATTTAGAAGACATCTATCACCCTGTTTTCTAAATCCCAAACAAATTTACAAAATTACAGAGTTAAGAGGAACCATGTATTTCTCTCTGCTCTTCTGGAATGACAGTGGTAGGTCAACTGAGTCTTAAATAGATAATGTATAGAGGCATCTACTTCCTTTTCCAGAATTTAGAGCCCTTATTGAGTCAGTCAACTGGATGGAGGAAGACTAGTTTGTGGTATAAATTTAAGTGCAAAAACAGAGACTTTCTGCCATGTACCAGTTAGACACTTTTTCAGTTGTTTTTTTAAGTATAGGAGTTCTTCATCTAACATAGAATTCATAATTCTCTTGGGGAATCCTATCCAGATCCCACAAGGAATGTATTGTCCTAAGTGGGTGGGGACAATACCTCTCTATCACTCTGACATTCCCACTAGAATATAAGTTAGAGGCCCTGTTTTGGCCCCCACCATACTTGGATAGCATATCTTATTCACTGGGAGTTAGAGTCTTTGCAAATGCATTCCAAATTCTCCTTGATTTAATCAGTGCAATTTTCTCTTTCTTAATGGATTGGCCTTTCCCTCTGCAAGCCAGGAACAATTCAGCTGCAGCAAGAGCAGGGAGGGCTCACTGGTATCACAGCAAACCTTCTGCCATCCTCCTTTTCATGGTGTTTGCTCCCAATATCTTAACAGCAGCCCCTCCTCTTAAGGTCCACTTCAGCTCAGTGAACTTGACGCCCTGTCTCTTCACACAGCCTCCTAACTTTTCTTGTAAATACAGGCTTCTTATAAACTCTCCGTCTCTGCAGTGACAAACTGCAACCTTCAACTCAGACTGATGGAAAATTAATATCATCACAAAGCTCCCTCTTACCTCTTTTTGTCATCTCCAGGACCTCTCAGAGACCTCATCTCCAAAGGTTGTGGCAGAACTGCTTTTAAAGGGCTTCAAGGAATGGGAGGAGTTTGTCCCAGACCAGTCCCCACATCTTGACTTTCCACCCCCACTTTCAGCTAGAATTTAATAAATTTGGCTCTTTTCCAAGAACAAAAACAAAAGAGAGAATATTGTCTTTAATCTCCATGTCTTGCTTTCATTGTCAGTAAAAGAAGGATAATAAAACACATTTGCATGGCTCTGAGGGGGATTGTGAGGGATAAATTAGTCTGTAACATATCTGTAATTGCTCAAAATGCTATAACAAAAAGTGTGAACAGCATGCAGAAAAGGGATCACCTTTAGAGCCCAGGTGATGCTGAGCTGAAGCCTTGCAGAAAGAATCATTTTAAGAATAGGAGCGCTGTGTACTGAGCTCACTTTTAATGCTGATGAGAGCACTGCATTGAGAAAAGTGGGGAAAAGCCACTACCTGTGAGATGTGCCATTCACATTGGCCTAAAGCTCTTCCTTTACTTGGAAGGAAAATAACTAATTGTGGAGGTGCAAGCAGTGCCTAACTGGCATGACTTTTGACATGTAAGCAGGTATCAGGGAACCTGTTGTACTACTATTAAACAACACCAACTGTGCACTGGGTCTATGACCAAATGTCAAAGAGTCTGTGGGACTATGCAAAAGACATTAAAATAGGACTATCAGCAGCCCAGATCTTAAAACAACATGACTCATATTTCATTACCATGAAATTTGCTTAAAAATATCACCATTTCCTATAGGTAGCAATTATGGACAGGGGTTCCCCTTCCTCCTAACTTCTGAGCTCTGAATTCAGAAGTCTTTTCTTCGCAAACCTGAACACTAGAAACCTTCCAAAGAAATAAACAAAAGTTTAATTTCTCACATAACCACTAAATTCCAGAAGCTAGGCTTTCATGTAAAATGCAAAGAATTATAAATTTTAACAACAGAACTATCAGCTTGGCAAACTATCCTCTGTTCTTGGCAAAGGCACCCTACAGGTGCCAAGTTTGAACTCTGGTCTGTCTGTGTCTCGCAAGGCACAGAAGGGGACAGGTTGAGGGAAGGGCACCTGTCACAAGATGATCCTTCAGGTGCAGCAAGGACTATTGCTAAGGTATAAAGGCTGCATCGACCTGTACTGATTTGCTGAGCAAGTGACTTCAGAAGTGGGTATGGCTTCTATCTGTCCTCACATTTTTGAGTCATTAGACTGCAAGGCTGTGAATCAGTTGCTTTTGTGCTACATGGAGAGTAATATTTATAGCACCCAGAAACAGACTGAGGAGGGGAGACACCCATCAGTATGAAAGGCAAAGAGCTTAGCCACTTCCATAATTATGGTTTTAAGTACATGCAGTCACATCTGGAGAGCAAAGCAGGATATTATTCTCCTTCCCCTTCCTCCTCCTTTCCATGTGAAAGGTATGTCATTGTGATGTACTGTCCAAGGGCTAAGGTCATGTTTGCTTTGATCTGATAACAAATTGTATACTAATAGCTGGTTGGCATTCAAGGAAAAACCTGCTTGTTTTAACTTGTGGTTTATCATCAGAAGTGGAAACAAGGATTACTTCTTTTCAGGGAAACACCAAATGAAGGACAGTTTGCAGGAAACAAATTCCAGAGAACTGGTCCATTGTGCAGACACAACTTAATAAACTCCAGCTTTTTATACAGCTTCCAGCTACCTCTCAGACAGGAAATTCTGATAGTTGTGAGGTGGCATGGGCTTGATTCCCAGCAAGATCCAGTAACTATTGTTACTTCTGCTACAAGTTTGCTTCTCAATAGCTTACTAGTTTCTAGAGGGAAACTGAAGAGCTTAAACGTACTTAAAATAAATTCCAGGGCATATCACCTTCAGCAAGCTTTTTTTATGGAGATAATAGTGTTTACTCCTTAGCTTTATGAGGGTATTTGAGATGCTATTACAACTGCAGTACTTTGACCATGTAAATGCTACGTTGTCATAATATTCTCTCCTTCGCTCTGTTATGTCTAGAACAGGACTTTGAGATTTATAGGTGTCTCACTCATCCTTCTCTCCTGGGTGTCAAAGACATCAGGAAATCATGTTTGCCTGTGACAAAGGCTTGTGAGTCAATATTAAATACAGCTGAGAGTTTGACTCCTTGTTATTACATCACTAGGAGAACAGGTAATGTAACTAGAAGCCATAGATCAAGGGTACATAATATATCACCTGCTCTTTGGGTACCAATGGCACTCACAGAATCATCTTCTTGGAAAAGCTGGCCCTCTGACACTGCTGAATATATTTCAGAGCCAATGTTATGAACAAACCATTATTTCCTCTTTCAGATGCAGATTTTTACTGCAAATAAATATGCTTTGAATTGTGTCATCTTCAGAATTGTAACTCATATTTTACTGCTTGGAAAAAAAAGGTTATTTTCAGCATTAATAACTAAGTAAAAGTGTTCATTTACATTTTGAGTACAAACTCTCTCCAATGCCATTATGTAGAACTATGCAACCCCTTGGATATGGTCAGAAATTCTGATACATAAAAAAAAAAAAAAATCAATGAAAAACTTGCTTAAGAATCCTGGCTTTTAAATGCTTCAAGTCTTTCTCACTTTTTGAAACTTCCTAAAGCCTTAAATCTAGATCGCTCTCTTTCTTTCTGAGCAGAAGTCCTGCTGCCTTTCTTAGTCATTTTGAAAGGATGAATTCTCACAATTTCCTTTTAAAAGGGAGGAAAAAGCAGTGGAGTATTCTGTTTTGCATTTGTGAAATACATAAGTGATATTTTCAGCCACTGGGGAGGAAGGCGGGCTGTCAGATAAATTGTAGTGGAAATTCAGTAACTGTGTTTCTCTTTTAAAATAGGCTTGCTATAGTTTCAAAAGACATTATTTATAGAGTACCACATGCAGTAAGAGTTTAACAGGCAAGGCAGACAGAAGGTATCAGTCCCAAAGCATGGTTCAATATTTAGTACCACACACCAAAGACCCATGGTTTTTATACCCCTGAACTCCCACTCTCACCTGAACATTCCCACCTCTCATTTCCTTTACTCTGCTGACAGACATTGGAGCCACATCACAAATTGGAACAGGGAACTCTGATCCAACTGGAAAAGTAAAATTGCAAAACTTGCAGTTTTACTTTGCAACTGCAAAAAAGGCCAGATAAACATCAGCCATATTTTTCAGTCAGGTAAGTTCCTTGGTCAGATTCACCACCTAGAAGCAAAAGTGCTGCAAGAACAAGGGTGATGCAGGAGGAAGGGATGGCCATAGGGGGAGAAGAAGAGGAGGCTCACAGTGTCTGTTTAAGCAATGCAAACAGCGTGATTATTAAACTGGTCCTCTGGTGCCTTCACCCTAATGGTTTGAAGGCAGGCTTCACTTAGGATGTGGTGAGTCACTCCCTTTGCTAAATGGCACTATTCACAGCAAAGAAAGCCTAAGGTTGTCCCCTGTTCTTGTGATCTTTGTGGGAGCTTGGAGTCATGTTAGGCATGTGAGAATCTCAGCATCCCTTTGGAAAGGTCAGTTTAACATGAATACCTCCTGACTGTGGAGGAAAAAGGCATGAAAGTCACATCGTAACAACTTAAAATGTTGAAAGCAAAGAGAAGAATCTCAGTCCCATAACAGCAAAAATGTAAGGGCTCCATAGCCCTTGCTATACCAAATGATATGATAATGCTCAGATATCTTCTTTAAGTAACTTAAGGGAAGCTGCCTTACCATTTTGGGATCATAGCTGGATATTCACATGTTCCACGTAATCAGTGGAACTGTTTAATTACATAGAGTTGCTTCAACATGATGCTGTGCAAACTTCACTTACAATCATCAAAACTTGTTCTGTTCCTGTGCTACAGCAAATGCCCTTGCTGCTTCTTAGTACTCAGAGAAGTGTCAGCACAGCTCTAAGGCAGAGCATGTGACTCCTGAGATTTGTGTCCTGCATGGAATCAAAGTTCTGTCAAAAGCCCTTGTACTCATGGGAAATCCTCTTCATAATTAACATTTATGTAACGACTCCTTCGTGAGCCAAACATATGTTTACATTCCTCCAGTCTGTTTTTTTTAAGAGACAGTGCTGGCCAGATGTTTTTGCTAGAGCACTGGAATTATGTCTTTGTTTTCAGATCTGCTTCATCTACCCATGCAATGTCTCTAAGTCTCTAAGGGGACAAATGCTCCCACACATCCCTTTGTTTACCAAAGAGCATGGATGCATTCTGCTTTTCTTGAGAATATGTATCAGGGAGAAGTGACAGAGAACTTGCGGAGTGACTGAGTCATCCTACCTCCCCCACCAAAGGAGTATGGGTTTGATGTAGAAAAGAGATCTGAGGATCTTTGAGGAACGATGCCCAAAAATCGTGTTTCACCTAAAGAGGTCACAGCTCTTTGGAGTGTGCTGCAAAGGGAATCAGTGGCCCTGACTTGAGGAAAAGCAAGATTTCTGCCTCACCCTCTAATCTGCAGGGGCTTTCTTGTCTTTGTGTCTCCTGTCTTGGTGTTTATAATCTGTAAAATGGATGAGCCATTGTAATTCTCACCCATTGTGACTATAGAATACATCTCATAGACATCTGAAAGATGGGAGCTGGTAAAAGAGTAAGGTGCAGTCCAATTGGCTTTTGAGTAACTCCTCATTCCAAGTTCCCCTTCAGACTGTCTCACAGCCCCGGAGAGGGGTTGTTTTGGGAACTGTTGCCTAAGGGTGCTCATGGTATACTGTGGTTTCTGAAGGCAAGTTTTTTTAACAGGCAAACCGTCCATGCAAGGGAAACTCAGTCCTCTGAGAGGATGAGCTGTATTTTCTGGGAAACAAAGTGATCTGGACTAGAGAAACACCAACAGATGTGGCAATTTAGACAAGTTCTGCAGGTAGCTGTTTCTTCCAAAACCATTAAATGTTATATCTGGGAATGAGGCAGTCTTCATAATAAAATTTTCGAAGAAAAAAAATGATTTCTAAAGACAGAAAATGCCACTAAAAGTAAATTTGGTAGCTATCTGCACACAGCCCTCTCATACAGGGGCCAGTGTCACCCAAGCTGAGCTGGGCTGTCTACAGAAAAGTGAATGGAGAGAGCAGCTGCCACATGAATTAATTTAATGAATACCCCCCTCATCTTACTAGCAGGAATTTGAACTACAATTTAAAACATTAAAGCTTTGCAGGGAAGGTAACAATGTCCTCCCTCAAGAAATTTTTCTGGATTCAGTCCTTACTCCCTCAGTGAAACTGAAAAATCAGTTTTGCCTTTCTGTAACAGGACTGTTTTGAAAGCTGCATCTGATTTCATCAGAGGCTTTTTAATTGGACTTTTCCTAAGTTTTTCACAAGAGTTTCTTTGCTTAAGGATGCACATCTGAAAATGACAGAATTCTGCTCTAAAATTTTGACAAGAAAGTATCTGCTTAGGAAGACACTGAAGTTCCATCATACACAGCAGCTACTACATCTAGTCTAGATTTTTTTAAGCACTAATGATGTTTACTCACTTGATGTTTGTTTCTGTTTAATAAAGAATTTATCCCCATCATAATAGTATACCTCTAATCTAATCAAAACCATTTTAATGCAAATGTGAACATAGAAATTAAAAAGTGGTGGGTTTTAACATCTTGACAATGGAAAATGTTCATTCCAGTTGAAACACCTTGAGATTTCATTTGCCATAAAAGAAAGGATTCCCAAATGAGCAGAACTCTTCATAGGGGATGATGTTAATCTCTATCAGTAAGAACACCAGAGTTTGGCCAAAGGACCACTGATTTCAACATGTAAGTAGTTTTCTTCAAAATTTTTATGTCACTGATAATCACTTTCTCTAGATTTTGTTTCTTTCAGTAACCCACAACTTTAAAATTGTGCACTTCTGTTCAGTTAAAATATGTGTGCTAATCTCTGGTAAACCACCATATTTGATTTAGTTGAATATGTTTTGGTAACATTTTAAGTTAGCACAGTTAGTTCATGTGCCAAGTATTACATTTTTTCATTCCCCACAAAATCAGGACAAACTGTACATCTCCTGCTGTGTCCGAAGCTGATTTGGCTAACTTTCAGCTATGTTAATTAAAGAATTCAGCAATCCTATTTTTATCTGATTTTAAAATACTACAGATACACTGCTGGCAATTTTGCTTGTTTTGATGCAAAATTCCTTTAATGCAAAAAAAGTTCAGTAGTTTATTTTATACTATTTATTTTCACATCCATGCACAGATACCTGCTATACTGCTATGAGCTGTCAATCAATTACAAAGATTTATCAAATGTACTTTCAGGATAAGGTTTAAGAATATAGATTTGGATAAACTTCACTAAAGCGAATGTCATGCAACGGAGGAGGAGGTAAAAAGAAAGAGAATACAAATGAGAAGGTTCAAAGGTCTTTCTTGAGCAAAACTGGCTGCAATATCAAAACATTCTGGTTTGAAAAGAATGTTCCTAATGCTTTTGAAAACATGGGTTAGCTATTTAAAAAACTATTTACTAAATAAAGTTTATTAGCAATAATCACTCCAGCCAATGGACTATAAAATATTGTAGACCAAAAAAACCAATGATTGATATAATGTTCTAAGTGTAAAAGGGTTTGTTAATTTGAAAATAAAAGGATTAGGATCACGCAGGCACTAAATTTCCAGCACCAACTTCCTACTCTTCACCTATACAATTTATTTCTATTCTGCATTAGTATTGCTGGCCATACTCACAGCTTAGAGAGACAAAACTTATTCTGTTTGAAGTCAGTGGGCATTTTGCCATAGATTCAGTAGGAACAGAATATGGCATCTGAAAGTATACTGCCATGTGATGAAATATGGACCTGCAAAGTATTTTATTTGTGGTTTTACCTACCCCCATTACTGTTTTCTTTACAACTGTTCTTAGTAAAACTATTCTTTTAGGCATCTGATCTTTCAGGGCAACAAGATGTTGCACAAACTATTTATCTTCTCCCCTTTCCTCCAACTGTGTTATCAAATCTGAATAAGTTCAATGCATGTGCTATCCATTTTTGCTCTTTATCATTCACTGATTTTTTTGGTTGTGAGGGTTAAAAAGCACAGGTGCCCAGAATCATCAGCATCTTGCTTTTGTAGTTCTTCCTAGGTTTCAGCTGCTATTGCACAAATGTGCAAAGTCTTCAGCAATGCACAGGCTCTCTTGAAGAATATTAGAAGTGAATCCCAACACATGCAGGGCTACTGTTTGACTTGAGAATATCCCAGTGCTATTTGAGAGACTGTAATACTTTCTTTTGGATCATTATTCTTTCTTTACTCCTCTGGTAGCAAGCACTGCCAACATGTCTGGATTTCCATTGAAAAGGGATGCTGTATGAAAGGCAAAGGCAGGCTTAACTGATTACTGAAAGCACATGGAAGTGGTACAAAGAGAAGAACCGGGAAGGTGGATGCATCAAAACACAGATCCTCTACTACCCTTTATTCCCACCTTCAGAAAAAAAAAGTGACCAGTAAAAACTGTGGTGATTTTGTGATCCATAGAAAGTGAGTTTGTTGGCCTGCAGCCAGTTGCCAGGGGAGATATCCACATCAAACAGCTTTCAACACAGCGGGTGACTTATGATCTGAAGTCATAGAAGTTTGTTGCCAGATTCACTTGTAGCTTTAAACTGATACGGATTTATTGGGAGGTTACCAAGGAAATTTTACCCTTCTTGTAGCCCCTCTCCCACTCCACTGGTGTAGTGATAGCAATTCTCTTGTTCCCAGAGGGGATATTATTTCATCCCCTCTCTGGCACCTCAACACTAGCCACAAGTCATGGGGAGTTGCAGAGAAAGCACAGCCTGAGTCAGGACTGTGAGTATGCATTCTCCTGCATTTGGCCCTCCACTGTGGGATCTCCTCAAGGCCATTGAGCTGTCAGAAATGTGGGTGCCCAACACAGTTGTGAAGGGAGTGCTGTGTCCCTGATATTAACATCTGCCCTGCATCTGTCCCTGGCTTCAGTAGAGAAGACAAGCAAAACATATAATCCAATCACTTCTAGACAAGGCTCGTGGCTGAAGCATGTTATCAAGACAAGCCTGCTGTGCCACTACTACTAAGAAAGTATTGCTTTTTGAGTTCTAAGAAATAAATCTAGGAAACACAGGATGACAGAGAAGGTGAGAACATTCATTCCGATATTACTCACAATTCTTGGCTTCTCAGATCCTGAAAAAGAAAGCATTTTTAAATTGCCATTAACTTATTTTTTTTATGCATTTCCTCCAATTTACTAAACAGAGAGCACTTTCATTTATGTACTTGTGTTTACTGGAATGAATTAGGACAAATCCTCTATGGATTTTAAGATTTAAAATAGCTTATACACCATCAGAATGTTAGGAGGCATTTAGTTAATGTTCTTTTCAGTGCAGTAGTTTGATTTAATCAGCATGAAGTCTTGCCCACATGTAAATGCCATCAATGACCCCTGAAGCACAGCGCCAAACACTGATAGCCTGACTCATTCTAGTGGGCAAGACTCAGATCGCACACAAAGACCAGAGAGTGGATCCTACCTATACAGGGCTTGAGACCAACTCATTGGCATAAATGGATTTATTTGCTTGAGGAAGAAAACCAGGATTCACTTTTACTGCACAGACCTGATAATGAGAATACTTTTCACACGTAGGTTTTCTTCTGGGTGAGAAGCTCCATTCAAGTCAGCATTGGCAGGCTCCAGCTATTTACTCTCTATAGCTGGCATTGCCAGCATCAACATTTTTGTTTCAGCTCCACATCAAAATTCATGTGGGTGTAAAGCTTTCCCAGACACAGAGCATGAGCACATGATCCTCAACATTAATGAGGGAATTGATTAAGGGAGGGAATCTGCTGCATGTATATGTGTGCAAGAGTGTGAGCATAAGTACCAATTTTAGCTTGGTAGCAGTGGCTGTTCCATTGATACCCTGCCTGTTTGTTTGCTTATATCTTTCCTTAAAAATATTCCCTTGGGGCTGGAGTGTGTTCTGCTTGCTTTTGGCTCAAAGGTGACTGAAGGAAATGATAGGGGATGCTTCCAAGTTACAGGAGGCCAAAAGGAATGCAGTTCCTCCTGTACTTGCCCTGCTGGCTTGGTGTTTGTGAACTGGCAGGGGAGTGAAATGAATGACAGTGCCCTCTCAGAGGTGCCCAGAGAAGGATTCTTATCAAATGCTGTCTCCTGCCAAGTCTCACAAACACTGCCAGCCTGCAATGATGGGGAGAAGCATTTGGCAGCAAGGCCCTGGGTTTTCAACACCAAACTAGGAAGAAGGGATGAGGACAAGTGTCACTAGCAGGGATGGGACCACTTTTTTTTTTTTTCCTGTATGATAGATGGTCTACAGAAAACTTGGGGAAGTGTATAGGCGCACTTACCATGCCAGTGAGGCTGTGTTGTAAGGTTTGCTTTTCCTCGTTCAGTATCTGAGTTACTGTGAGAGTGCCCACTGCCAAGAAAGGATGTGTAAAAAGCCACAGTAGGAAAGAGAGCAGCAGGAGTGCATTAGGAATGTTTACTGATGGGCAATGCATGGCAGGTGCAGAGGACAGTAAGCCTCTTGCTCTTCAGAGGTGTCAGTGTTTGACACATCCACTGGGAAATGTGAACAAAATGTAAGGGAGCTTGTTTCCTTTCTCTCTCACACTCAAAGACATTTACTGTGTGCATTTGTCAGGCACATAGGAATCCTGCTTACAGCATTAATGACACGATCAATCTTGCAGTGTGCAAGTTTCATGTCAGTACAAGGAGAGAAAGGTGTTAGAACACACAAGAGGATTCAGAAGCATCATATTTGTTGTCAACCTCTACTTAGATACTCTCATGAGGCCTGGGAGCTCCTACACAGATATCCTGCTCCTAAGTGAAAAAAATTAGTTCTGATTGTTCCCCTCCTGTGCAATGGTACTGACTCACTTTTGTCCCTTCCTACATGCTTTTATCATGTCAAAATCACATTAGCTTTTGGACAGCTGCTTTCTTTATTGACAAAGTCAGCTTCCTTTCAGGGAGCAGCACTTCAAGGGACCTTGACTACTAGATAACTGGAGCTGCATTAAAAGGTGCCACAAGCTGCAGAACTTAGAATACTGTGTATGAGGAAGGAAGTGGGATATTTCCCTTACAGAGAGAGGCACAAAAGAGGAAATGTAAAAGGAACAAAGAAACATGAAAGCTGTCACTATTTCCAGAGAGGGGGAGGAGAATTGGGAAAGAGATCTCTGATTGACTATGGATTGAGGAAGTTGTGTTTGCAAGGAGTTGGAATAGATTTGAGGATTGATAGACTTGGAATAGATGTGAGGACAGTGTGGAACTTGAAGAAACACATGTGATATAAGAGGAATGCGGAGCAAGAGCTGAATGTCCCTGTTTCAGCAGGAAAATTCTGGATAGACTCAGGGTGGGTATTTGAATGGATAAGGGATTCCTGTATTTGAAATAGGAATGAACATGAAATTATGATCATTAGGAAAGGAAGGAGCTGAGTACTAAAAGTACGAAGGATCAGAAACTGGATACAAGTGAAGTAAAAGGAAAGCCTGTGAACAAGGACATTTGGAGTAGTGAAGAGATATATCACTTTAAAAAGTATCCTAACTCCACTGTGTTTCATGACTATTTTGAAATATTCCAGATTACAGTGATCAGTGATCTTGTTGCCTCCTTTCCTCCTAGCCAAGCAATGTGGCCACCTTGCCTACCTCTGCTGGCTTCTGGTCTTGTTGGCAGCATGAATGAGTAACAAGAACCGTACTCCTGGACTACTTTATTTCATTGTGCCACTAACAAGTGTTATTTTAACCATAATTTTTCTTTATTCCAGTTTAATTTTCTTTATCTTCTTAGAGGCGTTGCTGGAGAAAGTTCATTATTGTCCATAAAATTATTTGTTAAGTTGCTATGGTGATGCAAATTATATTGAATTCTTGCTACAGTCACAGAAAAACAACATTGGGTAAGTCTTTGCCAACTCTTTGAACACTGCTTTGAAATTAATACATTGGTGTTAAACTGGCACAGTTCTACTAGGCTGAGAAAAATTAGGCTACTCAAAAAGTGCATCACTAACTGGATTTCTGCATATGATCAGTGAATGGCCTGGTTCTAGCTGTGCAGCTGCTCTGGAGTTCTCTGTTGCCAGAGGTGCACAAGAAATGGGACCATATTGTGGCCACAGACATGGACAAATGTCATAGAGAGCTACATTTGGGAAGCTGGTGTTTTCTGTTTTCTGCCGTCTATTCTACATCTTATGTCTACTGAAATGGATGCTGAATTCCTGGAGCTGATATCAAAATCACCTTCCCTGAAAAGCTATAACCCTTAAGAGCAAATGAAAAAGCAGTGATCCTTTAAATGGGTCATGTGAAACATCTGGATTATAACTATATCTAAATAATTTATACAACACTGATAGGGCATTTCCCAACCTTACACAGGTGGCTTTGCTGCCTTTGCTTTTCCTCCCCATTGCCTCCTTGCCCCATCACTCTTTCCATTTCCCTTCAGTAGTTCCAACGCCCAGCCCTATTTAAAACTTATTCTCTCTCTTCAACTTCTCTTCACTAGACCCCTTAGCTTCCCAAATTATGGTTGATAGGGTTTTTTTGTTTTGGTTTGGGTTTTTTTTGGTTTTTTTTTTTTTTTTTTTGTTGTTGCTGTTAGCAGATATGGCCTCAAATCCTTGGTAATGAGCTTGCAACAGTTTATCAGCATATGCTCAGCTTTGTTCCTGACTAGTTTTGTGGCTCAGATGGGCTGATTTCTAATAGACCTGAAATTCAGCCAAAACACCTAGCTTAGATTTGAAGATAATTAATAGTGCTCCCAACCCATGGCTCTCCTAATAGTGATTCCATGAAGCAAGGAGGAAGAGCATGGATGCCAGCAGCACTGGGAACACCAAATCACCCTGGTGGACTGCAGACATTACCATGTGACAGGCTTGTTGCAAGAAAATGATACACATAATAAATTGCAGAGGTCATGCTGAGGCTAGGTTTTCAGTACTGTACAATGCACATGAGAAGAAAAAGTTCTGTCAGCTTGTTTGTCCTTCCCAGATAGCTGAATACCAGCTAAACACTGTCAATTTTGGGGAGCTTGTGAATGCATGATACAGCATTTTCACAAGAGCTAGATCCAGATTCTGGAAGAACTTTTCACAAGAGAAAAGAATGTTGTTTAGGTTTGCTCCTTCACTAAATATAGGACTCCTATCTCTGGAGTAGTTTCTCTTTGGATATCTTCTCCTTCCTCCTTTCATTCTCAAGCACACCCAGGCACACAAACAAAAACAAATGAGTTATAAGCTAATCAAACTTGTTTTCTCCAGGTTGGAAAGGAAAAGAGATAATATTTTGATTTCAATTTCCAAATCTTTGGGAGGTGCTCAGATATTATCTATCATAGTGCTTCAAGCTTCTTGCTGTAATGGCATCAAGTGTCTCCCAAGCAATTAAAAAGCAACAAACAATTATCAAAATACATTTTGCCATCAGTTCTCTCATCCATTTCTGCTTATGAACAAGCATTGCAAGCAGAATTTTTAACTGTGGAGTAAAACTGTGAGCTTTCTGTGAACAAGAAGGACTGTAAAAAAGGCAAAATTTATTTTTAGTTTCGGACCTTTAAGATCGAGGTCACTTTTTGTTCCCTTAGGAATGAGATATTTTGTCCAAATCTGGTCTCAGTAACTCCTAGAGTCACAAGCTTCCTCTGTTTGGATAGTTTCACTGCTCCTGGAGAAAGTGACAGGCATCATCTAAGAAGAATTGATGGAGCCTAATTTACTCAAGCCAATTCCATGGAATTTCTCCAAACAGCAGCTTGAAATGGGGTGTTGAAATTCAGGTCTTAGCTGAAGTTAGCATAAAAAATACCAATGTGTGTTGCTGTATCAGTAGCCTATAGCAGCCCCTGTGCTTCCATAGTGTGAAGCTTTATGCTAAAGCTGTCTTATGCCAGAGTCTGCTGCTGTATACATCAGTGATTTATTCCCCAGCTTGGATATTTGGGAGTCCTAAAGCAGTTCAGGAGGAGCTAAGAAATACAAATACAGCAATATCCTCAAAGAGCTTGGCATTATGAAGAAAGCAAGTTCTCTATGTTGTTAGCCTTCCTTACACACACACAAATGGCATTATTTGGGATCAGCTTTCATCAGACGTTCCTACTCTGACACCAGTTTTCCTTACGCATTATAAACAGATAATCCTACTTACACATCCTGTCAAGCAGACAGAGCTGAGTATCATTTGTATACTGCTTCTCTTTAAGTTGCCCAATAAATATTTCAGTAGCTTCATGGATGGGGGACACTTACAAGAAAACTCCTCAGGAGGCACTTCTGGGAGAGGAAGAACTTTGTCTGCTGGAATCCTGTGGTTTTGCCGTGTTATTCCCTGCTGTGTGTTTGGGGAGGAGGAGAAGAGCGCTGTTGCAAGGAGTGATGGAAGCTGCGGAGAGCGGGGAGGCTGGGGCGGCACTTGGGCAAGGGGCGGTGGGAGCTAAGGGCGCCAAGCAGCTGCCCCTCACTGTCTGCCACACGGAGCCAGGTTTACAGCTATAGGTAGGTACTAGGATGGGAGAAGGCACCTTAAGGAACTTTTTTTCTGATTTTTATGAACAGAAACCGAGTAACTTCGTACAAAATCCCTGACTGACAAGGACAGAGCCACCGAATAGGTCCAAGGAGCTGACTAGCAGAACACTGGAAGGCTAATCATGAAAGACCTGAAAACCACCAGTGTTTTTATGCTAGCCGTGATTTACACTCGAGAAATTTTTTGGCGAGCTTTCAAGTAAAAATAATTCCGAATATCGTAGCAACCAGCCGGCTCCAAACCCTTTGCTGCCTAAGAACAGATTTTTTTCCATTTGAGCTTTCCTTAGCCTAAGGTGACACCAAAGGAGTTTCCACAAAAACTTTGCAGGCTGAGAAATACAAAACTACTTCCTTCAGGGGCGGAGACACCCCCCACTCTCTCCACGGAGAGTTTACCCGGCGCTGAACCCGAACAGGGGCTCACCGAACCTCCCGAGGGGAGCCTGCCCAGAGGAAGGGGAGCCTGCCCAAGGGGAAGGGCAGCCAGGGGCAGGGGAGGCTGCCCAGGACCCTGGGCTCCCGGGAGAAGCGATCCCGGCCTGAGGATCGGCTCCGGCTCCCTCCCCGTGCCCTCGCCCGCGGCGCTGAGGGGGGCGGCGCGTGTCACGCGGGCGGGGCGCCGGGAGGTCACGTGACGCGGGAGAGGCCCGGCAAGGCCCGAGGAGGAGCTCGGCCGCCGCCATTTTCCTGCGGCGCCCAGTGCGTGTCCCTGTCCCCGGCCGGGCGGGCGCGCAGGGGGAGGGGACGGCGGCCGGGGGAGGGGGGCGGGAGGAGGAGGAGGGAGGAGGAGGGGTCCCTGCTCGGGTGACAGGTCCGTCCCTGAGGGCGGAGCGGGGGCCGCCTGCGGCACGGCGGGGTGAGGAGCCCGCGCAGCTCCATCCCCCCGGCGACTCCTCCCGTCCCGGCCCCTGAGGAGGGAGCGGAGCCGCGCTCGGTTCCAGCGCCGCCAGCGAGCCCGCCATGTCCGGCCAAAGCCTCACCGACCGCATCACGGCGGCGCAGCACAGCGTGACCGGCTCGGCCGTCTCGAAAACCGTGTGCAAGGCCACGACCCACGAGGTCATGGGCCCCAAGAAGAAGCACCTGGACTGTGAGTACCGGCAGGGGACGGCGGCCCGAGGGATCTCCCCGAGCGTCCCGCCGAGGAGCAGGATTGCCCGGCCTGTCCCGGGGTCCCGCCGCGGGGCTGCCGCCCATCCCACCGGCCTCGTGGGGACGGGAAGCCTCCTCAGGCGGAGGAGCTCAGGGTTTCAGCATAGGGCATAGCCCGAGGGCGGGGGCGTAGGGTCGGGGACGTGGCGATGGAGAGCCTGGGAGAGGCTGTTCAGTATATCTGCTCTCCAAAAGGGGCCTTGCCTTGCCTTATGCATAGGGCCCCGAGAATGTGAGCTCCTGAAGGACAAGACCTGCTCCATACCCCTTTCTTAGGGAGAGAGAGAGCCACGGAGGCCAGGCAGAGGAATGGGCTGCAATTTCCGTACTAATTGATCTCATTTGCGTCGTGCTAGGGCAGCACTCCCCCATTCTCTAGAGGAGCTGCAGGAGTTTCAGGAAGGAATAGCTCATCAGTTATCTTAATTATTTTCCAGGTAATCTACCAGGAAAAAAAAAATCCTTCTTTAACAATCATGTAAATCTTCCATGTAGGAAAATGTGTGAAACGACTGTTTGAGGGGCAGATCTCTCTCAGTGAGGATGTTCTTAGTCTTGTTTCTACTCTGTCTCATTCACTTGGAAAGATGTATCTAAGAGGACTTCTAAAGAACTTCAGTACCTGTTCTTAACATGCCATACAGAGTCTGGCCATTTTTCAGCTTCTGTTGAGAACAGATCAAAGGTGGGAAGGCTTAAAAGGTTTTCTATCAGCTGTGATCCGTCCAGGTGATTATGAAGAGAACGATGATCACCAAAGTTCACATTAGCGTTTCTCCCACTAAGCTGTAAGGTCACAGGACTGAGGAAGTTCTTGGTCTGAATACCTGATTGTCTTGCATCTGTTTATTCTAGGCCTTTTAAGGACAGCCTCTCCCCCACCCCTTTTACTTTCCCAAATATATAATAAAAGATACTGGAGAGATTTGTGTGTCTGTGCCTTCTATATGTGTGCTTTCTCTCTTCCTCCCACCAACGTCTGCAGGAGAAGGTTGAGTCTTCATGAGTCTTGAGTTTGTGCCTTATGAATTGCTCTGTATCCAAATGAGAACACCAGATGATAGTAGTAGGATTAATTGTACTGTAGTTCTTTCTTCTTTCCACCAAAACGTGTGCGTGTTAAAGGTTTAAAAAATTCTTGTTCTGCAAGTACCTGAGAGCAATGTGATTAATTTTTTAGGGTATTTCCAGAACAGCTGCCTCTGACTCTTTTTGGTATGCCCTCATTCATTTTGACTGAAGATGATAGTAACTGAGTGGTCTTGTTATATTTGGTTAGCTATGGATGTCAGAACACTGAGGAAATCTTTGGGCTTTGAGTTACTTATTGGCAGGTAGAGAAAACTCCATGTCATATGGCATATGTATGAAATCGTGATGTTACTGGATTTCATGCAGCAGAAGTGAGGCTTTCTGGAAAACAAACTTTGTCAGGTTTAGCCTGTAATTATGCTAAAAGTACGGTTTCAGTAATAAGGCATTTAGGAGCTGAATTATTTGTGGCATAAGCTTTGTTGAAAAGAATATGAAGCTGGCCAGAAAACTGCTCTTCAGGTGGGGGGTGTGTGTGTGTAAAAGGGTGATGTTCTGGATAGGGCTGCTAGGCAACAACCTAATGGAGACCTCCAGGGTGCTGCTGCAGAAGGGTGCCTGCACTTCCTTAGAAAGCTGTCTGGTAGTTGCTGGATGAGAAGACCAATTTTGTGTTTCCTTTTTCTACTCTAGACTGTCAGGAGTTTTAGTTTCTGCCTCTCTGAAAATTTTTATCAAAGCAAAGCAAACTTGTTTTTTTTAATTAGTCCCTCTTTTTAGAGGTTAAAATAGATCGTGGCTAGATGTTTTGTACACTAATATGTTTGTTAGAAGTCTCTGTTCTTGGCATCAGGAAATGACACATAGTCTTGTATTTTGAACTTTTTCTTTGTTCATACCCTTTATGGTTGTATGGTTTAAAATAATATTTTTTACACAAGCTGTGACTCAAGCTCCACTTCTGAACTATTTGTACATATCTTCCTTTTACAACAAACAGTTTACCTTGGTAAGGTCTGTGAACTGACATCTCATTGTAAATGACAATTAATATACCTGTCAGCTTGCTGCCTTAATATTTTTCTGATTATTGCTCATTGTGATAATACAGGTAAAACTTACTATCGGTTGTGTCCTGGTGACTGGATAAGTTGAGTTTTCCTGTACTGTCCTGTAATGAAGTCTTAGTTTCGTAGCATGTTCTGTGACCATGACATACATTCTTGTTACTGTATTTCTTGTACAGATCTCAAGATTTCTGACTGTCCTGTTACTGAAATTCTTTCTGTCTTAAGCTTGAGCTGTCGCAAA
Source organism: Motacilla alba alba (assembly GCF_015832195.1). NCBI lineage: Eukaryota > Metazoa > Chordata > Aves > Passeriformes > Motacillidae > Motacilla > Motacilla alba. The sequence continues at coordinate 41,833,860 of NC_052016.1, forward strand.
CAGATTTAACTAGCTCAGCCTCATGTTAACTCATAAAAATGGAGGGAAGTCCGACATAGATATTCGTGAACTTAATTATTCCTATTCTTATTTATCTTGCTTCTGACAGTGTGTGGAGTTTGAAAACTGAAGTGTTCTCCATCCTAGGTTACCTCTATTTCCCTCAGTGATGGTTATCTTTATCAAGGAAGTTAAAAAGGAATTTTTTCCTTAGTTCATGGTGGTTGAAATGTAATATGCTTCAAAGAATGCTCTCTCTCCCATTACAAAGCTTAATTGTTTGGTTTGAGGGAGAAAGACTTCTGATTTATAAGTGGACATGGCTTGTGATAGGTAGTAACATCATCTTGAGGCTGTATACTTGAATCCATGGGACTGTTTTTTTCTTGTGTTCTGGAGGTCCAGCCTTAGAGCTTTGAGCTGGGTAAAGGATTCTGTTTGGTAATCTGAATGCTGCTTTTGTTGTGATGGATTCCTTGTTTTACAGAAATGAGGTTTAATAGCCTTGGAACCCTCAAAACATAGTTCATGAATTTCTTTTATGGAAAACCTAGTTTCACTAGGACTTTGTCCCAGTTTTTACACCTGTCTGAGCAGTGGGAGCTCTAAACTGGTTTGTAGGTTTAACTTGCACACAGAGATTGGTACACCCCTTTCTTTCTAGGTAGCTTTTTTGTCCCCAGGTTGAGTGTTGAATAGTGATGTTAAGAACAAGTGCTTTAGGTTGTTCGAATATAAATGGTGCTGGGAAGCTTGTTGCCAGATTTCACTCCTTCTTTGCATGATTCTGAGAGGGAGATGTGTTTGTGTTTATGTGTGGTGAATAATTAATATTAGGAATACCTGAAGTTAATGCCTAGTAAATTTCACTGGGTTGTTTCTGTGAAGCTGCTGTAGCAGCAATAGCTCAGTAGCATACAAATGTTTGTGTACACGTGTGTGTTGTGGAGTGCACTTAAAACAGCGTTGTTGTGATACACGTTTAGGGTTGGCCTCTTGAATGAGTGTGGTATAGTAACCCTATATGCCTGTAGCTAATGGAGTGGCCCTCTTTAAACGAGAATGTGGATGGATGACTTGGAAGGAAGTTGTGATGCTGTAATTACCCATTCTTAACAGGAAATATCTCTATAATTAAGCCAGAGTGTAATTTCCTTGATTTCTTATTGTGAGAGAAAACGTGTATTTTTAAGGAAGACAGTAAACCAGAACCCTACCCTGTGTTGAGTGGATGTCTATGAGAAGCTGTGCAAGGGAAAGTAGACTTGGAGGAGCTTGTTGGGAACTTAATTCCTAAGTCACTAGTGTCAGCTGCTTTGGTTTTGTCTAGAGGCTACTACTGGGATAGAGAAAAGCCCAGTAAAAGATTTGCTTCATGTCTGTTCTGGGGACAGCTTCTATTTCAAACTGAGATGGTATAAAAAGGGTAACTTGTAGAACTGAGGGACAAGGATCGTTGCTTTTTGCTGGATCACCCAAGAGATTTGTGGAAAAGCTGGGAAAACCAGAGTTTTAAGTGTTCCCTTGCCTTTATACGCTAAGATGTAACTGGGTGATGAGGTGAATTAACTCCTACTTCTGTGTTCTCCAGTAGAAACAGAATATCCACATTCCTTTTATGGTATTTTAGTGCTTCAACAAACTCATATTTTGTCTCTGGTTTTGGCAGAATCACCTGAAGTTTCTTGCAGCTTTGCTTCCCTTTTTGTAATTGACTTAAATTTCTCGAGGCAATCCATTGTTATTTCTGCTTAGAAATAGTCTTTGTTACTGTAATTATTTCAAATACACATAATTGCATTATTACAGCTTTCTTTTGAAGTATTCCGTTTTCTTTCTGAGTTTTTTCTCTGATTCCTTCATTGTTTCTTTCTTTAGCCAACTTTCTTACTTTTTACTGGAATTCCTTTGGAATATTTGTTCGTGCCTTTTAGTGGAGTATGAGAACTATCATACTCTTCCTGGCTGCCAGAGGTACAATTTTCTACTACAGCTGCTCATTTGCAGAAAGAATAGCTGTGTAGTTGTGCAGCTGTTGTTTTATTTTACTTAGCCTGAAGCAGTATTCTGCTTCAGATGAAGTAAGAGGCAGGAGCTAAGGAGGAGAAGCTGTAGGACACCTGCAATCAGCTTCCTGTGAATCTTCATACCACCATTGTTTCCCAGTAGCAGTGATTATTCAGGTCTCATGTAACTTTGCGCTATAGCCCTCCTTGAGATGTTTTTAATTTTTTTTTTAATGGTGCTGTCATCTCTTGCATTTTCTAAAAGGGACACTTGGGAGAAACATTCTTTTGTAGTTCAGCCTGTGACCTAATGATCTATTTCAGTCTTCAGTTCCTAATCCTAAAATCAGTTTTTGATTTGTAGATGTGAAAATTTTAAGTTGTCCCTAATGACTTGTCTCACCACGTAATGCTAGTTTGCATAATAATACAAGAGATGACTTATCCAATGTGGAATTTAAAGCTTCCTGACTTTTGCATTTGTTGCCTTATGTAAAGTACATGATTTGTTGATGGTAGAATTCTGGGAAAGTTAGTGAACTTTTTAGAAAACGGTACTGACGTCTTGCTCCCTCTGGAAAATGCAACATTATTCCTGAAGCCAAGACACCTTTTGTATTTGAAAGCTTAATTTATTAAACAGCTTTCTTAAATTGAAATGTCTCACTACTGTTAAAACACGTTCACTCAAAACATCTCACACATTAATTAATGCTTTAAAAATAACACATAGTAGCTTTACTGCTGGTGGGGTATGTCCATTCTCTGTAAACTGAAGTAGCTGTTTCTCAACCATGATAGTAGAAATCAGGTAAGAATTGTAAATTACTTGTGTATAAAGTCTTGAAGCCCTCTACTGGGGCACTTATTTAATATTTTCAAGTAGTTTGCAATACAAGTTTAAAGTAATAATCTCAAGTATGTGTCCCTTTGAGTATTTTAGCAAACTCTTCTGCTGCAAACTTTGCTTTTTATTCATGAGCATGTGAATTCAACCGTTTAGATTTCCTGCGGGTCAAAGTCTTGACTCTGGGAGTAGTTGCGATTCGGAACTTAATGTTATCTTGCAAAGACTTGGGTATGAGAGAGATTTTATTACTGATTGTATCTGCAGCAGATTAAAAGTAACCAAAAAGTAACTAAGAGAAAGAATGCGATCAAGTGGAAAGAAGCTTGTGTTGCTATAAAATTATTTGGTTGGTGTTTTCCTTGCTCTTCTGTCTGTTTTCTCCATTGTGAAGTAGGATCATGAGTGGGCAGATTATGAGCTTTTAGTAACTTCAAAGTAACTGTATCCTTCAAAACTTGAAGGAAAAATATTGTTCTACTTTGTATTTTACCCCTGGTTTATATCAGAGCTTTATCAATTGCCTGGTAGTTTCTAAACTTAAAAATAATGTTAGTAAATTCAGTGCTAAGGTGTGGTAGTCTCAAATCTACTAACAGTAAATCCAAGTTATGAGTAATATGTCACAAATTGGGTTTTTGGATTTTAGAAATTAGGGAACTAAGCTGTATTTAACTGTGTGAGAATAACTTAATGAAGTTAAGCATTTCATACAGATTTAGCAAATACGCTGGATTTTCTGATTGTGACTAAAAATCTCCTGTGCTATTTTGCTAAAGAAGCTTTATTGAAGTAATGCTTATCTGGATCATTTGCAATATTATACAAGGGTAAATTAGGCTTTTATAAGTTTTACCTCAGAAGAGATGGTGTAAATGAACAAGATCTACATCAAAATTTGACTTGGGCATGTTAATTCACAGAATTAAGCATAAGAGAATTTACTGGAGTGAACAGTGGTGGCATAAAGGGAAATCTTGAGACTTTTATGCAGGTCATGACATAAATAGTCTAAATTAAAATACTTTAAAAACCCTCCCAAAGTGTGGATTATACTCATTCTGAGCTCTCCTATGTACTTTTATTCATACTGATGTTAATTTACTGAGTTCTCCTCATCGACACATTTTTGCCTTTTCCCCTGAAAAGACACTTTTGAAATTTTACTTGCTGTCCTTCATTGCTTCCTCCTAAGCAAGCAGGCCTTCAGTCACAACATTCGGATGCTCCAGCAGCAGTGCCATTCTAGCAGGAGTGATTCTTTCGCTGATGTGGGAAGTGAGAAGTTTGCATGGGTTGAAACTGCTCTGGTATTTCACATATTTACTCTAAATATGGTGCTTGCAGTAGCTCAGCTATTCCAGTTGCTGGCTGTGTATTATGACATCAATAAAGTGCCTGTATTATTTGTAACCGTTCTTGATTTTTTGAATAGTTAATTTAGTAAAATTTAAAGCACAAATTGTGAATACTTAATAACCCTGTTTCCTGTTAAATAATTAGTGTATAAACAAATTTTCCATGTTAACAATTTGTAAAAAAGGACATTCCTTTATCTATTTATAAAAAGGTGATAATGAGATTCATATCATTCCTTAATTACTTTTATTCAAAAAAAAAAAGAAAAATAAACGCAACAAAACCAAACCAACCCGCTTGTATTCATCTGCACAGCATAAGTTTCTAAAGTTGCCATAGTGAACTAGATTTCAGACTCAAAGTGTGTAACATAAAAAGTTTTAAATAAAACTCAGGCTGCAAAGCTATAGACAGAAGTAAGCATGTTTCAAATACTTGTTTTTAATTTAAAAACAAAAGTCTTTGCCTTTACCTGGCAGTAAATCCACTCGGAGCAGCTCTGGTTGTTTGTGATTCGATACTCTGCCAGATGAGAAGATTGAATGTCTTGCCTGTCAAAAGGTAGACATTGGTGTCTTCATGTTCCTTGGTGTTCTTAAGGGCTGCTTGTAACTTGGTTTGCTTTTGGTAGTGTTTGGGTTTTTCTGGGCTGCATGCTGACCTGTAAAGTGACCTGAAGTGTTTCTGTACCTCTCTTTTGCTGGTCAAGTGTGCGCTTTTTGTCTTGGGTTTAGTTTTGTTATATAGCATGTCCCTCTCTTCCCCACTTCTTCCCATATGTTCAGAGGTTGCATCACCATTTTACCTACATTTGCCTGCAGTTGCACTTGGTTTATTTGACTGGTAGCTCCGTTCTTGCTGACCACTGGGTCAATATTTAATTGGAAATGGGGTCACACTTGAATTTGCTTTATCCTCTTCTCTCTCTGCCCAGTATTATCATAATAGTTTCAGCCATCATTGCAGCCTATTTCAAACATTATGAATTTTTCTGATCAGTGACTCTGTATTCTGGATCTGACCTTATTTTTTATGTTAAGTGTAAAACCTTGTTCAAACTGTTGTGATGGTTAAGTCTCTACACAGGGGAATAGTGGTATTATTTGATCACATTTAATTCTCTCCCCTTTTCTATTTGCCAGAAGCCATTGGTGTTCCTAATTTGACATGTATACTGTTATGGAGAGATTAAAAATAACTTTAATTTAAAAATGAGTTTGTTAGGAGTATTTACTTGATTGTGTATTGCAGCCTCATGCAGTTGTAGTTCCCAAAGCAATTCTTCATTTCTGGGTTGATATAAAGCTGGTTTCATCGAGTCTTGTTTACTCATAAAATGCCTTCATTCTTCTGTCTCACAAGGGGCACTTGAATTTAATATTTATGTACTCAGTTAAATCAGTTTGTAAGTTTTAGGGCTGAACTTCAGGTGTTTTACTTGCAATTACTTTTTATTCATCATGAACCATAACTAGTTCAAATCCTAGTTGCAGATAAAAAGGAGAAATATATTTTTGAACAATATTCTTGTGTTCTTTTATACTCTTAAAAAGTGTAGTTTCTTTACTGTTTAGAAATATATTGGAATCCTTAGGTAGATTTCAATTTTGAATTAATTCTCTGAAAGTCCATGTCCCTTTCATTGATACAGCCATGATCGGATCAGCTGGTTTTTATTCAAATGACTGAATTTGGATTTATTATCCTTTAAATCAGTTTTTCTGTTATATATTAATAACCTAATGTCTTAAATTCATTAGGGATTATTTCTCCCTAGAGTGTTTGCATTTCAGTCAGGAGTGTTACAGTGCAGCACTGCAGAATAAGATTTAGAGTATCAAAAATACATGTGAAGTGGATTTTAATCATCAGAAAAAAAGAAAAAAATGAACCCAAATATGAACACCTCTGCATTTGTGGACTGTAGTTATTTCTAATGAGGATATTTCATGCTTAGTAAGTTGTCACATTTGATTAGCCGATTAATGGAAAAGCTCAGGATGCACAACTCTTAGCTGTAAGCTGTTTGATACACAGGGACTAGTACACTATTTGTTGGGCTTTGAGGAAAAATGGTTGTCTGGATACAGACTTTTATTTTTAGGTTCTTGATAGTTAATAATGAGCTAGCCCAAGCTGTTTTCCTGACCTGTTCAGTTGAAATGCCTTGCCACTGTGCAGCATCATTTAAGCCTATCAAATATAACATAAATTTAGTCAATTTCCAAGCAGATTCCTTTGCATTAAAAGTCTGGAATATATGAAGTTTGTTTCAGTGCTAAATTTGGTGTGTAAGCACATGGAAATCCAAAGGAGTTTTTGTGTTAGTTCTCAAATACTTGGGAGCACCACAGTTAGTATAACTTCTGAAATTTGGAATTTCATTGTTATGAATTTGAATTGAATATGCTTGGGATTTCACTGTTATATGTTTGAAGCTCATGCGTTTCTAGGGTCTGATTTTCTCTCTTGTTTTGCTGGTTTTTTTTGCTTTTTGTTTACACATAATTTATAAGGAGACTTTCTTCATATTTAATGATCTGTAAGTGAAATACAGTGAGTTGGAGGAGATGCGTTTGTCCTTATTTTAAACTGTTAATGAGGAGTCTTTGTAGACAGGAATGTGGTCAGTCTCTTGGTATATACTAGGGCTGACACAAGGTGTCTTAACACATAGTTTTACCAGAGTTCCATATTTGTTTTAGCTCTCTGAGGTTTTAACCAATGAACAACCTTACTTTGAAGTGAATGGAATAACTAATTCTTTTCTTTTTTGAACTTTTCTTATGAAACAGTTTAATTTTAAGGATAGAATCTGGCTGGAGGTTTCTTTCCTTTTACTGAAAACCAAAAGACAGATGTTACTTACTACTTCTCTTGGCTTTAGTTTATCTTAGAGGCTGTTTGTGATAGGGACATGTCTTTGTTCATGGTAAACAGAGAAATTCCCAGCTGAAAGCTGTGGATACTGAGGAGCTCTTTCTGTATACAATTTCCTTACCCATCCAGTCTCAGACTAAAAGTTTGAAACTCCGTGTTGGCTCTGAAGCCTTGTGGAACTTGATGACCTCATGTTCACTAATGAAGGGCTCAGAAACAGTCTCTAAAAGTGAGGCATGAGGGAAAGAACTGATTTGGATTTATGAAACTCAGACATAACAGTGTTGCTGTAAAGAGGATGTGTTCCCCTTGGGAATATCCTCTGCTGTATGTACTAAGAATTGGTAAAGCTTAGTGTATGGTCCTGGAAAAACTCAGCTTCCTTTTTACTCTGCATGTTAAATGAAGTTTGTTCCTGCACCATCCTAACCTCTTATCACAGTATGTTCTAAAACTTTTACTCTGAGCAGCTTGGACGTGCTCTGTCAGGGATGGTTTTGTTGTACCCTTGTAGAAGAGGGCTACTCAAATATGCATTGAAGATGTGCTTGGGACAAGCCAGGGTGAGTCTTGTTTGGTCAGAGAGCTCCAAATATCTCATGGGAGATGTTAGTCTAAATTGAAAAAGGAAGTAAAAGCTAAATTAGGCAGGCATTTCCAACATTTCTATTAATAGAATGGAAGAATTTAGCTGTACTTTTGCTTGACTGCCTCCCTTCATGGAAGAGCTTCACAGTCACAGTAGATAAGTGTCAGTTTAAACAATTTTGTGGTGATACCTCTGTTTTTATGGGTAGAGAGGTTGTTTTTGGTTGTTTTTGGGGTTTTTTTTAGCTCTTGTGCTCTGCTTTATCCAGTTTTCTAACAGTTCATGAAGTGCTCTAAATCCCTGTATCATGAACTTTCCCTGTTGTTTTTTAACCAAAATAGCCAGAATTTTGCATGTAACCAGATACATTGACATGGAAGGAGTAGTTTCTTGGTTTTTGTTATGCTTCTTTCTCCTATTCCTAATGGGAAAAATTAAGATTAGTCTCACTTAGGAATTAGACAGAAGTCATATAAAAATGTCTGGTGTGCAAAGTTGTTTTTTTTCCAGTATAGAGAAAGATAAAACTCAGCCACATTGTGCAAAACTGTTTTCATATAACACCAGGGAGTACAGCATTTAGCCTATTTGATCTCTGAGATACAGCTCAAGTAGCCAACTGTGTAAACCTGTGCTGGCCTGTGTGATTTTCTGCCAGTCACTTTGTAGGAGAAGGATGATGTTTGATTTTCACTGAATGATAAATATTTGAAGTTTGAAAATTTGTTGCTTTGATCATTCAAATAATTCAGATACTTTGTTAGGATTTTTTTTTTCTTTAAGAAAATTCATTATATGATGTAATAGGCAAATAGTCTAAACTGATTTCCTCCTTGGTCTGTTAACTGAGATTTGATAAGGACATTTTTGCAGCGAGTGCAAAAAAAAAGTGCACTTTGGGCTAGTGTTTGTGATCTTGAGGGTTACTATTTTGAGCTTGACCAGCTTATTCTATAGAAACTTCAAGAAAAAAGTATTCCTCAGCAAACCTCCTTCATGAAATCTCTGTTTTGTTTGTCATTTATTAGCCCCATGATTCAATTGTCTTTTCCTTATTTTCCCCTCTTTTCAGGTTTTTCCACTTTTGTTGGGATACTTAGGCAATTGTTTATAAGCCTTTAAATCAGAGCTACGTTGAGACCTGTTAAGCTCTGTTTAGTCAGCTAAAAGAGTAAGTGATCATATGGCAGGACAGTGCTGTATCTATTTCCTGAGAGGCCAACAGAAAAGTAAGATACATAGATTATCCATACAAAATGGGAAATACTGCATAGCTGGATTGTAGTATGATGTGTGTGTAGTATCATGTGTGTGAAGTTTATTCATAGTAAAAATCTGTTTTAAAGTTATTATCTGAGGAGGTTTTCTCCAGTAGCTGGGCATTGTGCTATTTATAAGGAAAAGCATTTGCACTGTTTTGAAATAATTAGTACTAATTTTAAAAATCTAAGTAATTTGGACTTCTATTTATTTTATGCTAGAAAATCACCATTTGCAGTAATTTTATATGTCGAGCTTTTGATGCCTACTATATTAAAACAAATCCAAATGAGTAATTTTTGCATCTCTATGATGTTGAAGAACATGATGTAATAATCAAACCATTTCAGAATATGGTTTTTGCTCTTGGATGCAAAAATTTCCCAGGTTTTTTTCCCTTTATCAGGTTAATTTTGAAAATCTGTGTAAATACATGAGAAGCGATAAAATGTGGAATGTTGGTTTTCAATTAGTATACTACAAGAGCAAAAGAACCCGTAGTAGATGCTGACACACCTTTAGACTCCCTTGACAGTACAGCTGTTTTGTACAACATATTAGCATGGACTCTTGACAAAAGGAAACCTATTTCCACACAATTACAAGTTTAGGTTCTGGTTGGGTGTTTTCCACTAGTTAACCAGAAAATGTAGAGGGTGATATCTACCAAGAGATGTGTCCTACCATGCATCAGATATACGCATCTTCATTGGCAGTTTCAGCACTGATGGAGGAAGGCAAATACAGAGGCATAACTCCTTTAACTTAAATACATGCTTCCTGACAGCTCCCAGAGGCATTCAGGAAAAAATGTGCTATTCATGCTCAGAGTTAAATTTTGTTCAGAAGGAAATCTTATTTCCAAAGTCTTGGTTTAAAGTGGGAGAGAATGACACATATTCCAAACAGCTTTGCTGGAGTAAGATCTTTGAGCTACTGAAATGAGACAAGTATTGAAGTAGGAAAACCTCAAGTCAGATGGCTTTGGTTTTCTCTTATCTTTGGTTTTATTATTAAACTGTATTTACTATTAAACTGTCTAATTAAAGATGGTGTGCTGCTGCTCAAAGAGAAAAGAATGTGAATTACATGTGTGTGATTAATTCCAAAGTAACAAAGGTCTTTGGATTTCTTTGGCTTGAAGATCTGTGGGATGTGGTGGCAGGAGGTCAGGTTGGTGTTAATGCTCGCTGGTTGCAGTTTCCCTGTGCTCTACTGTGTGGTACATCACTACTACAAAATTGCTTTCTGGTGCATCTTTTAGAATGAAAGGATGTGGAAGGTAAACATCTAAGAAGCACCTAAATTGCACTTGTGTGGATACTCTGTATATTTAGAAGATGCATGTAGTTAGATTCAGAAAGTGTGCTAGAAGCGTTTACTGCCAAAATGCACTCTGTGTGAAATCTGGCTTTTTCTGTTTGCTCCTTGGTAATGCAGGATTAAGGAAGTCACAGATGATGGAAGTTGGCATGCGCTGAGAGAGCTGGAGTTGTTCAGTATGGATACAAGAAGGCTTTGGGGAGACCTCTATGCAGCCTTCCAGTAGCTGGAGGGAGCTTGTAAAAAGGAGGAAGGGGGACTTTTCATATGGGTAGATAATGACAGGACAAGGGGAAATGGCTTTAAACTGACAGAGGGGGGGTTTAAATTGCGTACTAGGAAGAAGTTCTTTACTCAGAGACTGGTGAAGCTCTGGAACACATTGTCCGGAGAAGTTTTGGATGCCCCATCCCTTCAAGTGTTCAAGGCCAGATTTTATGGAGCTTTCACCAGCCTGATCATGAGTGACATCCCTGCTGTAGTGGGGATGTAGGAACTAGATGATCTTTAAGGTCCTTTCCAACATAATCCCTTCTATAGTTCTGTGATGGGTACTTTGAGTCTTTGTGTGTATTTTTTAACAGAAATCATCTCAATGCCTTACAACCAGGTGAGCTAAAGTTGAGATTAGGAGCTCCTTGCAGGATTGAGGAGGGTTAGATACTGAAGAAAGCCCTAGTTACATTAAAGGCTTATCTTCTTGAAAAGATAGAAGTTGTCTTGCTGCAGAACTACTGTAGAGTTGTGCTCATTGAGGATTTTTTGTTCAGCGGTGTCTTCTATTAACAAAATGGTTTCCCTGTCCTAGTGGGCTGGGCTACAGTAAAGTCACTGTACCACTTCTAGCAAGCTGCCAGGTAAGGCATTTGTTGGTACTACGCCTGCATCCAGGAGGTATCCAGAGCAATCTGCAAGGATTGGTTGCGTGCTATTGGCAGTACAATAGCAGCTTGTGTTTCACAGGCCTTGTTTAAAAACCATGTCTGTTAGCACAACTTGTTTTTTATTTTATAGAGGTGCAGTAGCTATAGAACATGTACAGGTTCTTTGGATCAGAAAGAGAGGGCTAAAAGTACATACTATAACAAAAAAATTACTGTATGCAAAGGCAGATGGCTTGGGCACTATTCCTGTCAGGGACAGAGAACAGTGTGGTAACATTCAGTGTGTAAGTGGTGATGAGAAGACCTGAGGGTTAGTATCTCTGGCATCACATACTAATCTCTCAGCTATCTATGAACCATGTTATTTGCCTTCTTTATGCATCTTAAAGTGAAATCATAGGATAAACTCACATGTATGCAGGCTGCTTGAAATACCTTCATGTTTTTAGTAGGATATAAAATCAGTGTTAAAGCTATGCAGTTTTCAAAGTAATTAGTCTTCATCAAAGTTAAAATGTTCCACCTAATGCAGTTCATCGTGCTTCCATTCACCACACTATGTGTGGCCATTCACACTATAAATATGATACTGGATGCTTAAGTATTATTATAACATGTTCTCATAATTAAATAGTAATTTAATATTAGACACTAATATATTAAATATTGATTTCAATATCAAACCAATGGCTGTCATTCAAAATCAAAGCCTGCCCAACCACCTGTCCTAATGTATTCTTATACAGCAGTGCCCATATAGAACCCTTAGGGTACATACCTGCTTTCTGCCTTGTCAGAGCCTGAAATGGGGTTCATCCTCAAGTGTTTGCAGCCATGCACTCTGGAAATACTGTCAGTCCTGAACAAAGAACTATTCATAATTTTATTCATGAACGCATTGAAATTAGCATGTGATCAGTGAAAAAGAATATTGATTTTTCCCTGGTTTAATTAGGCCAGTGGGTTAAATATTCAAATGGAATGTACAGCTTATGCAAGAATTGTCGCGTTAGTTGGCTGATATATACAGACATTTTTCATCTTTTAATCAAGAATCATCTTTAGAATATGGTTCACAGGCATGTTACTAAGCATGTTTGTAAAGATAGGATCAAGGCTCTAAGTTTACAGATACTTTTCAGTGGGAATAATATGCTAGTGTATGTGTGGGAGCTTAAAATTATTTTAAACTAGATTTCATGATAAAATGCTTTTAAGGAGTATGTAGGAACTGTAGAGCAAGAGTATTTGGTAGTTTTGGTATGTCTTGCATATTTCTTAGTATTAGGGAGCTGAAACAATTGTTGATTTGTTCTGTTTTGAGGAAGAATTTAGTCTTAAGAGTGGGTGCCAACTGGGAAATTAATCCTTAGAAAGGTAACTAATACATTTGAGATACTTTTGTATTGATTAGTATTTTAAGATTTTAGCAAAGATAGTTCACTCCTGTTATAACAACTGATAGGTACAGGTAACAGCCGTGGGGTTTAGTGTGTTTTTTCTTTAATTTTCAAACTTAGTGGACCCAGAGAGTGCTGCTTTAATACAGACTCCTTACATCACTTTGCCCACAACCAGAGAATACTTAAAGTGGGGAATATGTCCATATGTAGTTCTAATGATGGTTTTGTTAGTAACTGTATGTTGGTACACACTGTGTATCAACAGAGAATTGCGTTGTCCTGGGAATGTGTGCAGCTGCTCTTCAGGCCAAGATTAGAAGATGAAGTTACACTGATAAATTGGTGTAGTGCTCTATGAATGCTTCTAGAGGTCTAAACGTGTAAGGAAGGTGTAAAACTTTCGTCTAGAAGGATTATCTGAACATGCAGGAACCGTGCAAGAAGGTTTGGCTCACTTGATTTTCATTATAAACCACCAATATGAGAATGTAGGAAAGATGGGCATCCTTCCATATGTCTGTAGAAGGAAACAATTTCCATTATCCAGCTGGGACACTATATTTAACTATATATGTAAATAAATATATGTATTCATATATATGTATTTGTGTGTATATTTATTTGTATAAATCAGTGAAACTGTAGAGGATCGAGACAAGGTCAGATGAATTAAGAAATCTGAAAATTTAGAAAACATTGAAAGAAAATTATTTATTTTATTAAGCAAGAAAATAGTAGCTTTTCCCTTGTGTTGAAATTTTTATGGTGAATATGGGTATTCAGTATTCAGTCTCCACTGAGAAGTACAAAGGGAATTTCTTTTTTAATCTGCACCAGAACATCAGACTTTGCAATATTAATGTAAGAAAACTTGGAACTGTAGAGATGTACAGTAACCACTGAAGGCCAAGGCAGACATCTTGGAAGAACAGAGGATGACTTTAGTGGTTGAGTAGCAGTCACTCGCTGGTGCCAAAAGTGGAAGGACTTGTCCACTTCACTTTTTCCTCTCATTCTTCTTACCTTTGCATGTCATCATCTCCTTTTCTTGTTGTGGCTTTCACCTGTTTTGGTCTTTTGTGAGCTGTTTTTTATCTGGTCGGGTAATGAAAAAACTGTGCCTGTGTTGTGTCACCTCATGTGTCATCCCTGTTATCCCATCCAACACTACTGAGATCAAGGGTTTTTGTGTTTTTGTTTTTTTTTTCTCTCATTAGAAGTTAGTATCGTTCAGAGAAGTACACTAGGGCTGACATAACATAAGCAACGGAAGTGTGTGAATGTTGACAGGTAGAGACAGGAATGGGACCACCCAGATTTGTCATGAGTTGTCATATATATCTTATACACTTGTGTTGGTCTAAAATAATGAACTTCTACCATGTGTTAAACTTGGATGAAGATCTAGGTGAGTTAAGCTGTGGTTTGTGTTCAGCTTGAATGTATTTGAAATGAGACTGTTATATTTACAATATGTGGCTGGAGCTGTTGAGGCAATATTTAGCAGTATTTTCATGTTATTCTTTAAAATGTGATGGGGGTACTTGGCAAGTTTAGACCAATGCGATGTTCAAGTCTGTCCTGAGAAATCAATTCTCCAAAAGTAACATAGCAACACTTGTCATTTCCACAATATTTGTAACTGAAGAAGTTTGAGTTATAATTATGAATATTAAATTATGTGGTAATGTGGTATCTTCCAGTATTTAGGAATTAAGGTAAAGTAAAGAAAAAGGGAAATTGTGTACATAATGGTTTGAGTTGTTCTTCCCTTATTTTTAATTTCTTTTGCTGTTTCATTCGCTGATGCTTTGTTTGTTGAGGAGTTTTGGTAGACACTACTAATGTTTTTCAGAGAATTCTTCATTGAAACCAGTTGTTCACCTGAACAAACTTTTATGCTATTTTTTGCAGAGAGTATATTAATTAGTTTTTGCACTTCTCATACAGAAGTAGTAAGTTGCTCGAAGTGTTGCCATGTGAGAAAAATGTAGAGTTAAAAGATTCCTGAGGCAGTAATGCTGAGTTCACAGGGTTACTGATAGAGATTTAAAGTAATTTCTAAGAATTCCAATTAGAAACAGTGGTTTTAAGTAGGAGAGAGAACATGATAGTCTCATTTAAATTGGAAGAAAAAGGCAAGATGTAGCTTGATGAAATGAAAATATAAACCTGTGGCTATAGAGCAAGTTATTCAACATTATAATAAATCTTTTTTTTTTTGCATTTTTTGTCCTGCTTATCTAATATAAATTAGATTAAATCATAGTTCTTTTTAAACATGGAAAGCTCAGAATAGAATGAGACTTCTCAGATTTCTTTAGCTCTTCCATAAATTGTTTCCTGAGTCAGTGCATGTAGCTGTTAGGATGCTGTTTATATGCAGAGAAATAATTCTCAGTGGAAATTTTTATTCTTAATTTAAAAATGTGCGGTCCAGATTTCCTTGTCCACTTTCTCAAGGGGACTTTGGTGAAGCCATGAGGCAATCTGATGTAGTAAACTATTTCTAGTAAAGTGGTTTAGAACAAATGGGTTTATTCAGAAGATAAACAAATGTAAATTTAGAACAAGTAGTGTTTATGGCATATGTTGTTTTAAACTGCAAATGCGAGTATTTTCTGTTAATTAGGAAAATACTGAAGTATTAACTCAGTTTTCAAGTACATGCTTGTTATATAATATTCTTCAGATTAAATTCAGCAGATTACATGTTCTTTAGTGAGTGGCTGAGAATGAAATTTACCATCACTATGTTTCATTTGATCACTCCAGTATGTCATTTGGGGTATCCTTGGTTTTGCACAAGCTTAATTTTTGGTCACAAATGTATTGTTTTGAGGAAGAAATCAAGTGTTTAAAAATTACAATTTTATCTGTTTGCATTAATGTTCAGAAATATTCTGAGTGTTATTTTTAGACAAATTGCTTTGTTCTGTAATGAAAGTACCTTTTTACATCCAGGAGCATTCTAATCCTATTTCCCATGTTTAAATAAGGACATCACCTGTGGAAGAAGTGGGAAATTATTTAGAAAGTTACCATATGCTTACATTAAGTTATCTACTTTTAAAATGTCAGTTGGAATGTGTAGAATCAGGTCTGAATGTGTCAGGGTTTGTAGTTATCAGAACTGTTAATCTGTAGAAGTAGATTTTAATTATAGATTTTACAGAAAACCTTTTCCTTTTGTTCTTATTTTTGTGTTTGTGATTTCTTGAAGTTTTTATAAGTGTCCTTTCATGGCACAGTTAAGTCCTCCAAGTATTTAAATATTAGAGAACCCTGTCTATATATGTTCTAGAAATGTTTTCAAAGCACTTTGCTAGAATAAAACTGCTATGTATTTGTGAAGTCATTTCAATTTTGTTAATTTTTTAACTGGATAAAATTAGAGCACACTATTCACAGTCATTGTGTCAAGGTGAATAGAAAAAATAACCTCCATAATCCAAAAGATCTGTTGTCATCTGTGGCCAGTTGAAAAACTCTACTTGATACTTTTTATTGAAGTTTTGAAAATAAGGGACTACCTTGACTTGCCAATTATTCAAGGAAGAAAGATGATCTGTTATAGAAATTTGAGGAAAAAAAAAAGCAACTGGGAAGAATATGTAATATACAGATGTTAGTTATTTCTAATATTTTATGTTATATTTCATGCAAACCACTCTGGTTAAAAAGACATTTCTAGTTATAAATAAAAATGGACCACGAAAAACTTTGTTCCTGCTAAATTCAGTTTCTCCATCATTTAAGATCTCTGACAAATGTTACATTAGTAATGTAATTGGAACATGCTTATTTCTTTAATTCCACACCCCCCCCCCCCCCCCTTCTCCATAACCCATATTTTCCCCCTCTTGTGAAACTTTCTCAATGTCCTTCTGGGAAGGAAAGATGTGTCAGGCATGTGTGCTTTCCCAGAACCTGTAACAGGACTATTTAAAATCTACGGCGCCATATAGATCATGAGCTCTTTAGGGGTAGGCAGGCGAATATTGGTCTTAAACCTATAAAATTTGTTTAGAAATAGTAAAAGCTTGCTGTAACTGTATTCCTAACAAAAAATCAAAGGAAGGAATTTATTGTCTAGTAGATGACTTCTCAATGGCGTAAAACCAGCCATTTTTCATATCATTAACCAATCTGATGTGAACTTGCTGACTTCTGATATTTGAAATTTTTCACCAAATTCCTGAAGTTGTCAGTGTTAACTGCTGCTACACGGTATGCCATTGTGTGGGAAATGGTCGCATTGCTGCTTTCTCACCTATCCTTTGGAAATGTTTTAGCTGTTTAATCGACTTTTAGATTCAGCCAGTTGCATTTTGATTAAGATTGCTGACCAAATGAGGGAGCAGCTCTGTTCCAGTGATCAAATATTTGTGTAGAACAAGAAGAAAATGAGACCCTGGCATAGAGGAAACTAGTATAATTTGAAAATCATTATAGGAATTGAAATCTAGGCAGCCAGGAAAGGAATTTAACTTGAGTATTGACAGTGTAGATAACCATGTTTTTTTCCATTAGTACTTTATTTTTGTTTCAACATTTGGGTTGAGACACCAACATTTTTCCCACTCTTTTCCAAAATAATGATAAAATGAAAGTGTGTCAGCTTTGAAGGTTTTGTCTTGTTGAGAAAATGGTCCCTTAGAGGAAAACAAAATAGCCCTATATCAATAATTATTAAATCTTTTGTTCTAACCTAAGAATCTTTTTGTATGGCTTTGGGTAAAAGAGGAATTGATCATAAGCAGATGCACACTCTTAAATAAAATTATCTTAAAGATAGACACTGTCCTGTACTCCAGCATTGTGAGTAGCCACAAGTGTTCCCTCATGAATAGAGTGTCAGTCACTAGTATGTTTTTCTTTTCAGTTTGAAAGGTTACTAAATTAATTGTATTCTGTTGAAACTCCTCCGTGTGGGCATAAGTTGTGTGAACATTATTTCATGGAATAAATGGTTTCTATTTCCTTTTGTGTTAAAAAAAAAACAACAAAAAAACAAGTTTGCTATGTTGACTTAAAATTTAAGTTTACCACTTGAGAAACGCGATCCGATGATAGCTTGTGCTTTGGATCCACCAATATGTATTTAAATATTCTTTTATTATTCTTGTACTTTTTAACTGAAGAATGTAATGTGTTTAGCTCTTGGCACTAACTGCCTACTCATGTTGGATGATCAATAGTTCAATTGCTCACTGAATGGATACTGTCTCTCCCATTATATATATATTTTTTAAATGGCACAACTACCAATAACTTGCAGAGTATAACCAATTACTTGCTTATTCTAGGTAGTGTCTGTGGTGTAAAAGATGAAAAAGCAATAGCTAACATGATGGATATCTGTCACAGTTGCTTGACCTGTTTTGAGGTAACTGGGGTGTGGGGCACATTTTCTGGCCTGGAAGATCTTACTCTTGTAAATATTTTCAGACTGATACTTACAGAAAAAAATATTGTTCAAAATGAGAGATACAGGTAAACCATTGGAAATAATCAGGTACTGCATGTACATGGAGTATGTAAATCTGGCTTACGTTCAGTCTGCTTGTCAAGTTACCACAAATGACACGGTAAACTGAAACTGTCTGAAACTAAAACCGTTAACGAAAGCTATTCTCAGCCTGGTTCTTTATAATCTTACTGTGAATTCATACGAGTAAGATTCTGGGAAAAGAAATCATAAAGACTCATTCAGAATACCTTGTGGTTTTTTTGTTTTTTTTTTTTTTTTGTGGGGAAGGAAACCAGTTTTTTATAATTTTGTCTTAGCAGGCTGCCTGGTGCAGAACGAGGTGCTGCACAAGGAGTTAGGTCACAGGCACATGCTGAAAGCACATGCGTTCTCTGGGTAATTTGGGACAGATGCCTTTGATGCTTTATTATCCAGCCTGACTTCCTCATGTTTGCCATGGGTCAAGACTCATGATCTCTTACCATGGGTTGGCTAATCCACATTTACATGCCTAGTGTGGAGTAGACAGCATACTTTATCATCAGAGCCTTGTAGTCGCTGCTTTGTGTAGGTGGTTGCTGCTTCGTTCTTGTGTAGGAATCTTCAGTCTTGCTCTGCTTTTACTCTGCTTCACACCTTTATACTTCTTTCACCTGCTAACTATGAATAGCATAAGGCAATGAATCACTTGGCTCTTGCCTGTAATGAAGGCTGAACGGTTGAAAGGCTGTAGAACTCTTGGTTGGGAGTTGTGAGTGTATTATTTTTCTTAGCCTGAGTATTGTACTGTATGTTTTGCAGTAGTTAACTCAAACAGAGTTAGGCAATATGCTTGCTTTGGTACAGGTGCAGTTGCAAATCTTCAAGTGCTGCTGAAATGTCTGTTGGCCAGACCTTTGTTATGATTCCTTGCAAAACCCTTGCTTTGGTGGAAAAAGACCCAAACAGAACTAAACTATGTGAAAGTCACTTGGTAGTGAAAGCTTTAACTGTTATAACAAAAATAAAATCTAAACACTATTTAAAAACAAGCTACAAGTGTTTTCTTGGAAAATCTAGTTTTGCCTCTGAAACCTCTCCCGAAATTTGATACTGTAGGTAGGTAAGTGGTGTTCTCAAAACATGTTTTGTCAATCACTTACATAGGTTTAAGGTTTTTGATCTTAGGAATACTTGTTGGACTACTCTTTCTGACTTCAACTTACTTAATAAGTCACCTCTCTGTTTTTGCCTGCCTTTATTTGCTCTTTCTGTAGTTATTGCATAGATTTGTAAATGGCTGTAGATTGGAAGGGATCTCAGGTTTTGTAATGAACCCCAGCTTTTAAACCATGCTGAACATAAACAAATCTGGCTGTTTACAGGTTTTGGTGCCTGACCATTTTCTTTTGATTTTCATCCTTTTTCTGTGAACCTCCAAGAAATACTTGATTGAAGGTAGCTTTTATATTCCCCCTCTCTGCTTCCAGCCTTCTGCTTTGCTGGTGGAATAAACCCACTTCTTCAACCACTTCTTATGCATTGTGTGCTTTACACCCTGGGCAGCCTGGTAGCCTTTCCCTTGGTTGTGCCCAGCCACATCCATGGATATGACTGTGCATTTGTTGCTGTCTAAGCTTCCCTCATGAAAGTCTCCCAGCCAGTTGCAAGCTTAAGATTCTTGTTGCTAATTGCTGCCTTCTTTGAAACAAGGAATGATATTTGTTATCTAACACCTGTATGCTTTGTGTCTCATGCTATCACAGTTTTAACAGAATTGCAGAATTCTATGATTTTAGGTGGCTTATTTCCCAGGAGAGTATTTCTTTTTCTGCTGTGAGGTATTCTGGGCCTTAATGCAGATGGTTGACACATAGAGTGATTTTCCTTTCTGTAGTATTGATGGGAATAACTTAAATCTTTCTCCTTGACTCCCATGACAAGATGATCAATGAAACAGGCATCACTCTTTCACCAAGGGTTATCCTTTGTTTTCTTGATTATTTTGTTTGTTTCTATTTTTGCTCTAAGATGAAAGCTGTTCCACTTAGTGCTGTACCCTTTGGTTATGCACCTGCCTGTGGTATTGCTCGTCGCATTTCCAGTAAGCAGTCTAGAGATATGTTGCTTTGGGGCCCTTAGGTTTCCAAACACATAGCTAGTATTTTCATAGGTGGGTGTGAGACAAGTTTTGTTAAGCGTAGGATGTGAAAATAAGTATATATTTGTTCCTCTCCTTTAATGAAGGGTGTTTGTGGGAATAGGATAAATAAGAACACTGTATATGCAGTGTGGGATGTAGTGCAGGAGTGTGGGATGAAGGATACCATCTTCTGCTGTCTGTACTATGCTGCTTATAGTATAGTTAGTACAAAAATTGCTGTTCTAATTTGGGTGTAACTCTGCAAATATTTCTTTACCTATTTAGCATTGCTCATGAAAATACTTTGAAAAGAAATTTCAGAGATGCAACTTTTCTGAGATGTGTGTGGTGTAGGTACTTTGAGGTATTAATACATACCAGATTGTTGTGCATCTGTTCAATCAGTATTTTGGAGAGAGAAATTTCATGTTTTACTAAATTTAGCTTGTAGTAACTGTAGTATTGTAGTGACTCCTGTGTTTGCATTTGCAAATTTACTTCCACTGAAGGCTGGAGTTGCCTCTGTACTTCGCTTCTTGCCTGTGTTTTCTCCCAGCTGGTCACTGGTTCCTCATAATGTGCTTGAAATCTCTCCCTCTGCCCCCCCCCTCCCCGAGGTTCATTCATATGCTTTTCACAGAAACGCTCATCAGTCCTGTGAGGGATGATTTTCTCAGGGTTACAGAGCCCATTTTCTTTTGTACACTGCAACACATAATGATTTCAAAGTTCAGTGGCATTTCAGAAACCATTTCTCCCAGCACAAAATATCATCTACCCTGGGTTTTTATTTGGGGTGGGGGTTTTTAAATGTTTTTAGATAGTGAATTTTCAAGTGCCACCTCTTCTTTTGTATTTTTTAATTACTGTTGATTTTCTGGCAAATGTTGCATTTAAGAATAGAAATTCTCACTTTCTAATATGCACTTGCATCTCTTATGCCAAAACATATGACTTGACATCCGGTGATTTGTGTACCTTTGTATTTAATTTATGTTCCTGCCAGATAGCCTTGCACAAAACTGCTTGTGTTATTATTTAGGAGGGAAGACCTGAAGGTGAAGAAGCTGCAGGGCTTGGTTTTGATGATCCAGTTCAGAGCACACCTCTTGCTGAGTAATATCCTGGCATTGTCTTAACAGCCCCAGATCATCATCCAGCAATAGATAATCGTGACTTAAAAATGAGGTCATGAATGCCTGTAGTCATCACAATTTTACTTGTAGATAAAAGAATGTTTATCTCTCCATCTAATTACATTTATGAATGTGGAAATCATTTCCTGCTTGATTCCTTTAATATTTAAACATGTAAATAGCAGCTTTTTCAGTTCTGACCGTATTAGTTCAGAGTGTGTGGTAGCTGTGCTTGCCTGCTGCTCTGGCTGAAGGAAGGTCCTGTCTTTCAGGACTCCTTCAAGGTGGATGATTGTTCATAATAAGATATAAAACTGTCTTCAAAAGTGAAATGTTTGCCTTCAGATTAAATGAGTGTTTCCAGTATGCGTTGGTAGTCCTTAGACAAGAGGGCATAGGACATTCTGAAGTCTTGATTTTTATTGACCCATAGCCCTTGGCAGGGCTGTTAGTTTGAGTGAAAATTGCTGAAAATTTATTTTTGGAGTGCTAATAATAGAAAAATTTAATTGCTACTATGTTGCATTAAGCTTCGTATTAAATCATAACAAGCTGTATTATAGCTGTTTCTGTTGTATTTGTCAACATGGTGTCATGATCTTAAGTCATCTCTTCCTTCATCAGCCTTTGGAAATAAGTTACTGAATGGTGAGACATGTTTACACAGGTGAGACAGTAGTCCAGGCTGAACAGAGATTGGAAAGCTTTGTTTTAACTAGCCAACCTCAAGTCTTGTGCTCCTAACCATCTTTTTGGTTAATGATCCAACTTTGAACTAAATTAATCTGTCAGCTTCTGGCATTGTTGCTAGAGGCTCTTTTTTCCACTCAACATTTCCTCTGCCCTTTTGAAGGTGTTGATTGCATTGTATCAAGACTAAGTAGTATTTGAATATTTTATTACTCACTTTGAACCGGCGCTGGAGAGTATTTGCTGATCCAATAAGAGGCCAGAAATCTGAGATTACAGTTAATTCTAGTCATAATCTTCCAGTAAAACTTAATTAAAGGTACCGTGTAATAATTATTTTGCTATTTAATGCTTTAGGTGTTTGAAGGCTGAGAGTTGTTAGGCAGAAGTAGTGTAAGTCATTATGGTACTTCTATTCCAGGGCCTTCTAAGGCAGCTGCAAAAGCAGTTGAATCTTGGCAGTGGGCAGAATGAGCTTTGTATTATTACGTTCTGATAGACCAGAGCTATGCTGCTTTTTGATATTTATTTTGCTTGAAAGCCTCTCAGTTTTCATCAAAAATATTACTACATAAAATGAACGTACTGATTTTTTGGGGGAGCATTATTGATCTTCCTTTACAGAAGTGATAATAACAACAGAAATTTTTGTATTGCAGATTTAATCCAGTGCACGAATGAGATGAATGTGAACATCCCACAACTGGCAGATAGTTTATTTGAAAGAACTACCAACAGTAGCTGGGTAGTGGTCTTCAAATCTCTTATCACAACCCATCATCTAATGGTGTATGGAAATGAGGTAATACAAAAACGATGTATTATTTTGAGAAGAGTTGCAGTCCCTCATTCCTGAAAATACCACCTAAATGCATCCAGTAATTCTTTTTGTAAGACGACCTTCAGGTTTGCCTTTTTGGATCCTACTCTGAATGAACACAGGCCTCACTTTGTTTGTTTCTGTTGTTTCTACTTCAAAGTGTGCAATTTTAATGTAAAAAGTAAATGTCCCAAATGCTGAGGGTACTTTTTTCCTATGTTCATATTCTAATGATGAAAGAAAAAAACCCAAGAAAAACTAACTCGCGTGGGATTCTACAAGCTGAAAATGGAAGCATTTTTGCCTTCATGCTGTAGCTTACCCTCTGGTCTTTTCTCGTAGATAACTTAATTTTAAAGTAATTTCTACCATCACACCCTAATCTTTTACAATGAAAACAAATGTGTGCCTTTGAGTTGGCTTTGAGGGTCACCCTAGGACAGGGTGAAATAACACCAAACTGTTAACAGTTGAACAGTTTAACAAACAGAACTCCAAGTTACACAAAAAGGAATAAACCTGTTTTGTCTCACGATTTTAATTCCTATGGGGTCTTATTGTTTAGAATGCCAAGCCAAGCATAGCAGCAGCTTGAATGTTTTGCCTTTAAAAAAACAAAAAAAAATTATGTTTCTAAGGCTTTCTTATAAAATGTTTGTAAACATTCCTTTTTACTAGAATAAGGTAAGCTATATGAACTTTGGAATTGAGATAGTTTTAGCAAATTACCAAAATTTTTCATTTGAGTTTGCATTCAGAGGAACTGCTTCCTCTGACTTGTGTATGTTGGAGGGGGAGGTTAAGTTTTTAAACATATACTGGTTTAACTTGCAGTTTATTGCTGGTCTGGGTGAACATCTATCCTGTGAAACTAACTAAGCCACAAGAGGGCAAACTTCTGTTGTTGGCTTCAAGCTTAAACTTTTTCGTTGGGATAATTGACATTTTTCAAAACTCAATCTATACACCTTGCACTTTGAGTCATATGAATTTTCAACTGATACCAAAATAGTTCATAGCAATTAAAGTATTTTGTGGGACCACTGTCTGAAATACTTTCCATTAAGAAGAGAATTTACAAACAAATTTTGCTTGCCAAATATATTACAGACATATTGAGGGTAAGATTGCTGCCCAAAATGAAATTTTTCACCGTTGGAAATAGTACTTTAACAATGAGAGTGCAAACTGATTTTAGCACCATTTAGATTGCAAAGGACCTTTAAGATCAAGTCCAGCTGCTAACCCAGCACTGCCAAGCCCACCGCTAACCCATATCCCCAGATGCCACATCTGTGTGTCTTTTAAATACCTCCAGGGATGGTGCCTCCAACTTTGGCTTAATTCCTTTATATCTAGGTACTGAGTGCCTTTACTCTTCTCCAATCTTTTTTCTATGTAACCTATGTATGCTAATGAAAGTAATGAAGTAGTACATGTTACACTAATCAATACTGGTTTTGTTTTTTGTCAAAATGTTTCTTGCAACTGAATGATTGGCTTAGTTTTGTAGCAGCTTAGTACAATTTTTTTTCCTATTAAATTGTGCCAACAATCTGAAACGTGTCTTTACAAGATGAAAATAGCATCATTTACCTTGTGAAACATAATTTGTAATTAAATATAATTAGAAATTTTGTGATCCAGTTTTTAATGTTTTATGTGAATTGTTATGTTTGATATTTGATTTATAAGCAAACTAACATTTCCATCACCTACTTTTATATTTAAGCTAAGTACCACTACAATTGTATGCTGAGCAAAGATGACTTGGCTAATTAGTAATATTAAATCAGTTGTTATAAAATTGAAGTCAGTGAAACAACTATGAGCATGTAAAATGAGAATGTATTTGAAGGGATTTTTTCAGAAGTTCAGAGTTCCATATTCTGGCTTAAAATAATCCCTGACTAAATGAGGCCTTCATACAAAATGCTACTTGGATTTTTTCACAAATTTATGTCTAAAAACTAACTAGTTTACTTCGATAGCTTAGCTGGTTTTGTAATAGTTTCCAGATTTCAAATCAGTCTTAAGGCATAAAAGCAGAATTGTGTAACCTGGATAAAAAGTTTCTGGTATTGTTACTGCAATTCCTTCTCCTTGGTAACACAGTAAAAGTATTCATTTTTTTCTCTTTCATCTAGCGTTTTATCCAGTATCTGGCGTCCAGAAACACATTGTTTAATTTGAGCAATTTCCTAGACAAAAGTGGATTGCAAGGTAAGGTGTCTTTTATGCATTAAAAGTTAGTAATGTGCTGAGGAGCAGCAAAGACAACTTGGTTACTCTAATGAACCCTGTCATTTAGGAAGTAACCTTTCTGTCCATTTCACCCCAGGCTGCATTTCTTAAATAAAATGCTCTAGTGGTGTGACAGGAACTGTCTGCTGGAGGACCATGTTGCATCTTTTCTAACATGCATACTTAAAGGCTTCTGACTTCCTTAGACAAATGGATCTCAGTATACCTCTTATTTCTATAGAGATATGTAAAGCAGTTTTGGTTATTAATTTTTAAAAAATGCAACATATGTACATACATCATGTCAGTGAGACAAGAACCATATCTAAAAAAACTGAAAATTTCTTTTTTGTGAACCATTCCATTTGTCTTTGAAACTAATTCAGTGGGCAAATAAGTGTTCTCTGCTTCAGATTTTTCAGCTGAAATAGTCTTCCAAACTGTTATGCTGCAGTTCAGTGCAGTTCTGACCACACCTGTAGCTGGCATTGTTTTTTCGGTTCCTTACTTTGTCTACTGCTTCTTATATACTTCTGATCTTTGCCACATGCATACTAGAACAGGCAGCCAGAGTGGTTGCCTGAGGATAGAAACCTTCTCAGTTATAACCAAGGCTCTACCAAATTGTCTTTTTTTTGAGTTTTAACTTCTGTGGTCTCAGCATAGACTATGAACAGATCTTCTTAGTCTGTACTCTTAGATTGACAGTTATCAAAATATTTCCTATCACTGCTATCTTAACAGAGAATTTCTGTCATTGTGTTTCCATCAAAGCCATTTTTTTTCTATTCACTTGCAAATGAGACAATGTGTTGTGGAGATGATGTGAATGCCTTTTGAATGCATCACTTAATTTTTTTGATGGTAATTTCTATTGTAGTATAAAAGAACTTGCATAAAAATTACTTTGTTTTGCTTGTGAAAGTGATTTCCTTAGGAAGTGAAGTGTAAACTTCTACATAGTTGAGGTTGTCTAGATATTTGTGGTATTGTCTGTTTGATTTACATGGTGAATACAATGACGTACGTAGTTATTTTCAGATTATATTTTTGCACAATTTTGCATAGTCAGTGGAGCTGTCTTGTGCTAATATTTTGCACTTTGTTTTGAATAACATTCTTTTCTTTGATTAGGTAAGTACTAAACCCATGAAACTTATTTTTTAGGTTATGACATGTCAACGTTTATCAGGCGGTATAGCAGGTATTTGAATGAAAAGGCAGTTTCCTATAGACAAGTGGCTTTTGACTTCACTAAAGTAAAAAGAGGGTAAGGTCTGCATTTTGTTCTACTGATCTTGAGGTTTTGTCCTATGTCCTGTAATCCTAGTAAAAAATATTGATGTTAGCTCAGGCTTAATACAGACAATAATGACTCCTTTTCTCCTTTGAATATCTCCCATGACACACAAAGGCGCAACTGCCCAATAATGTATATTGCAAAAAAATTTTTACTTCAGTTGTTGTAATTTTTAATCTTTAAATATTAACAGTTTAATATAAAGGAATGAGAGATGGTTTGCATGGAAGTCTATATAAAAAAATGGAAGTTTGAACAAATCTTTCACAATAGATTATATACTTTGCCTTTTATGTAATATAGAGGACCATGCAATTTATTTGTGCTTGTAGCTCTGGAAGGTTAAAATGACAGGTGAAACTCCTTGCAGTCCTTCCTGGTGTTTCTCTGTTCTTGTCACAAAATATCTGTGTGAAGTTTACTACCTTTTCAAGGTAGTGTAAATTTGTACTTAGAATAGTACGTTGCAGCAGATGCTATCCTGAGTCGGTGGACAGGAATTCAAATTTTCCCTGGAAAGTGCGCTCATTTAAGAGAAGTGAGTTATTTTGACACTAGGTGCCTGTTTACATGTAAAATAACACAGTGCAGAGCACCAGTAGTTTGGTAAATTACATGTTATAGTGAATGATGGAATTAATCTGGAGCTCTTCTTTGGGAAGACTGGAGAGAAGGTACTAATCACAGTTAAGTCTTTCCATTTTTGTCCATTATCTTTTTATATGGTGCTTTTTAAGGTTTAAAAGTATAATACTAGTTTTAGATTTGGGTGTCTTATATCATCCATATAGGTGAATTTATAGTGAAACTAACAACTTAATGTTTAATCCACAGAAATCTGAATTTAATACTATTGAATGAATTAATTGTAGTAATGGACTGTTAATGGTATTTTGCATTAATGTTGTAAAGGCATTTGCAGTGGGCCTCAGAACACTGTCCAAATCCCTTCTGCCTCCTTGCTAAGACTGTAGAGTCCATTTTGGTTTGAAATGTGATGATAGAGTAAAAGGATGATGCCTGGGCTCCTTTTGCTCATTCTGCCTTTAGAGTTGCTTGGATTGCCAGCAACATAAAACACTGTTTTCCAAACTTAAGATCTGTGTGTGGTAAGGTGGCTGCAGCTGCTCTAGAGAGATACACAATTGTTTTATCAGGTGTTTTAGGTCTAATGAGGTGAGTTATTTAACCTGCACCATGTGCCTGGAGGTCTTTCTGTGAGCCAATAGGACTAACTGTTCTGATGGCAGCAATCTGCCTACTCCATTTTTCTCAAGGCCCTCACACCCATGCTCTGCCCCATTCAGTTCCTTGCATTTACTGTTTGCTGTTAGGAGTAAATATACAGTACAAGTACAGAGCTGGAAGCAGCATGCTCCCCACTGCTTTCCAACCTGGAGAACAGCCACAAACTGTTCTATGAAGATGCACTATGAGATTTGCACTTGCAGGAAGCATTTGGTTGCTCTGTGCATGCTGATGAACTGCAAGGCTGTCTGATTTGTCTTACAGAAAGCAGTTGTTTCATGTCACTGAGGGGATTTAGTCTCTTCCTCAGCTGTTACTTTTCTTGGATATTTTTGGTATTCATTTGATGGGTTTTTCAAATGTGCAGCCAATCTTAGTCTATTCAATCTGAAAAGTTAATAAACAACCAAATATTGGTGGTCACCCATTGAAAGGAAATTCCATGTAGTCTCTAGAATCTTTCTGAAAAAACTTGAAAAACATACTACTGCATTTTTTTATTCTTTCTTACCTCTTTAAGTTGAAAAGAATCCAAACTGACACAAAATAATAATTGGGTGATTGGAAAAAGAATACATTAAAAATTACTTCAAAAATGATCTTTGGAGCTTTTTTTTTGTTACCCAATGCATCATAGCTCTTCTATATTTCTAAACACTATCAGTTTCATTTTCTCGGAGCAAAAATTCATTTTGGAATAATATTTTGACCAAATAAGTTGTCTTTCTGTGCTGCAGTTATTATGGATATTTCGGCTAGTCACCATTTCTAAACACCTCAAGGATGGCTTTGTGTGACTTAAATGGTTTCTCTGATGGCCTGACATATTTTCTGTTGTTTCTTACTAACAATTGCCTTCAAAATTCATGTGAAGAATTTTCTTTGTTTTTTTTTTTTTTTTTCCTCACAATAGGGCTGATGGAGTGATGCGAACAATGAGCACAGAAAAACTCTTAAAAACTGTACCAATTATACAAAATCAAATGGATGCACTTCTTGACTTTAATGTAAGTTTAGCAGCATGTACATTTCTAACATACTGTCAATTTGTTGTATTAACACATAAAATAGGTCAAGATTAAACGTCTTGCACTTGGTTCCATATTATCTGCACAGCTTAAAGAGCACAAATCATTTTGTTTATTGGTATACCCCAAAGAAATCAGAAAAAATAGTTACAATGCTCACTGGAGAGAATGCTTTGTGCTAAATCACTGTGTTTTTATTGTGTACCTTATGTAAGAATTGCTTGTTTGTTGAAAAGCTGATTATTTATGCCCTCTGTCTTTTAGTTATCTTAGTTAACATTAGCATTGGTTAACAAAAATGTCTCCCAAAATGATTAAATTCTGTGATGAGAGAAACTGTTGGTTAGTTATGGTGCTGCTTTCTGCTAGCAGCCAGTGAGATGATTGGAAAGCCTGTCATGAGATAATGTGCTGAAGATTAACTAGAAGTTTGCCAGTAAGAGATCAATCCAGTTCAATTAACTTTTTCTCTGATCTTCCTAGGTTAATAGCAATGAACTTACAAATGGTGTGATTAATGCTGCCTTCATGCTCCTCTTCAAAGATGCCATTAGACTGTTCGCAGCATATAACGAAGGGATTATTAACCTCTTGGGTAAATACAACTGCTTTCTGCAACGCTCAGCTTGGAGGGGGGAGCTCAGTGAATGATTCACAAGAGCTGCTCTCTTGAGAAACTGAAACAGTCTTACTGTAAAACATCCAAATTTTGCTGTTATTTCCAGTATTTGTCTATGCAGTTGCGTTTGACATTGCTTTGTACCCAGGGATAGGTAAAATCTGAAAGCAAAATGCATCTAGGGTTTTATTCAACTACTTTTTTTTCTTGCACTGCTTTGTTGGGGATTTTTGTATGGATTGGGTTTTTTTTTGTTTGTTTGTTTGTTTTGTTTGGGTTTTTTTTTTTTTTGTCTTATTGAACTGCATGGCAGACCTGAATTATAATATTTATGTTGGTTGGGATTTTCTTAAGAAACAGTTTGTGTTTCCTAGTAAAGGAA
Organism: Motacilla alba alba; assembly: GCF_015832195.1. NCBI lineage: Eukaryota > Metazoa > Chordata > Aves > Passeriformes > Motacillidae > Motacilla > Motacilla alba. Next base: position 41,863,473 of record NC_052016.1, read on the forward strand.
TCAGTTATGGTCAGTTGCAAATCTGCAGTCACGACATCAGTGACTGCTTGGCTATTGAAACTTCAATGTTGCTTTGTTTTCATGATTGGTTGTCTTATGTTCCTAGAGCATATCTTCTATATTAAGGAGAATTAAAAATTCAAGGTTGAGGCCCTTTCACTTGCACATACTGAAGATGACTTTTCCTAAATTTAGGAAAGAATTAAGTTGAAAGTAATCGGTTGACTTACTTGATTTTGTTGTATGCTGTGATTAGATGAAGTTACCTGATTGCTGTCATTACCCAATGCTTGCAAAATGAAATTTAAAATCCAGGATAAGTCAGTAAGGGACAATCTGAAGTCAGTCAGCATTCCAGTGTGATGCCCCTGTCAGCTTCCTTTTCCTCAGTGAGAAGTAATATGACTTGCTTTCAAGTTACACTTTGAGTGAAGCTTAATAAAAAAGAAGAAACAGGCCTTGAAAGGGCTTTTAGAAAGAGGAGTGGGACCCTCTTGCTTTCAGCATGGTTTTTTTTCTAATTCGTTGTACTTTACTGCCCCAGACCATAGTAAGAGGCATCAGTTTGTCAGGGAGGATCAAAATCTTCCCTGAGATCTGGCCACTAGAATACAGTATTTGACTGCCAGATTATAAAACTGCCCTTTGTTTGTTTGCTCTTCTTGCCAATAAGATGCATTTACATTTCTTTGAGTGACCTGTTCTTAAGCTTGATTGTCCTTTTCAAGGTGGTTATGCTTTTGTGGTATTTAGTACCTGCAAGGTAAAGTGTAATTGCATGCATGGAACCAATAGCTCACATTTGACATAGCTTTTGTCATTTGGTGCAAGTTAGGCATAGTGACTTCCGCAGTTATTATAATAATAGATCTGCAGGTATTTTCTGTTTGTCTTGGTTTATATGCTTTTACTTTGCATATCCTTTGCAAATCTTGATTTCTTATTTAATGCAAATATTCTTACTGTTTCTAGAAAAATACTTTGATATGAAAAAGAACCAATGCAAAGAAGGCCTTGATATATATAAGAAGTTCCTCACTAGAATGACACGGATCTCAGAGTTCCTTAAAGTTGCAGAGGTAAACTTAAGCCAGTCAACTTAGCTGTTTATTTGAAACAGCTTGTAAAGTGCTTATTTTATCATAAAGCAGGTGCTTCTTCCTTCCTGCTTACTTGCTATTCTCTCAAGGGTCATCTTGTTCATCTCTACCCTAGTGATTAGTTCATTTGGGGACTGTATTGGAAAACCTGACTGTGGAGTGCTTATTTGTTTATCTTTTACTTGAGGGGAGTGTATCGATGTGCATTTTTAAATTTCCTTGGTTATGGAATATTTGAGAGCTTTCTTTAAAGAATAGGCTTGCTTTAAACAAACAAAGGAACTTCATGGTGATTTGCTTTCTATGATTCTAGCTGTATTCTAGTTTGAAACCCACAATTCTACTAGAAGTTTTAGATGAAATAAGAGCTTCAGAAATAAGCAACTGAGACAAACAGATGAACACGGGATTTTTTCAAGATTTTTTGCTGTAGGTGTGCTCATAGAGGGAAAAGCAATTACCTTGCAAGAAGTTTTGTCTGTGGGTTTTAAAAAAAATGCTTAGTCTGTTGCCTTCTTGTTTCTAGAGCACTGCTGAATTGATGTCCTAATATTATGGAATTCCTCAGTTGAGGTGTGCTCCTCTTCTTGGTTTTATTTCCTTGGTATTTGTATCTCTCTTGGCAAAATAACAAGCCTTCAAGCTTGGCTTGCTGTCTGTCCTGACAGTGTCTCTGTCAGAGATACTGTCTTCAGCTGATAAGACCATCAATTGAAGTTGAGAGTATTGATCTTTCTGTTGTAGCAATATATGTCCTGCTGCAAACATCCTAAATTTCATCTGCATTTTAGAAAAATGTTTCTTTAAAAAACTTCATTGATGTTTTGTTTCATCAAATATATCCTGTGTATCAGTAGGTCTGAGAGTTTGCCACGTAAATTGTGAGATAGGCAAACTTCTTCAGGTTATAAAACACTGGGTTCTTACTCTCTTGTTTCTAAGGTTCTATCTGTTGAAATATCTGTGTAACACACCTACTTCAATGTGTATGCATTTAACAAGAATTTATTACAACCTACCATTACGGAGTACAGACTCTGGAGATTTAAAATTTATATTGAACAGGTTTGTGCTTTTTGCATTACTTCATGTTAATGTTGTTTACTTTCTGAGCATCTCTGCCTTCAACAAAAGCAATCAGGTTCTAAAGCTCATTTGTTTTATTACAGCAAGTTGGAATTGACAGAGGAGACATACCAGATCTCTCACAGGTAGATAAACCTATTATGTGTTTGTCAGTGCACGTATGTGTATTTTTAGGGTTGCATGATCAGAAATGCCATTATGGTACTCACTCAGGCATTATTGTATACATTATCACCAAATTATCTCTAAGTTTGTGATTAAATCCAAGCTCTGTCAGAGCCTGGCTTTTATGTTCAATGATCCTGTTGTAAAATATTTATAACTTTTCTGTCATTCTCTAATTGAATTTTAAGATAACCTTATTTCCATCATGCTTGAAGACACAGTTTGTATCTGTGAGGTCACATAATGAAAGTCTTACATGATACTACAAAGCTGTGGTTTTTAGCAGCCTGGCTTTTGGCTATATGCCTATTGAATTTGAAGGCTTGCAGAACATGCACAGAAAAATTACTTCAGGCACAATTTCCTTCTTAGTGTCTCTTAAAACACTGAGTGCTTCTGATTATCTGCCTGCTGTTTCCTAGCTGTTAAAATTAACATTTCTTGACTTATTTCAGTCCTTGCTGATAAATCAATGTGATGGAATAATGCAGTGAGTAGAATACATCACCTTATACTTGAAGTCATTAAATATGTACAGAATGCCAAGAGGGGGTAAAAGTATTCAGAGCTGTTGTATCAATTGTTCTACAGTTGCATTCTCAGAAAATATTTAAACTATTGGTTTCTTCAAATGTATTTCCCAATGTCTCTCTTTGCAGGCACCGAGTAGCCTTCTTGATGCTTTGGAACAGCATTTAGCTTCTCTAGAGGGGAAGAAAATCAAAGATTCCACAGCTGCAAGCAGGTGCTTATATGCTTGTCCTTTTGGACAATTGTCAAATCAAGTGTTAAATCAGTTTTTTTTAAATTTCATTTAAGATTTGAGGAGGCTTCCTTAAAGGCATTTTATGAACAATAATGATGATTAGCAAGTTGGCATATCTTAAAACAGCTTCTTCGAGGTCAGCAGAACTAGAATCTAAGGACCTGTAAGAGCCTCTTCTAGCATCCCTACTTACGCTTCTAACATTTGATTCTGAAGTTCTGAAGATAAACTAAATTTCTTTGGCGTACTACCTGCAAATGTTAATTTTATGTTAATAATTACACTTCTGCAAGGTATATAACATGAATAAATACATGTCCTTAGACTTTTACATCTCAGCTTTAATCCCTGTTTTGTCAAAAGCAGGGAAATGCTTCCAGGAAGTCCTTACAATAAGAATGAATTTTGAAAGTAATTGAAAGTGAAAGCCATAATGCATATGATATAAGGCATTAAATTATTGTGAGTGCTTTTCAAAACACAACAGGAAATATAGAGAAGTCCCCTCTACATGACAAATTTCATTGTTTAAATTTAACAAAGCATAATCTTGGGGGTAAGATTTGTAACATTAAATAGCATTTATTTATTGCATGTTCAAAAACTGAGGCAGTAATATTTTATGAGTTCATTATGGCAGTGACTGCTAGGGCACTATTTTGTTAGGGCTCTACTTTTTAGAATATTTACTTTCTTTTGTAAGGTTACTCTGTTAAAAGTTAAGTATTTGTTTTAAATCTTTTTGCATACTGTTAAACATGAGGATAAATTATAAATTTCCTTTGGGATATATTAAAAGCATGTATAATTTTTTTACTAAGCCTGTTAAATTAACAACAATTTGAAAACGGAGCCCATATGATTGGAGATTGCTGTGTGCATAAAAATAATGTCATTTTAGGCAAACAGGAAAAGAGCAAAGGCTTCAAATGTGAATTTTGTGAAGCAGTTTGGAGGCGAAGCATTTAAGGCAGAAAATCCAATAACCAGTAGAGTAGACTGAGGTTTTTTGGGTATTTTTAATTTTGCATTTCATATGATGTATCTTATGTAAACTTTTCACTTGTGCAGTGTAAGTTCAAGCCAATGTTACAGAGAACTCAGAAGGAGACTGGGTGGATACAAGTGAAGTGTTCTTCAGACGCTGCTATCACGTGTTGTCTGTTAACAGCCAGCTTTTCTCCTGTCCAATTACTTTAGGGCTACCACCCTTTCCAATGCAGTCTCTTCTCTTGCAAGCACTGGCCTGTCCCTCACAAAAGTGGATGAAAGGGAAAAACAAGCTGCGTTAGAGGAAGAACAGGCTCTCTTAAAAGCTTTAAAGGTAAGCATACAGAATTTTTAATTGAAAATGCTTTTACTGTGTTCTTGTTGATAGCTTATTAGGATTCTTAAAGAAGCAAAGGGGAAGACAGAGTTGTTAATACTGAACATGCACTGTTGGCAAAGTGCTGGAAGTAGAATTGTGTGTACTTAGATGGTACAGCTTGTGGAGGGTTTGTTAAAATAGTTTTCTGAAGCATTTGTGGCACTACTGACTCTTGTAATTACAAGTGGCTAACACTAGCGTGTGGAATAAATAATTCTTTAGTTCTGCTTTATTTACCTCCAATGTCATACACACAAATGTTCAGCTTTCTTATACCAGCTCATTTTCCCAACAGGAGCAACGTCTAAAAGAACTTGCAAAGAAGCCTCATACCTCTTTAACCACAGCAGCTTCTCCTGTGTCAACTGCAGCAGGAAGCATAATGACTACACCAGCCATTGATATTTTTTCTACCCCTAGCTCCTCTAACAGGTATGCTGGATCCTCCACTGGGAGATGTGATGCAGCAAGGGGTTCCTCTAAACTTCTGCCACAGAGTGTATATTGTACAAGATTGGTTCAGTGTAGAGTACATTAGCAATGTGATAAGAAATTATAGTGAAGCTGATAGGAAAATAGCTTTTTGCAATAAATAACATAAAACTGTGTTCTCATCTGTTTGCAGAAGTTTCTGGTATAAACTGACTACTGACAGCCCTTGTAGCTGTTATTAGTCCGTGAGCCAGACAACTGGAACTGTGAAACACACATGCTTTGTACCCAAGGAACTTTACAAGTAAATTTGAGAAAAGTCAAATAAAAATTCTGTTTGAGAAGTCATAAGGAAAATACATTTCTATATCTTTAAAGGTAGAGTGGCAAATATTCTGGCTAATTTTTCAGAAAAAGAAAAGCCTGAAAAACAGGGTTTGAAATGAGAGTCGGGTTTTGCAGTCTTGTGTTGTATCTGGAACATTTCTGCAAGGACCTGTAAAGAAAGTGCAAGAATACTCACTGCATGCTAATCCTGATCTTTGACTAACAGGAGCTGTTGGTATGAGCAAGTGTGTGATCTTCATTCTGTAAAATACCTGTCAAACTAAGCAGCAGCAGAAGGTACAGTGCTTTTATCACTATAGAAGGAATCCATGCTCTGAAGTCGTATTTTTTGCCTTGAGCATGATCCTAAGTCTGAAGGGATTGCTTAGTTGTTCTGTTAGAGCTCACATTAAGAATTTATTGCTCTTTTGACAGCTTTCTTTTCCCATTAGAAAGCTATTGTAGGTAATTGCTTGACACCAAATATGCAGTAAATAGCTGAGTCACGTATAAGAAGCTAGAGAATCTGTCAGTGTTAGTAACTGAAAGACTTCCTTATAAAAATACTTTTTTAAAATTGGCTTTTAGAGGCCAGAAAATTTGTTATGGGTGTGTGCTTTGAACTTGAGTATCTGATCATGCTTCTTAAGAGGTCCGAAACAGAAATAGCTGATAAATCTTCTTTCAAACAGACAGAAATGCTGCATAGGGAGGACAAGTGTGTTTTCTTGTAAAAAAACCCTAAATGCTATTTTTTCTTGTTCAAATTTCCTTGCTGGAAATGACTGCTATGAGCAAAGAACAGATTTTAAAGCAGGAGTTGTCATGAAGGGGATATGCTGGGTCAGAAGTTCACTGGCTTGCTATTAGATGCAGTGTGTCTGGTTAATCCCTGTCATTATCTTGAACAAGCTTTACCTTTAAAATTATCTTTGTTCAGCTGCTCACATTACAGGGCAGTGCCAGACCATGCTGCTTTTTAATAGGAGCAGTAGTGGCAAAATGTGATTTCAGTCACTGCTGAAATGAATCATGCAATACCGAAAGCTGTGAAGTATACAAGTGATTGGGTGAGCAAGAAAATATACAGAGATCTAGGTTGTCACTACTAGCCATTAAACTCTTGTGCTGGTACCATTTAGAGATGCATTTGGATGTCACAGTGATTCAGCTTCTGTGCATAGTAGAAGACATATGTGCAGATTTGTGTTCATTTCATGTCCTAAAAGTTTCTGGGAGAAGACCAGTACTCTTTTTTTCTTTTCTATTTTTTTTCCCCCCAAGACTTATTTAAAGTGTGAAATGCCTGTGCAAGAGGATGAATTTTACTGATCTTGTCTGACTCTTTAAAGTAATGCAGAAGTTGTATATAAGCCTTCACTCTTAATTTCCATGTGATGTTATAAGATCTCAATTTGGTTTTGAATGGTCTAAAATGTGCATTTAAATATGTTTTCATTCACATGTCTGATGTGTGATCAAGTGTTTCGAGGCCTCTTACATTTTGGTTTCCCCAAAGGTCTTTAATAGCTCATGGTTGTGATGTAGTTTCTCAGCAGTGATTATAGTGGAAAGATTGGAGTTGTGGAATTTAGAGTAATACTTTGATGGTGCAGCCCATTAGAGTTCATTTTGTCTGTATTTTTTTGTTGTATTATAGAGTTTTCATGAGGTGACTTTAAAAGTTAGTGAAGAGTTCTGAATATAGCATCTCCTAGCCTGGCGTTGGACTGTGAGGACACCTGTCTTTGTCTTGAATAGCTTTGACAAAAGTCTCTTGGCATAACATGCAACTTACCTTGCTAAATTCACACTTTTTTACAGAATTGAAAATATGGAGCTCACCAGCCCTTCTGATTCTGGCTCAATTTTATCCATTGTGTAATAATCATTTTGTAACAAAGCTTTAATTACTGTTGACAGTGGCTAGTATTTGCCTTTAATTGAAAACTGTGATGTAGTTCAAACAGTTGTATTAATTTATCTTTGTAGCACTTCAAAGCTGCCAAATGATCTGCTTGATTTGCAGCCAACTTTTCATCCGTCTGTACATCCTATATCAGCTGCTCCACAAGTAGGAAGTACCTGGGGAGGTAAGAATTCTGAGTTGGATTAAGGTTCTAATTGCTATGGCCACGTTCTTGTACATGTTGCCCTTAGTCTGGGGGCTGTTTCTTCCTTAAAGAGAAAGATCTTAAGACATTACAAGTGAATAAAGGGATGACAAAAAGTAAACTATATGTATAGATTAAAATAATGTAGCAGTGTTTGGTGATTCTGAATTTTTTTTCATGTTTTCTTATCAGCAAAGTTTAATTGTTCATGAGATCTGCCAGCCTCATAACTGCTCTCTTCAAGATTCACATAGCCAGCTGCAGAAACTTAGCTGTTTAGGAGTCAGTTCAGTGAAGATGTCGAAGAGGTAGACTGTGCTGCAAACACAGGAACCTGAATGCAAAATCATTTTAATACATATTCTAAATTTTGTCTAATATCAAATTTGCTGGCGATGATAATGCAGAACTTGGATAAAGCCTAAAAGGAGACACTTGTGACAACTGTGCATAGAAAGGAAGGCCAGAGTTAGTTATTGAAATAATAATAAACCTTCTCTGCCTTAATAAGTTTTCTGCTATATTTCATTTAACTGCAACAGCAAAGCAGCAAAAAGCTGTGGTTGGGTCTCTTAAATGAACAGACAAAATTTATATTCTTGCCTCTGAAATGTGTTCCAGAACACCCAAATTTTCATTCTGCCCAGTTTCTAGGATGGACTGAATAAGCTGAAATCATCTTATCTTAGTACAGTCAAGTCCTCAAACTAAGGGGTCAAGGAAGAGAGTATTCTAGAAAGTAATGAACTTTCCTTCAAGATTGGTTTGAGTGCTGGAGCATTTTGATGTTTATTCAAAGTTCTTGGCTGCTTTGCAGTGTTCCAGAATAATTCAGATACATTATTATATTGCCCATATAACTGTTGGTTATACTGGTCGAGGATTAAAGAGCTTTGTGACAGAGGGAGAGGAAGGTTGTGTTGGTTTATTTTTCTACATAAATGATGCTAAATAAAATAGTAAACTCCTGAACTATGTGACTATTTCCAGACTATATTTTCCTAAACTAAAAGCTTGCAAAAGTGTTTTATTTTATGATGCGAAAAATTGGGAATTGCTGCTTCAGGAAGTTTCATAGGCATCAGAACAACCTTGTTCTAAGTTTTTACTTCCCTGTTTATTTTTATGAGCTATAGCTCTTCTTAACATCTTTCCAGCTATCTAATGTATCTTCCTAATAAGCTGTGTATGTATTCCGCTTTCCTATTTACTTTTTGCTGTGTACTTTGTTTTCTATACCTTCTCACATTTGTTTGTAGGGAAATAACACAATTTTGAGTGAGGAAGGCACTACTAATATATGTGGCAGCTTCTAAAATAAATGAGTAGTTTAGTTGTTCTTTAGTTCTGCTGAGCAAAGCATCTTTGGAGAAAGATGTAGTGAGGAGTGTATGGAGTTAGGCATACAAATTTCAGTGCTATAATAGACTTAGAGTTTAGAAATGGAGAAAAATGGTTTGGCTTATCTTGATTGCTTTCTGCACAATACCTTCTGTTTCAGTTTGTCCTGTTTGTTTCATGTGTGAGTTATAAAAGGGGAGCTGTTTGCCTCTCAAAGGTCACATCAGAATTTAGCATTTCTTCATGAACCTGAAAGTTGAGCCTGAAAGTCTGTGTTTGTTCAGTGTTGTGTTGCTCATGGCATGAGCCTTCAGTACTAGTCGTTGATATTTCTGCTTACTTTTGATACATTTCTAAATACTTATAAGAGTTAATTAACTGTGAAGATTTTGGATTGTCTGCTAAAGTTTTAGGCTAAAATTCTGGGATCACCATTTTTTGTGTTGCCTTTCATCAAAAAATCCCCAGCTCTTCAGCTTTACAGACATAAACACTCACTTCACACAGGTGAGGTAGATAAGAAGTGCTTTCCACATTTTACAGATGGGAAAATCTGAGCAGTTAACTGACTTGTCTGAAGTCATACGGCAAGTCAGTGGCAGAGCCAAGAATGGAACCTGAACTATTTCCAGTCCTGTGCTCTAACCACTGCACAGCATCCCTCCCTTAGGTAATTTTTTGACATGATGATCTTTGTATTTGGTGTATATGATGGCTTTGAGAAGATTATCAGATCAGCTAAAATCACTTACTGTTAAAAATTTTATGCGGAAGCTCTTAGGTGTGTAACAAAACAATAAATTGTTACAGAAGCATTATATTGGGTCGTTGCCTTTAGCTCTGTGCTTCCAAAAATGTAAAAACTAACAAAGTTAAACTCCTGGGGAATGAGTTCTCTGATTGTATGTTTTCAGTTTACCTATTTCAGACTGTAAAAGATGCATTGAAAAGCCTTTGTCACTGTTTTTTCGGACAAAATAGTTCTAATTGGATAACTTAAATGTAGAAATTTACAAATTTCAAACTACTCTTTTAAATGCACTAAAATCATTAATGCCTAATGATAGCATGCAGGTGCAGAGTGATTCCATTGACATAAACTGATGCCATTTGTATTAAAGGATGAAATTGGGCTTTAGAAACATTGAGGTGTTGCTGTCAGAAGTGATAGCAGTTTTTAAAACTTGAATGTACAAGGATATAAATTAGGATATAAAACCCAATTAATTTTTGGTTACTAACATTTGCAAGTTCTGAGACTTGGACAAGATTGGACATGCTGGCTAGAGTTAGAATGGGGTAGACAAACAGAGAATCTGAGAGAGGGTTAAATTTCTGAGAAAATCTTGATAATATCAAGTTGGATTATATTGTCTTAACTAGTCAAAACACAGGAAGTTCCATATACAACCTTGGGAATTGGGAACAGAAAGTAGTTTTTGGTTTTTTTCTGGATGACTGCATGTGTAAATAATTTTAGTGGATGGTAGATTCAGACAAATAGAGTTAAAAACTTGTGCTTCTTAATTTCTTTCATACTGTTTTGTCTGCACTATTTATTTGGATTCTTTGGAGATCATTCCAGCTGTTTCTGGTATATTTGCCAGCTATCAATTTGTACATAAATTACAAAAGCAAAACAAATGTATCAGTGTGGAAGTAAACATTTTGACCCAACTGTTTGAATTTTTTCCGCTTATATAATATATATAAAGAGAACCAATAAAATAAGCAGAACGTGAAGCAGCAACAGAAAGACAAAGGAAGAATTGATGAACAGATAATCTGCCCCATTTTTATTGACAGATTTGTTTGTTCTACATCTTCTAAAATGACATTCAAAGCAGAAAGCAGTTTTAAGGAGTAGCTGAAACAGGGACTGAGCTTCAGGCGACTGGCTGATTGGCATGTCCATTATATAAAACATACATGAGGCAATACGTAATTTTGTATTCATGTAATGTATTACAAATATTATATCAGCTTTTTCTGCTTATATTTTATTCAGTGTTGGACACTGTCATTTTGCTGACTGAATGATATAGGAAAAGGTCTTTTAAGGTATTTCACTCGTTCTTGCAACATAGCCAAGGAATTTGGGGAAAAGTCAGGTCTTACCTAATAACATATCTTGAGCTTGCAGCAAATCAAAGCATGCAATAAGCCAGCAAAGAATAATGTAGTTATTTTGTTTCCAAAACAAAATAGGATTTCTGTACAACTGAGCATATCATGAAGCTGTGTGGGACTTACAGCTAAGAATCAGGAGGTCAGATTCAGGGAGAGAAAATAATTAACACTTCAAAGCTGCTTCACGCAGCACTATAGTATTTACAAGAGTTATGGATAAATACATAAACTGGCCAGATTAAAAAAAAAAAAGGCCAAGAACTGAAGTATTTAACAAATCTTTCCTGTAGTTATTATTCAGAAATTTCTCTGTAGTGGTTTTGTCTAGAAGAGAAAGCTGCAGTTCTGGGCACAATGATAAGTAGGACTAGATACAACCCTTGCTGATCTCACCTAGTGAGTTCTTGAATTTTCCATCAAGGGTTCACGGGCTCTGAAACCAGACAGCTAAACCACAGCTCCTTCAGTCAACAAGTGTTACAGCTGCCTTCTCTATCCTGTTTATCTGTTAGACTCTGAATTACAGGAATACTTGAGCTTGGCAACTGCATCCATTCTCAGGAAACCTTGAAATTCTGTGCCTTGGGAAGTCACTTGTTTAGATCCATGTTTCCTTCATTCCAATAAAGTCTGACAGTTTTTTTAGTAAGGAACGTTTTCCTCATTATGGCTTAGTGTCTGTTGTCTCTAAAAGCAGAGCAGTCCTTTGCTTGCTTGCAGGTAACAGCATACCCACAACAAGCTGCTGTTCCTGATGCCCCAGGTACCAAGGAAAGTGCTTATGTCCTGAATGTTACCTTGGTATAATCATAGCTCTTGAAAATTTTGTGTTGCTCAGTAACAGAAAAACCCATAAACACAGTTTGGAGAAAGAGAAGCTCAGCTCAGTTGGTTTTGTTCAGGTTTTTAAGTTTGTCTTGGGGATGTTATTGCATTGAATCCTCTCATAGCATCTTGGGTTCTGTAGTGCTGACAGGCATCCTCTGTTCCAGAGACTTTGTTGAAAATGTCAAGACATGACTGTGAAAAACAAAAAGTGATTGTGTTTAAATAGGAATAACATACTTAGATTCAGTCTAAAACACACTCAGGAAGAAGCACAGTTTTTAAGGTGGTGTTACTAATTTAAAAATTAAAAACTAGGAAATTAGTAGCTAGTATCTGTGGTCCTGGACAACTTGAAAGTGAGATAAATAGCTAGGTCATCCCAAGCTTTAGAGATGTCAGGAGAAAACTAAATCCATCTTCCTTTTCTTCTTTCTCTCGCTCTCTGGAATTGAACAGATCCTTTTTCTGCTACTGTTGATAGTGTTGATGATGCCATTCCAAACCTAAATCCTTTCCTTACAAAAACTAACGATGCTGCTCATCTGTCTGTGTCTTCTGATGTATCTACTTTCACCAGTAGGACACCCACACATGAAATATTTGTTGGTAAAGTACCATTTTAAATTAATTTCCTATTTCCTAAAAAATTTAACATTATTTTAGTTTCTAAAATATACTTTTGCAGCCTTTCAGAAAATAAAAGCTAGTCATTTGGGGCTGGTTTTGTGCTATGTTAGAATTTGATTTAGTGGCTCTACAATGAAAATGGTGTTAAAATCCTTTCTTGTCTGCCTAGATGGGATTCCAACCTAATGTAAAGAAACAGAGCAATTGCTTGAGTGCAGTTTTACAGTCTCTTGTATTTGGGAATTTTAAAGTGAAATGGTGCATATGCCTGAGAAGGAAAAGAAAATGCTGTTACTTTCTTCCTCAGGTTGAAATGCTCTTCTTAAACAAAGGAGTCTAATCTGATTTTTTTGATAGTTGATGTTTTTGCCCCAGTCATGTAGTCATTAACAAAGCTCATAAAGTCATGCACATATTGATGCATAATCTACTCAGATTATGGGGCAACACCTATGGGGCAATGAACTAATAACTCACCTGTTAAAAGCTGTTCATATTTTACTTTGGAGATGGTTCAGCATGGCTGTCTCTAGAAATCCTTCCAACATTTGTGTTGGTGCAGCTCTAGAGTATTTTAATTACTTTTCAATATGAAGATTTAGTTTGTTTTCATAGATGAAAAAATCACTTAATTCCATGTCAGTTCTGTTAAACAAAGCAAGTTTAAAGACAGTTGTACACCACAGGCTGTATTTATGCTGGTTGAACCTCACTAGAATTAGTCAAAGAAAAATACAGACTATTAGAACAAAGAGGGGTTTTTTAACACTTCTACTACTTGTTAACAGAGGTAAAACAAAGGGGTTATCTCTTTAAAGATACTACTTTGTCAACTTAACTAACTAGTTTCCTAGCCTGTTTGTCTTTATTGGAAAGACAAAACAGGAAAGATATATTTATCTTTAAATATATATAAAATACCTTTAGTTGGTACTGCTATGTGATAATCTGTCTTTTCCATGCTTCAATGAAATTGTTACGGTTCATGTAAATATAGAATGATTATTTGAAATACCGCTGGTTTTTTTTAATAGGATGGTTATTTAGTCAGGTTAGTTTTCTCAAACTTGTTCTGCAGTCACATGAAAAGTTGCAGCAATGCAGAGCTATGAACAAGGACCTTGGTGGGCTTTTGTGGTGCTTGCTGGTCTTTTCAGTATTTATCACATGACTGCTCTGAAGTCATTGGAAATGGATGGCGTTGATACTACATTCCCTTCCAGTGTCTCATGCTCTAAGGATATATCTAGAACCAGAGGGTGGCTTCCTGACAGATTGATGTGGGACATGTAGATGCAGTTTTAGCTGGAGCATGATCAAGGTGCTATGATAATGTGAATGTGGGTTTAAAATAACTCTTTCTGGTTCTTTAGATCATTACAATCCATTTACTCAACTAAATCCCTTTGTGGCAAGCAAATATGAATATACTTCAGGTATAAGAAAAATGCCTTGAAGCTTTTACACTCATTTCCTCCGAGGGTGTAAAACATGGCATTTGTTTTGAAAAAAAAAGATCCTAATATAGCTGTTCCTTGGAAACCGTGTTTTTCCCTTTTGTGTTAGAGATTGTGTAAACTTGTTTCTTACCGTCTGTATGATGTGTATTGATTTCATTCCATTGATTCTATGTTATTAGACTATATGTGGATTTATAGACTGATGTGAAATTAAAGTTTTGAATAGCAGTGTATCTTGGTTCTCTTTCTGTAACTCTCCCTATTCTCCTTTCCTGGCTTTCTCTCTTGTGTGATACTCCTTATCAGATTCTTTTTGTGGTCCTCAAGCTTATCCTAACGCTTCTCATTTCCGCAATGAGCCTTCTTCTGTAGCTGGTCTATTTGGAGGTAGGTAATGGGATACAGCCTTACCACACACAGAGAAATCTGAATGTGTTGTGTCCCTAGAACTAGTAGGCATGTTGCTGACTACAGAAGTGCCTTGTTGTAGTGGCTCCAACTATAATTCATGTGCTTGCGCCAGGTGTTTGGTCACGAATGGTATGAATTTTTTCAGTTTCTGCCAAACTAAGGCTTATTTAGTCTAAACATGAAATGAGTATCTCCCCATTTCAGGATCTCTCATAGTTTACTTGTTGCTACATACCACACAAAAGACATGCATGTTTATAGTAGATTCTCATCTTGCTCTACTTCATTATTTTTACGATAAAGGGATTGGGATGTTCAGGCTGCTTATGGCAATTTTGTTGATATGTTACTCTTAAACAGTGCACTGAACTAGTGTTAACAGGAGAAAGAGGTCTCTGCTGCAGTGAAGTACTGGCTAATTGTTTCTGTAGCTGTGTCACATCTGTGTAGTAACCCCATACTGGTGCTGATTCTGGAACACCATCCTGATAGTTGCTAGAGAGACTGTGGGCTGTGACAGGTTATAATCTGTCCAAACCAGGTTGAGCAGGATGTGTAAACATTGCTGCAGTGCAAGGCTTAGGAATACCTTCAGTAAATGGTTTGTGGAAGGCTTAGTTCTTTAAAGTCCCGTAAAGTCACATTTTGGTTTAGTATCTTTGCATAAAAATCAGTGAGCATCATTTAACAAAAGGATAAATGCTACAAATTACTCTGTTCCCTTTGTTCCTTGTTAAAAAAGCAGGGTTATTAGTTTATATCAAGTCTTGATGCTCAAAGAAGCTCCATTAAAAATACTGACCTTTTCACCTTTCAAAATATCCTTCTCAAACCAACTGCCCTGAGTTGGTGGTTGCTATCAAGAGTAGGATTTGATCTTTCTCAGGGGCTGATTCAAAGGAGTCCTGTGTATTGTTTTGTCTTGGAGATGGTCTCATCTTCTTAGTTTCATAAAACTTGAAACTTCAAAAATGTGAGAACAGGAAACTCAGCTTGTTTGGTTGAGGCTGATTGCTAAAGCAAAATATGAGCTATTGTAAGTCAAGTTTTCTATTGGTGCAGGCACGGTTTTAAGAGTTGCAGGGCATCCCATCAAAGGAATTCCTATCTGAAGTTGGGAGTCTCTGAAATGGCTTGTTACAACTTGATGGTATACATGTCATAAAGATACTCATTTTGGTTTGTTGATTATTTACTCTCTCTTTTCCCACATGACTGCTTCCCATGTTTTGCTATATGCAGTTTGCTTTGATTTATTTTTAATGAAAATTACATTGTCTAAATTCAAGTGATGGAGTTAGGAGTCTTATGTTCCTTTAAGACAAAAAGAAACAGGTCATCCAAATTTGCTTTTTTTTCTCTGAAGCTTATGTTCAAAAATAACATCCTGTAGTTACTAAATTTTTCGGTGAAATGTGACTTATTCCAGAAAAACAGTAAGATTGAAATTATGTGCTGTCCTCACAAACAAAATGAAATCCAAGAAGTTTTCTTTGTCAGTTATTTTTACCCACTGCAGTGTTTTACTGCTGAAGTAGCTGTGATCCTTTCATTTCTCCATGTCACCATACTTTTTGTTAGAAACCAGAAAAGCTAATTTTCAAGGTGATGTTGCCTTTTGGTTTTTTTTTTGGTGCTTTTCATATAAAACAATGATTACTGCTGTTATTGCCTGAATACCAAGGTGCTGCACATGCACGTGCTTGTGTGTGATCATATATAATATTAAATAATACTACAAACAAATGGCTATTACCTTCTTTATTTATTGGCTTAATGCTGCTGAACATCATATGCAATGCTTCATGCTGCAATAAATTTTCAGTGTTGAAAAATAATTGTGTATTTGTAGAACACTATAAACATATGGAAGACAAATGAAGTAAATCAATTAGCAAATTCATTAGTAAATTCATTAGACAAATGAAGTAAAAGCATTAGGAGCTGAAATGTGAATGTACTTCCCCATATCTTGCCATAATTTCTAGAAATTTGACTGGAAAACATGGTGAACTGCAAAATGTGTGTCCACAAGTAACTAAGAGCTATGAAAATTATTTGTATTAAGTGTGTCTAATCAAAGGCATTACTAGTTCAGGCACTTTGGGATGGATTAGATCCAGTTGTATCTAAGAGAATTGCTGGATTAATATAAACCATGGAGGAATCATCTTCAGTCAAATAATCTTGAAATAGATTCCACACTAGCCAGCTTCTTTTCCTGGAGAAGCATGGTGACTTTTTCCTCAGTCATTTTATTGTAAACATATGGTAAAAAAATAAGGAAGGTGTCCAGAGATGAGGTAATTGCAAGAGGACTGTCTTATATGGCCTGTCCAGTGTTTTAGACAAAGTCTTTCTTTGGAGGAGTAACTTTGAATAAAGACCAAATAAAGTGCTCAGTATCAGGGTGTAATCTGGACTTTTGAGGTATTCCTGGTCTTTCTGCAGTGCTGAGATATTTATTTGGCTTGTCTTGCATAAATGTAGATTTATGGGAAATGCTGTATAAAAACATACAATTTCTTTGTTTTTTTTCCGCACAGGGTTCACTCCATCTCCCGTTGCTCAGCCACAACCATCAGCTGGCCTTAATGTTGACTTTGAGTCTGTGTTTGGAAATAAATCTTCTAATGTTGTCACAGATTCTGGTGGTAAGACACTTGCTAAAACAAATAACGTATGTCCTTTAATTTATTTTATTCTTGAGGTATAAATCTCTTAATATGTTTTTCTTTACACTACTGGGACAGAGTTTCAGATGAAGAAAAGAGAGCTGATTTTAAAAGGTCAATAACAGCATTAATCAAATAAATTTTCTTTACAGATGATTTCTACACTCTGCTGAAATGTTTACACTGATTTCCCTCACTTACATATTTTGTACATTAAAACTTCACACAGTGAACAGCCTTCATTTTTAAATGCTGTGAGCTAAAATTAAGTCTATATTTGTAGAGTGTGGTTGGAAGAGGTAAAATTGCATCTTCATTTTATGTGTCTGCAACATGTTTTTTGGCACTCCTTTGCTTCCTCTTTTGACATTAAGTTTGCTTCAGAAAATGATCAGTCAATACAGATAATTTGGATTGAAGTCATAGTGCTCTTTCTGTTCTTTTGAGCATCTGCAAAGTGGATTTTTCTGATCTTTTGCATTAAGCTCTTGACATCAGGTTTTTTTTTCCCTAAGCCATTGATTTGTTAAAAGCAAATAGATGATTTTGTAAGATTGAAACACTTTCTATATTTTTTGTTTTACATTTTGACTGCTTTACAGTCACTATGAATCCACTCTATGTAAAATTGTCCCATAGGTTAAACCACTGAACTTAAATCTTATTTCTATAATAAATATCTTTTTTATTGAGAGGCATAATAAGTTTTGTCCTTCCTGGGTAGCATCACCATGTCCTTCCTGGGTAGCATCATGAGGTTAAATTTTGTATTTTAGCCATTGTGTTGACTTTGCTGTCTAATTGAATGTCATGACATTTGTGGGAGGCCTATGATTTTCAAATCATTTATGTTTCTCATTCCAAGGCTTTGATGAACTAGGTGGTCTCCTAAAACCAACAGTGGCCTCTCAAAACCAGAGTCTTCCAGTTGCCAAAGTACCGCCTAATAAATTAGTGTCAGATGATCTGGATTCATCTTTAGCCAATCTTGTAGGCAGTAAGTATGGAACCACTAACATGTAAATACTTACTGATTTCTTTTAAACACACAGAATTTCAGTAATCTCTTTTTCTCCCTTGTGACAGATTTGGGCATTGGAAATGGAACTACTAAAAAGTGAGTATGTTTAAACAGAAGTTGAGCATTTGGATTTTCATGATAGTAAATTTTCATGAATGTACACGTTGAAACCTGTGCATACCAACATATAATGTTAGCCTTCAGAGCACATGTGGGATTGTACAAGGTGTAATGAATTGTTGAGAGCTATTGGAAGGTGACTGTAGACTGAGTGGCAGTGACAATGATAGCAGCAGGCAAGGTGTCCTGTCTCTGATTCCTTTCAGAGACAGATCCTTTCAGATTCCTTTCTGTTAAAAAAAAATAGTTCATCGAAGTTTTTCTTTGTAGTTGTTGCTGGTAGTCATAGCACTCCTTAAATACTCGGTATGACCTGAGTGTGAGCAGAGTGGTTTTAAAGATTGTGAAACTGCAGCCTGGGTCTTGAGGCTGACCTTTAGACAAGTGAATTCTGAAGCAGGGTGTGTGTATTCAAGGGTAGTGAACATCTGCTCTAGCAGCAAAGCTGGGAGATGGAATTGGCAAATTTCAAGTTTATTGAGACCATTTGTGCCAACTCTGAAATCATTCACAAATCTAATATGCTGTCTTGAAATCTTACTCAAAAGTCTTGCCCTGAGACATATACACTGACTTACCTATTCTGGGCAACTTGACCAAGATGCTGAGGGGGCTCGTGCTGAACATCTTTTCTTACTTTTCCCAGCCAAAACATGTTGTCATTAAATTTTTTATCAACCCCTTTGCTAAATGAGCTTCATTAATAAAAGAAGCCTCATTCCCAAGTGGAAATGATGTTTACCTGAGAAAGTTTTTTAAGGAAGTAGAATGTTTTCTAACAATTTTTAAAAAAATTTATTTGAAGTGATGTAAACTGGACTCAGCCAGGTGAAAAGAAACTAACAGGTGGTTCCAACTGGCAACCCAAGATTGCACCCACAACTGCGTGGAACGCTCCAACGTTGGTAAGCAAATGCTCATTTTAAAATAGTGAGTTCCCTGCAATTTAGGTCTGCAGGGTGTCGTATAATGGATGAATTTGAAAATGGTCTATAGTTGCAGTAAAAGGGTAATAGAAAATTAAAGAAGTGGTCAGCTGGAGCTGTGTGCTACTGGGATTTGTTTTTCTTGGCTGTGTGATTGTAGTAAATAGTTTTAGTAATAAATAGTAAATACTATTTAATAGTAAATAGTTGTGATGTGACGTGCAGGTTTAGCACAAACTTCAGTAGTGTTTGAGCAGCCTCTCTCTTGGGAGGTAGGGCTTTCTGGGTTTCATTTAATGGACTTTTCAAGTGCATATGGAGACAGGACAAGGAGCAATGGCTGTAAACTGACAGAGGTCAGGTTTAGATTAGATACTAGGAAGAAATTCTTTATTGCGAAGGTTCTGAGGCACTGGCACAGGTTTCCCAGAGAAGCTGTGGATGGCCTAATCCCTGGAAGTGCTCAGGGCCAGGCTGGATGGGGCTTTGAGCAGCCTGATCTAGTGGAAGGTATCCCTGCCCACAGCAGGGGGGTTCAAACTAGGTCGTCATCAAAGTACTTTCCAACCCAAACCATTCTATGAGTTTATGACATAAAATTCTGAATTCCAAGGAGTGAGGAGGCATTTGGCAGTCTAGAAAAGTGTAAGTGTGAAAGTGTCCTTCGGCTGCACTTACAGGTCACACATCGTTACATTGTAACTTGGCCTGCTCTGGGGGTGGGAACTGGCCTCATGATACTTGGCAGAGGTGTCTGTGGCTACAGCTTTCTTAATGTACATAACTACTGCTTTCCTGCCCTGGTGTGTGCACTTGCTTTTAATCCATGTCAGTTTTGATGAGCAAGTTCATGTCTATTTTAACAGGTAGTATTGGCAAATGTTTGGGGGTAACAGTGTAGGGGGAGGGCTTTTAATTACATGTTAGGGCTTTACAGAAGTAGTTTTCACAATGTTCACAGAACATTTTTGCATGTGAATCCTACTCACCCTTTCACCAATGACCTGGAGAGCTGTACATGAACAGAGCAGGTAACAAACTGCCCCCAAGGATTTATTGCATCTGACTCTGACTGGGGGAGGTTGAATCTGCAGTGCAGTAATGCAGCATTGTAGATTTGGAAAGATAGAATTTGTCTCCCTGGATCTGCCATCTCTTCCCTACCTATCAACTCACTACATTTATTTAGGGAGAAATATGTTTGTGGATCTTACTGGAGGATGTGTGGATATTGAAGAAATTGTAACTACTTACCTGTGTTAATGACTGGCAGTTTAAGTTTACCTGTGTGCTTGAATCTGTTTAATAACTCATGTCCTATATCTACATCTTGTGATGATAAGTCATTAAAATTAACAGCTTTTATTATTGAGAGATACTGTTGAGACACTTCTTGTGAAACTGTTCTATAAACATAAGAAACTTGAAAAAGAAATAATATGAGGGGGGAAATAAAAGCTTTGTTTTCCTCTGCTGGTCTATTTATTGTGGAATTGCTGCTGCTTGCTAAATAAATATGCTTTTGAAAATCTTTGATGAAAAAGGCATATACCAAATAAATGGACTATGCAAACCAATGTCAAACCTAATACCAATGACAGTATCACAGATGTGTTGTCTCAGTGAATGACTTGAATTACAAGAATGCGTTGGAGTAAACATTTAATGTATTTGTGAACTAAAATGCTATCTGTGTATATTCTGTTGTGTAAGTATTTGCTTCTAATCCAGTGTTATTGCATTATGTAATTGTTCTCCCTGGGAAATACAGAATGGCATGCATTTTCCACAATACGTAAGTGAAACAACCCACAGCCTTTTTGCAATCGACTGGCATGCTGATATTAACCACTGCTGTTGCAGAATCTCATAACCTCCTCGCTATTTACACATTTCTCATTTGAAAATCTTTGGTGTGTCAAAAATTGAGCTTTTCCTAGCATACACAAACTTCATAGGTGGTGTGCAGGCTCTTGAATCGAATGATGGCATGGGAAATACCAAGATTATTTTTCCTTGCTTTAAACTGTACCATCTGCTGCCAGAGAGCTGGGGTGTGTGTCTGTGCTGCCTTTAATGCATTTGGTGAATTCTGAATGAAGATAAAAATATTGTGTTTGAATAACTGCATGAAACCTCACAGGCTTCTGTTATATGTGGCACTTGATCCACATTTATGGTAGATTTTGGTTTTTAATTTTTTTTTAAGTGGGGAGAGACCAATATGTCATGAATACTCATATGAAAAAAGAAAATTAATGCAGATAGTTTACAGAGGGCAAGAAATAACCTGCGCTTGCTGTCTGAGGAATGCAGGCTTTCATTTCAAAGGACTTTTTTCTTTATGTCAACACTAATATTGGTCTTTCCCTGTACTCTGTTTTAATTCCAGGGTAACTCTGTAACTGAAGGGTGGTAGGTCCATATTTGAGCACTCAACAATAAGTTTATTCAGCATGTTTGTGTAGGTGTGTGTACACAAGCAAAGCAAAACAAAACAAACAAAAAAAACCACCTTGTAATTTTCAGGATAGCTTTTCCCGCTGTGTGAAATATATGGCAAATATGCTGTCCAGATGATTTTCTATCTGGAAATGCCAGTTGCACTGGCTCTACTATATAAGAAAAAGCAGCTGATACCTTAGAACTGAATTCAGAAGCAGCTTTCCTGATGCCATATTCCTGATGAAACAATTTATCTGCTTTATTAATCCAGTATGGTTAATGGTTTATGATTTGCCTCATTTCTGTAGCAGTAATGTCTGTGTACCAAGATATGCTTATGGTGTTTGTCTTGAACAGAAATCTCCACGGCAAAAGCATGAAAATTACTGGGTTTTTTTTTTCTAAAAGGGTAGACTAACAGGAGGTGGAGTGGACAGACAGCAAGCTATGTAAATATCTGTAAGCACCAATTTAGTCTGGAAAAAAACCAACTTTTTTGTTCTTATAATAGTTAATGCTAATTTAGAAAGTGGATAATAAACTGTAGAATAAAGAATATGGCTAAGAGATTAAGTATCTTTATTTAAATTTCTAAGAGTTATCAGCTGTTTTTCTACATATATATTGCCAAGCTGTTTACAAAACAGAAGTTCACCCCAGTTTTGACAGCAGTTGTGCTATACCTTCATAAAAGTGCAATAAGCACATCAGGGTAATATAAATGTATCTGCCAAGTACTAAGAGGAATGTTCAAATACAGTGAATGGAGTGAGTGAGAGAGAGGGAGTGCAAACTGGCTATTCCTGTGAGAGTCTTAATTTATATCAAAGCCTGCTAGGAGAATCCCCATAATGTGTTCATCCTGGCTAAAGAGAATTCCTGTAAGTGTCAGCAGAAGCAGTGGTAATTTGGTCTTTTGGTCTCTTTCAAATTTTCTCTTAAGACTTCTTGTGTACCATTACTTTTGATACTGAAATATAAGTATATACTACATGGGATTAAAAAAGTGCTTCTGCTTCATAAATATTTTCTCTCAAACTTCTCTGAGTCTTGTACTGTGTTCTCTAAACAGGATGTTGAGAGAGTGGTACTTGCAGTTTAGTTCAAACAACCAGAATCCTAACATGATAAAAACCAATACATTATTACAGATTTGCCAAGATGGCCCATAAACTTTAGCTTAGGTATTGTACTCCATCTGAAATAATTAGGATACCCTCTTAACACCAGACTGCAAATCCTATTTATTCTTTGCTATGTTCATAATAAGCTGAGTGCTGCAGTTGATCCTTAGAAAGCAATGTCTTAGAGTATGCAGCTGATGTCTTCTCTCAGTTCACCACTGTTTCTCACACCAGGCACCCCCTGTAATGGCCTATCCTGCCACAACGCCAACAGGAATGATGGGCTACGTGATGGTGAGTGGAATTCCTACAATTCCAACCAGGCACATGCTGTATATTGTTTGATTGTTTATAGTTTGGTAGCTCTCTTTTTCCTGAACTATTCTACTGAAGACTGAATTTCAACTCCCATTCATTTATTCCTCACCAAATTATTAACTTCTGGTTTTCTGAACCACTTGCATACTGTTAGTCTGAAATTAAGTCTGCCCTTCCTTACTTCACTTGTTTTATTCATAAACGTCTCAAAATGGAACTAGATCATGTTTAAGGTCCCTTCCAACCCCCAAACCATTCTGTGATTCTATGAAAATTAACACAGTGTCTGTTCTTGGTGGTCCTTATTGGTGTGGAAATCAGTTTATCATAGAAGTAAGTTTATCATGTCAATATGAATATCTGCTTTCAGAACAGAAATGTTTTCTTGGTTAAGTGAAGCCTTCCTTAAATACTTTCTGCTGAGGTTTGAGAGCAAGCATCTGTGATGATTAATGCTACAAAAGTGGTTTGTGACACTGCAATATGGTGTGGTTTTGGTTGAGAGTTGAATCTGTTAGTGACACACCAGTGCCTCAAGACTTTCGACATAAACCTGACCTTCCTGCTTTTTGCTTTAAAAATATTTCTGAAATTTTAAAATATTTCTGAAATTTAAAATATTTCTGAAATTATATTCCTTAGCTCTTTTTAGTATGATTTTGATGCAGCACAGCTTTGCTGGGTGAATAAAAGTCAAGAAAACTTCCTTCAAGCAGTTATTCTATTAAATGTCTCACAGATTAAAGGAAAAAATACTAAATGTTTCATCATATAACCATATTAGTATAATGACTTATAGCTTATATACACTCTGTAAGTGAACTGCAGAAGTGGCCAACTATGTTTTTGAGGGCCTCTTGGGAGAGTATCATATATCATCATATTCCCCATTACCCATCCATGAACTCTCATATTCTTGGGAGCTATACTAATGTTAGTTTAAGTATAACAGCATATTCAAAGCTGTTGTGCTTAAACTAACATTAGTATGGATTCAAACTTGATCTGCACAACTTTGCTCTTACGGTACCAGCAGCATTTTCATAGTTCTTTTGAGTCAGCAGCAGGGGAAGGCAACATACGTAGTGTACGAGAAGTAATCTTGCTTGTTATGTTACGTTGTTGTATTATGTTTGATTGTGGGGTTTAAATGCCAATGTGAAATGGAAACTGGAATTAAGGAGACATAACTCTATTACTCTGAGTCGCTCCTGCTTGTTCAAACATGTCCAATATCTGAGCAGGTGGATGAGGTGGGCCATTACACAATGACCAGTGGGCTCCGTAGCACTTTACTCAGGACATTTACCATCAGCAATCTTTGAAATGTTGACTCAATTTACAACCTTTGCTTTTAACCTTTTAGTTCTTCATAGAAGCAATAGTGGGCACCAGAGTTCTGAGGATGGTCCTGTCTAAGTGCAGGCTTTTCCCATATGTTGCGAGCCTGCTGTGACAGGCAGCTTGTTTAGTGCTGTAGCACTGTGCCTGGGCATTCCCTGGCTGCTGCTTCCTGTGTCTTGCGCCAGTTCAGTTGTTCTTACATTATTTTATAGGGTGTTTTCATTAGGGTCAGTTTATTGAATGGGTTCACCCTGTGAGTGCTCAAACAGCTGGTTAGCATGATAGGAGGAGTACC
Organism: Motacilla alba alba; assembly: GCF_015832195.1. Taxonomy (NCBI): domain Eukaryota; kingdom Metazoa; phylum Chordata; class Aves; order Passeriformes; family Motacillidae; genus Motacilla; species Motacilla alba. Next base: position 41,887,897 of record NC_052016.1, read on the forward strand.
ACCACCATCAGGATTAGTCAGGGAAAAACTGCTTGGTGTGGGGATTGCTTCAGTACAACTGCTGCTGGCTGTCAACCCAAGCCTGAGGGGAATGCCAAAAGCAGTGCCAGAGATGGGCATCTGTGTCAAATATAACCTGACTTACAAGACCATTAATACACATTAAACTTATAATTTGGCTCAGTTGGAGTGTTGGTAACACTTTGAATCTGATTGCATAATGACTTAACATTAATTGCACGTACAGCTCTCAGTTTTCACTTTTGTCCTGAGCTCTGTCAGCACTGCACTGCTGTCGGCAAAATTGTGCCTGTGCTTTCAGAGGCAGTCAGGGAGGTGCTGTCAGACCTCGCATTTGGGAGCAGAAGGACCAGCACAAATGCTTGTCTAACAAGTGTTTTAGTGCTTCAGATCTTTGCAGCACGAGATTGAATGGGCTCAGTTGTTATTGAGGAAAAAATTCCTTGGAAAGGCTCTAATGTTCCTTTGTAGTAACCTTTATTTGCAGAATGTTATGGAAGGATCTCACATGGTTGCATATCTCACATATGACCAAGACTTTTCACCCATTTGCCATTTTCCTTTATCTCCTTAAATACTTGAAATGAATTAATGCTGTGTGTGATTTGATGCTGTCTGGGTTTTTTCAGCCATCACAGATGGGAGGCATACCAGTAATGACCCAGCCAACTTTGATATACAGTCAGCCAGTCATGAGACCACCAAACCCCTTTGGCCCTGTACCGGGAGCACAGGTGTGTATATTCAAATTGTTGGTGCTGGGAATGAATTGCACGAGGCAGTTTCTTTAGAAGTATATTTAATATGTTAATTTTATACATAGCTGTAATTAATATTTCTTATTTGTGTTGGGCAAACTATTGCACAAGCCCAGTGGTTCATAGAAGGCTTCCTTTCTATCTGCTTGTATCCATGCTGACAGCAGCAAGTCAAAACAAGGAGGGTAGGTCTTTTTCAGTCACTGTTTTTCTGGGAATGTGACAATGACAAAGAATAGCAAAAGCTGATGTCTGTGCCCTTTGCTGAAGATGAGCTTTTTCCCCAAAGTCATATTCCATGCTGCTTTACCCTCAGTGTGGTTTTGTGAGATTGACTATTACAGCTTTATCCTAAGTATACGTGTCACTGTTCTTTCCCGTTACACTTAAAACTATTAGATTATAAAGTACCCAAGGTGCAAGGTGTGTGCTTGTATTACAGCATTTTTGCAGGGGCCAGACAGGGTGTGTGTGGCCTTTTATGCCCATGACTGCATTAGATGGGTTTGAAAAAATTGAGGCATCGAACTTGGTGAAAATTCAACACACCACCCTGTTGTTGATCCTGACCACCTCAGTGGGAGGCACATGGCACATCCATCTAGTTTTAACCATGGTAGTCTCTAGTGGGTTTTGTGTTCCTCCAGGGTTTTGCAGGAGACTGCATTTGCAGCATAGTGAAGATGTGCAATAGCAATACTGATCTACCTGGCCTTTCCCTGCTAAGTGCTACCTTAGGTGGAGCATTCCTTAAATCCCCTGTTTCTTGGGATGTCTTGTGTCCAGATTGATTACCTGACCTTCTGGAATGAGTGTGCCAAAGGGCTACTTTGAACTATCTGCTGCATCGATACTGGAGTTAAATACATACTTGTTGTTGATTTTTTTTTTCTGTTTTACAAATGTCTATCACTGGGAAATTTCTGTCTGAACTCACTTTTATAACCCAATAGGCATCTTAGAGAGGTGTTTTAAGGGTAAGAAAAACATCTTAAAAAGTAGGAGGAAGAGGTGATGGATAACCCTGACCACCTTCATACTATTTTTGGAAAATTCTGATATCATTAAGACTTTGTTTTTGTGAACTGCAGTTAGAGGCAGAGCCAAGTTTAACTAGCAGACTGAAGCTCCAGGATTAAGTGTGGTTTTACTCACCTGTCAGATGTCTCTTTTTCAAAGTTCACTCTGTTCATCAGGCTTCTATTAGAAAAATGAAATATATTGTGCCTGTAGTTTGATCTTACTATAAAGAGCTCTGTTTCTATAGGCGAATGTTTAAAAGCATTCATTTATGACTTCACTTAGGTGTAGGTTGGTGTAACTGCAGTGTTTGGGACTAAACTGTGGAGGGAAGGGAATTCAGCAGTAAGCTGGAACTAAAAAGAGCCTCAAGCATTTTCCAGTGTCTCAGACTAATCCCTTTATGAGAAGAGTTCTGCTGTTTGCTCCCGGTGGGCTGTATGCCCATTGTCTTCTTCAAAATACAGCCTTGTGAAGAGGGGTTTTTTCCTAAATATCTTCTTTTAAATGCTTTATCTGAAAGGGATGCTGTTAGATTTCTTTAGCTAGAAATGCAGTTCTCAATTGGCTTTGTCTTAGACTTCTGAGAGCGGCTTTGCACCTTCACTGTCACATAAGTGATTTGGTATTTTTCACATGCATTTTATACAATTGAAGAGGACAAATAGTGTTTATGACAGTTTTAAAATATTGACCAAGTAAAAGGATAAGGATCCTCAAGAATAGGAATTTTCTCTACATTAAAAAAACTAAATTGAAATGATCCTTTAAAAAAACCCAAACCTGTCTACCTGCCTGATTCACTTATGAACAGGTAGATGGGTCTGAATAGTTCAGTGAGCCTTTCTGCTTCATTTGACATTGCAGGGCGTGGCCTAGGTTGAATGGTTCTGACAGCTGGCTGTCAGAACAGGAGAAAGAGGAATTAGTCACAAGTGAGGTGTGTGGAGCTATATTTATTCTCTTACCTGACGATGTTTGGCTCCTGTGAGAATTAATTTCATTGAAAACACACGCTTTGAGTCAGCATTTGCTGTGACCAAGAAGGGTTCTCCCTGAGACACACAGTCATGTTGCTGGAAGGTGTCAAGTTTTCAGAAGCCTGATATCAGTAAAGCATCTTAAATGAAACAAGGGCTGCATGTGAGAGCTTCCCCATACACAGCAGAGTTTATTAACGTATAGCCACAGAGGGGAATTACACTTTTATCACACTGAATTTTCTGTGCGCCGAGTCTTGAGGCTCTTCTGAGAGCGTATTTCACACTTTAAGTTTAGTTAATGCTCTTGTTGTGCCAGAAATAGAAAAAGGAAAGTAAAAGAAACAGAAACGTGTGTTCCTGGGGTCAGTAAGCAAATCTTAAAGAATAAATAATGGTTATCTGAAAGGCACACAGTTCAAACTGCCTGCATGGATCACTGTAAACACCATTATTCTAATACTGGTTTTGTCCATGGTGTCATCACTTGCAAGAACTAAATTGTTTTTCATATTTAAATTAAAACACCAGATTATATCATCTCCAGTCTCCTGATAGATCTTGGGTGTTGTCTGCAGTAAAGAAAGCTAAAGGTACTTTAAAGTGTGATGACAGATATGAAGTTGTTGCCAAAAATTTTATTGCCAAATTGTAGTGAGTTGAGAACACACTGGGAAAATAGGCATCTTAATGTTGTGCAGTTTCCATATAAATTAAACTGTTGTTCATAACTTGATACTCTCAAGGATTTGTCTTAATAAGTAAGTTTTTTCTGTCTCTAGACATACCTATTTTACTTCTCTTCCAAGTGTTCCTTTTTACATGCTTGTAACTTTTTCCTAATTGTTGCACTCAAAAGCAAAGGTAATTCTGTTTTTAAGGGCAAAATAATTTGAAATAATTGAGAATGAAACTAGAACAGTCACTTCTTTGGAAATCTAAGTGCAGAAGGCATTTATAGTTTTGAAAGGTGTGTAATTTTTTCTTTGAAAATATTTATATCTTGCAGTATTTCTCACCTGAGAAAGAAAATAAGTTTTCATCATGATAAAATGGTGGGCATTACCCACTGCAACTTATTATGTTGTGCTACCCAGAACAGTGAGAATGGCTGGAGTTGTTTGATGCCATTGTAGCTGGTAAGGGGGAAGTCTGTGCGTGTGTGTGTGTATCTGAGGAGGGGGCAGGCTGAATCTGTGGTTCAAGCAGAGGGTTGGCAGATGTGATACAGTACAGAAGTGCCGAATGTCCCAGACAAGCCAGATGTGACTGATGCACGGGGTCTGGAATGTGTCTGCCCATCGCAAGGCCTGAGAATCCCAATGGCTGTTAAACCAACAATGTGTTGTGTTGGCCAATATAAAATGGTACAATTAGGACAAATCCACGTGCCTTCACGTGTCACATGTTCTGGTGTGATTGTCCCCAGAAGGACATAGCCTTAGGAGGGGGAAGCAGATGGGTAGTTCAGAATTTAAGATTTAAAATAGAATAAAGAAATCACTCCACCCACTGCCAACATCTATGTAAATTGTAACACACAGCAGTTGTTAACCCAGCCAATTGTATGTGGCAAGTAGCAGGAGTGATTACGTGGGTGATGGAGAACAGGTAAATGTTCAAATGAGTAAGTTGGTTTGGTGGATCTGTTTTGTGGTTGGTTTTTGGCTGGGTGTAGGGGAGGGGGTTTTGAGGGGTGTTTGAAACGGTAAGAACAGGGTAGGAAGTTCAGGACAGATTTATGCTAGAAAGTAGACCTTAGAGATGCTTGCTTTGGCACATTACCCCTAAATTATATGGTAAAACAGCTTGACAGACTTGTTTCATGGGAAACCAGAATGTAGGTAATGGTGGCAATCAGCCCAATGCTCGCTTATGGACGGGTTCTTAGGTTTTACTGTGACTCCAGGGAGCTTTGTCTTTGTTGGAGGCAGTGAGAAGTGCCAGCTGATGGTGGAGGTGAGAGACTAAGCTGTCTGAGCAGCGCAGTGCGGTGCTTTTCACATCACACCAGCTCTGGGCAGTAGGGGCACTAAATCCACAGCTCCAGTTAGATCAGCTCTAGAGAAACTGATGGCCAGCACTGTTGTTTTAAATGCTCCTCCTTAGAAACTGCTAGGAGTGGTCCTGGTTTTCAGATCTATTTATAAACAGTAATCTGGAGAGGTGCAGTGTAGGAAACTGTCTAACTATGCTTCCCATGTATTTTTTTAAGATCTCCTTTTTAATAATTAGAGGAATCTTGTTAAAATGTGTAATTACAGCTAGTCTTGTCTGAATTTAATTATGGCATCTAGGAAATAGCATTGTCAGGTTTTTTCCCCAGAGTTTAACCTGAACAGGCTTCCTGAAATTTGCCCTGTGTCTGGCTATGTGCTGATGATGCACAACTGTCCCAATCCTACCAGTCTTCCACACTGCTTTCAAACTGGATGTTACTTTGGACTTGATATGGGCTGGAGATTTGCCAGCTCAGCTTGATAGAAATATATGTGACTTCAAGGCATTTGACCATGAAGAGGAAGAATGTTTCCTGAAATCAAGTGGCAGGAGGCATTCCTTGCTGAAGTTAGGACTCTGTTGGACCCTATCACGAGTCTGCCTATGGCTTTCCAAAGAGGGGAAATTCTGACAACCTGAAACTGCTTCTCAAGCATTTCCTGTTCTGTCTCATGACTTTTGCATAATTTATTTATGGTGACTGGATCTGAGTGCCCCACTGGGAGTGCGGTTTCAGGAGGAGATGAAGATTCCAATGCAGATTAAGCACATACTGATCCTGAGGGAAGTCCTCCTGCTCACATATGGTTTCCAACATAGACGTTCATGTGAAAAATTTAAATGTGCAATGGCAATATTTACACTCTGAGCACTTCTGCAAGCAATTCCCATAAGCAGATTTCCTGTCATGTAGGTTGGCATGTGCCTGGCATTTCCAAAGGAAAAGGTCTTCTTGCAATGTTTTTTGCCATGGGCACAGAGTGCAAGTGACTTGGTTCTGAACAAACTGTTCCAGTGAAGAACCCAAATTGGAGGATGCTTACTTTGATTTATAACTGCAGAAACATGCATGTTCTACCCAGGGGGAGGGCAAATAGGATTTAATAAAACACCATTTACAATGGGAAAAGTACTGACACAGAGGGAAAAATAAATCAACAAATAGCAGATACTCCTGCAAGTACAGCCTGCAGATTATTGGTCCTTCCCAGCAGCAGCAGTAGGAATGCCAATATTACCACCTCTAAGTTATGTGCTTTATATGACTGAGTTTGTGGTGTGCTGCTTTAGGTACATGACTATAGGATGCAATTTTTATGAGTGCACAGACTATCAGTCACAGTCTTTACTTCTCACCTAAAATGGTCACAGTAGCAGTTGAAACTCTCATCTTTTTTCCTTTTTTTTTCTTTTTTCTCTGATTCACAGAATATATCTCATGTTCTCCTTCTAGGTCCCAAATTGAGAATTATCTATTCTCTGCTATCCAACCTCTTTTTATATCCATCCTATTTTGACAAGAAAAGATGCTGAGAGCTATTCCTTCTGGAGAAACCATCTGGAAAGCTGCCATGCTCTGGCCAGACCCCAGCATCATCTCTCCCTGCCAGGCTGTAGTTTTCCCAGTAAAGCAGGGAGAGGACTAACCTGTTTCACAAAAGTCAGGCTGAATGTTTTGTATCTTCCTTTGAAGAAAACTGCTGTGAAAGTGTGTATTTGCTTGTTTGGCAAATACACACTTTCTGTGTATTTTTTGTTTCTGGAGGGTCATGTTCAGCTTGTTTCTACATTACACCAACCATTGAAGAGGCTTTGTTTTCCATATGACCAAACACCTTATTTTAATAGTTGACTTCTGCCAAGTTTGCCTCTTAACCTCCCCTTGTCTTTTCATTACACGTTTAGCTTTCATAATCTGTCATTCTGAGACCTTGTTTTCTTTTTCTTTCCCTTTCTCTGTCGTCTTTCTTACTAGCTGTCTGCAGCATCCAGCCCTTCCAGTCAGAGTCCTCACAGAGCCTCAGGAAAGGATCCCTTTGCAGAGCTCTCTCTCCAGGATTTCTTGTAGAACAACTTAGGTATTGTCCATTATTCTGGGGAGATGCTGGTGTTTATAATGTGAAACAAAAATGTTCTAATTCAGGTTTTATTAACATGGCTAGAACTGTTTCTGAAGAAAAGAAAACCAAATCTTGTTGAGTTGGAAGCACTGTGGAAGTGACTTGGAAACTCTTTGTAGTTAACTTCAGGAGTTTACAGGCTGATTGTTTTTGCCTCAGTCCATTGGAAATAGAGCCAGCTCGTGTGCTACTTGCTGCAGTTAGGGAGAAGGAACTGGTGCTACCTGGTATTTACCATCTCTTCAGGAAAATGTTCAGAGTTCCCGTTAGCAGCAGAGCCCTGAGTGCTGCTGGCAGGGTGCTCGTGTGCTTCCCCATGGCTTGATCAGAGAGTTCCCTTCATGCAGGAGGAGGTGCTTGTTTCACATGTGCCAGGGATCCGTTTTGGTACAGAGATGCAGTGGAGGAGATGTTGTTTTTGACCAGTCAGGGGCAGGTGGGAATTAAATAGTAAAATGAGTGAAACATGAAAAAGAAATTTAAGAATTCATAGTATAAAGAGAGAGTAGGCTTACTGCACACAGCAGCTGCTTTTCTTTGTGCACTTCCTCTAGTTCAACAGAAAATGACCCTGAGTTCTCTTCATAATGGTGTTGGTCTGTGTTATGCTGCCGCTGGTGACAATATTGCATGGATAACTAGGTGGGTTTTATTTTTAATGCAGAGCTATTCCAAAGGCTGGTGTCGTTGGAAGAACATCCTGATGGCTTTTGGTTGTTTCCTGGCCCTGATTTTTAAAAAATATTTTATTTCTGTTCAAAACTTCAGATCATGGGGTAGCTTGGGCATCAGAAGAATGGAAAGTTTTGAAGAAAAAAGATTTAGAGTGAAGTCCTACTTCTGTTGCATGTTAACCCTGGGGTTTTTTCATTTTTCCAGATTCAGTTTATGTAACTGTGTTAGATGGAAGAGAAAGGAACATTTCCAAAAAGATGTGCTCAGCAGTAAACTCCCACTTCCAGGAAAAAAATGAACTTCAGTCCCTCAAACTCTCCTCTTCCATTAAGTGATGCGGTGAAATGATGAAGACCAACGAAGGAAGCTGGGACACCTCCGTAAGACATCAGTACACAACACAAAGCCAAGAATTGCCATGAATTAAGACCAAGATCTATTTTTATCCTGGTGACTAACACGTCAATACTCTCAGCTTCTAATAATATCCTTAATTGGTAACACACGAAGAGAAGCCTTTATTCTGGAAATTGATATTGGTGTTTGGAAATGCTGTCTGGATGGGAGATGTGTCCTTTACCGTAACTCAAAACAAGACTCTGGGCAGGGGAGGGTCGAATCCTAACTCTTAATTCTGCAGTTACCTTTTCAGTCCTCACAAATGTAGGCACAGCAGTAATGGAAATTAACTTTTTTTAAAAATTATATATTCAGTTTGCAGTAGACATTCCTTATGTATTATTGTTTGTATTTATTTATGATTATCAATTTAACATTAATATTGTATCAAAAAAAACCTCCTTATGAAAATGAGTATGGATGTATACAGTATGTCTGATTTTTATCCACAAAGAATGAATCTGATTCAGAATGCTTTTCAGCTGACATACAGAGCACTAAATATTTTAAAGGTCTGAATCTAATGAATTCTCAGTATATATGGGAATTAGGGAAGAGCTGTAAAACACATTAATCCTTATAGTCAATTCTGTGCCTAGGATTTTGCAAGGGAACAGTTAACTGACTAGAAGAAGCACTACATTTTTAATTCAGCATTAGTGCATTGGGAAGGAACTTTATTGCTTCGTGCTTGGCATGTCATTATTTTTACATTTGACATTATAAGGCCTTTCCAAGATGAATGTGAGGAATTGCTTTCATTTTTAAGACTTTCCTTCTTTTCTGTAAAAAAAAATAAATTGAGGTGTTGTGTGTTGGGGGGGAAAGCCTTTTCATTGGGCTCGTTCATGATCATGTACCTTTTAAAAGTAAAAAAGGGGAAGTAGCTTCCTTACATATGTCTAGTGGGTATTTAGTTCACGAGGAATTAAAGTAGCACTGTTGATCGGTGCTTTGTGTAAATATACCATAACTTTTGGGTGCAGTGGGGCCTTCAGAAGGATAGTCAATGATACGAAAGCAATTCTGTACATGAATTAAGCATACTTGCTGCATTGTCTCTGCAGATTCTATTTTTGTTTAAAATATTAAAATGTATGTTAGCAAAAATGGGTGGATTTTCAAATAAAATGCAGCTTCCACAGAACTTTTGTTACGGTATGAAAGTCTGAGGTGCTTCTTTTCTTTTTGCTGCTTAAAATGTGCACTGATAATTGCGTTGTTTACTTAATAAAATACCAAATGTATTTCATATGTGCATATTGTATTGCAGGCAGTGCAGCACTCTGAACCTGTGGCTGACATGATCCATGCAGCCTCTTTCCTGGGCTGGCATCGTGGACAGCCTCAGTGGACACCTCAGTGACAAGGTGTCTCCTCCTTCCTGACCTAACGTGATATTTCACCACCTTCTAGTTTTTCAAACGATTCATGGCAATAAACTTGTACTGTTCATAACTGAGCAAGAAGCATAAATATGTCCCCAAAAATTGTTATTATCTTCCCTAATCTTACAGCAGAAGGTAGTGCTGGAAAAGCTATGAACAGTTTGCTGAGACCACCTTCTGTAATTAGACACAGGAAGAGTTGATAGAAGTGGAATTTTCCTCCTCACAACAACCTGAGGCTTGTCCTGGAGGCCAGGGTATCATAAACTGAGCAGTACAGGTCAGTAGATTTAAAGTTTCTTTCTCAAAGCATGAATTCAAAGAACCCTGAACCTATTACAGAGTATGTAATACACATACCCAGATCTCAGCAGTTTCATACACATTTACTAAAATTTTGCTTTCCTACCACTGGGGCTTTCAGTGTGGGTCAGTTTGTTTGTGGTCAGAATATAAAAAAGGTGAGTTGTTTGAGTTGGGGGCCAGCTGGAAAAAAGGTGCACATCTGTGACCTGTTATCTACCTCAGTAAGTACCAGGGTACAGATTGTTCAGACCTTGTGTGAAGGAAGAAGGTAGACCCTTCATCCTCCTCCAGAGCCTGATGAGCTGGGTTATGATAAAACAGATGCTAACCTTCTTAGGTCTCTGGTGCTCTCTGGAGAGTCTGACTTGAGGCTTTTGGCTGAGGATAGATGTGTTCCTAGGTCTCTTTGATCCCTTGGACTCTTTGTGTGGCTGTGGACTTGAGGCTGCAAATCCTGAAAGCACCAAAGAATTGTGAACACCCAAGCCCATGTCTTCTGCAGGGGTGCTAAACTCCTGTTACCCATTACTGCTCACTCGTTGTTGCTCTGTGTTCCTTGAAACAGCTGCTGTGCAGATTAGGCCCTCTTGCTGAAGGCTTTGCTAAAAACCCTTGCTCTTTGGTTTACTCTTCAGAGACAAACTGGCTTGAGAATTTTCCTGAGTAGTGTTTTCTCATTTGCTTTGTTCCCAGTAAGTGTTTGCTTTCAGTATCACCAAAATAACACTCAGTTTAATTTAAAAAGCACAGCACACAGACGTATTTTGTTTTTTAATTACTGGCACTTTTCAATAATAGGGGGTAGTGAAAACCTTGTTCTCTTCAGAATTGAGTTGAAAGGCTGATTAATCTACAGGAGCAAACTGTGTAGAGAGGCTGACTGCCTTAGCAAGCAGAGGACGGTGGAGTGCTTTGTTAGAGGGATGTGGTTCCTCTTGAAGCTTTGTGTAGGGAACCGGTATGTCAGAATAATCACCATTTTTTTTTTTTTTTAATCAGGGAATTATATAATGAAAACAACTGGATTTACCTCTTGAGACAATTACTTTTGCCAGAACAAGAATTTGAACAGCTCCTAACTGAGTTCTTCAACAGCATAAATATGGAGTCCTCATATCAAGGCAGATCTAAATTCCTTAGCTGCTTCTCTTCTTTGTTTCAAAGTCACAAACTAAACTGAGCTGGTACCTCAGGACATGTTTAAAGTCTGTCTTCGCGTGACTTTTTGACATCAGAGGTTCCATTCAGCCAACTGCCAGAATAAGTCACAGACGTTCCCAGCTGCCAAACAGCCCTTCAGCAAGAAAAAGGGACAGGGTCAAACCCTGCATCTTTCATTAGACAAAAAGTGCCCATTTCCAGAGCCTGACACAAATTTTGTAGCAACATAAATGAATTGCAACTTAAAGGCCATGACATAATTGAGATAAAGATTGTGGCAGAGAGATGAGAATTAAGTGCTAAAAACACTGGAAACGATAGTAAATGCTGATGGGAGCAGAAGATTGACAAGATAATGTGAGGGGCAGTGAAAAAATGTGCTGAATACAGACAAAGGAGCAGTGCTAATGGCAGCATATGTAAACTGAACAAGAGTTTGCTCCTTGGCCTGTTGTCAATCTCTTGACTTGACCTTTGGAGCTGTAACACGACAGTGGAGAGAGCAGAAACAAGCTTGACGTCTTTCAACTGAGTTTGCCCAACAAGAAAAATCTGTGAGATGCTGCTGTTTTCCAAGTTCAAACTGGAGAGCAGAGGGACTTAGCTGATTGTGCAGCTGCATCCTGGCTGGATCAGGAGAATGAGTGAGGAGGAGAAAACCTTGGGCAGATTCCCTGAAGGTGTAACATTGCTGCCACCTACTCAGCACCTTTTTGTACCTGAAGGTTGAGTAATATGATGAGAGATGGCCTCCCTAAGGTAATAGATCAGTCTAGGAGTGAGTAAAACACATTTAATTATTTTCTTGCTTCTCTGATGATGAAATTTCCTGAAGCAAAGATCAAAAAGCCTTGGAACAAAGAGCCAACTTGCTTAAATTTCTATGTGAGGTGATAATGGCTACAGAGAATGTGTTGTATGCAAGCACAGTGCTTTGGATATCCGGCAGCTGCGGTACACAAGGAGCACTGGGGTCTTGGGTTTACTTTCATAGCATGGATCTCCGCTTTGTTCTTGGCAGTAACTACTGAATTTCCCTATGCCAGCTACAACAATTGCCCAAGTACTGGAGTTTTTTAGAAAAGCAGTATTTAATACAATTTTAGCTTCTTGTTTTACTTTAATCACTAAGCGAGCAAAGATCCAGCATCATGTTAAATCCTAGTTTTCAGCATGGCTCAATGCTCAGTTGTCAACAAATGGGAACAGTTGTTGGCCTCTTGTTGCCATGTTGTGTCCTAAAATAAGAGGGTGTTTGTGAGAGACTGCAGAACACGAGCTCCGAAATGTAGTATTGCAAAAAACATCCTTACTTTCACAGTTGACTCAAAAATCCAAGGAAAAGCATTTTTTTGGAGGAACATCCAGCTGCAAAACATCAGTGGCTAAAGACGCTAACACCAATAGATTCTCTGTTCTGTGCTTGTCACTCTAGTGTAACTTTTCAGTCCATTACCTTCTGCCTTGACCTTATTCTGGCAAACTCCTTTTAGTCCACAGAAGCAGAGCGTCTAATAACTTCTCTCTCAGAAAGCAGCCAAACAAGAACAAATGCTGCGGAACAAGTCTCTTAACCCTCCTTTCCCAAAACATGCAGGTCTGAACCTGTGGAAAGATTGCCTTGTTATATAACGTCGCTGCAGCAGAGGCTGCAAACCTCATAAAAACCAGACCAGAAGTGAAATCACCCACACTCCCTGCAGCTCAGGCTGGGGGAAATCAGACCAGCACAGCCAGACTATAAAGCAGTACAACAAGCTAGTTGCTCAGAGAGGGCTCAAGCTAGCACAGTGCTGAGGTAAGCAGCTCCTTTCATCACTGAAGTGGATAGAGGCTCTTAGCACACCTCTCCCCATTATGCTTTTTAGACATTCCATGGATTGATGTTTCTCACTTCCAGCTCATGGACCTCAATTCTATTAAAATAGTTTTTATTTCCATGCTACATGAGTGATGCTTGTATTTCTTTAATTTTGAATTCCAAGGAGTACTTGTTGGGCTTTTTCTTCCTGTTGAAACTGCAGATTTCTTTGAGCTTTATTCTAGTTTAACATGTAACTCCAGCTCAGCTGAAGCTTAGACCGGATTGTAGTTGTGGAGACACCAGGACCCTTGCTTGCATCCTAGAGTTGTCTTGTGCAACAGTAACACAGTACAGAAAAAATATTTCATAATACTGGGAATACAAGGATGACTCCCATAAGTTTGGTCCTAACTGGAGTAGTGAACTCCAAGTGGGGCTTGGAAGTACTGGCTGTGATGCCAGAAAGTCACTGATCAGCCCCCTGTTTTACAACATGCTGCTCATTTCTCAGAGATTTTGCTAGTAACAAATTTATCAAATCCAGATGCCTTGGGCTGAAGACCCAGCTTTCTCCATATGAAAGCCCCGCAGTGGCCTTAATGTTAATCCTGTAGAAATCAAGGGGATTTGGGACACTTCACTAAATATGTTTTGCTAAAGGCTGTTGCTTCTGGCTTGTGCATGCTGCCCGTGGCTTGTACGCTAATTAGCATGTTTGGGATTTCTTTTTAACTCCCTCTCACCCACACTGGGTGTTATGGGAAAAGGCTGAACTGACTGGAAGAGGAAAGGGTTCTTTTTTTCCAAGGCGCAGGTTGATGGCCTGCCATATGTCTTGCACATGGTGTTATGCATTATGGGTGTAAGCCAAGAGAAGCCTAGAGATGGGCCCTACATTTACAGCACTAGAAAATGTAAATCCCCTCTGGGCAGTGGTGGGAAGAAGGAGAGGCCTTTCTTTAACAGAAATGCCATTCAGCATAAGCCACATTGTAATTCTGCATCTAAAGGAGAAGCTAAACTAATCACTGAGCAGAACTAATCTCTCTTTCAAGTCAGCCATTTCATGGGGCTTGCTCTGCACTCAAAGCAAGGCAGGGGAGCCGAGGGGAGGTGTCTAGGGCTGCACACACAGCCCAAGTGCAGATCCCCATTCCATGGACACTAGTGGGATAGGAATTACCTCAGCCTTCACAATCACTCCACTGTGTTACTGCAGGGCACGTCCAAACTCGCTTTACTGTTCACCACGTGGCAGAGAAGTGAGAGTCAGTGTGAGGTGGAGTCTGCCTTTACCCGGAGTCTGCCACCTTTACCTGTCTGCTGATGATCCCAGCCTCGGAGGAGCTTGGGCAGTGGAGCCCAGAGACCAGTGGGACTCACCTGCAGCCCAAGGAGACACCTGCTGGCCAGGAACAGCTGAGCATGCTTGGAAAACCAAAAGTGTTTGCACTGAAGTACAGATACACTGAGATAGATATTGCACAGAGATACAGGTTGTTTAAAATGTAGTTTTTTTTAAAATGCTTTATTCCAAACAGCTGATTATCCTGTCAAGGGTTTAAATCAGATTATTAAATGTTGTCACAAGTTTCTAATGAGGAAATGCATGGGTCAGAGCCTACCTGTGGGAATGACCTGTTGTGTGCTGCTGAGAGGGTGTCCAGAGGGAACGCCCCCACTGCATCAATGCACTGAGATAAATGTTCAAAGAGACCAGCTACAAACCAAGGACAAGGGCTTACACAATATAGTTGGCCAATTCTAAACAAACAAAATATTTCAGACCTTAGAAATTTTTATAGTGATTTTAAATTGGTTTTAAATTAATTTTTGTTCATTTTAGTGTATTTAAGTAGGGGTCTTGTGGAGACAGATAAAAAAGCATTCAGACACTCAATTTATACCAATAGTTGAATTATGCTTGCAAAAGTTAATTCTGCTTTAGCACAGCATTATGTATTTCTAAGTTCTGTGTTTTATGGCAGCCTGCATTTATCCATTCACTGTCTGATCAAGAAGGAATTCCACATCTGCAAGTGGAGACCACACAAACTAAATATTCGCTTGGACCTTTTAGTAGATGTATGTGCTGCTATGTGGACTGAATACCCCAAAGAGTGCACAAGACCTCTCTCAGTGGTAAGGAAAGGAACCTTTCAATTAGCCTCTGCACACAGACATACCTCATGAAACTTATAATCATGATTCTGGTACTCTAAAATAGTTTCCTCAAAGCCCCATGCTGCACAGAAGAGATCAAATGTTTAATGAACTGAGAATGTTACATTTCTGTGTAAACAGCACAGCTTATCTAGTTTTCATCAACATTTTCCTTAAATAAGGCCTTGATCATCTTAGCTGTGATATGCCCGTCTGATTTACCAACAGTGTCCTCTTCTCTGTGGCTCCTGCTTGGCATTTCTTCTGTTTCCTTACAAGTAGGCACAGCTTTTCCAACCACGAGCAGCTTTCTCTTCAGAGGTCCCAGTTTTGAGTATGCCTTAAGAAGAAAGAATATAGTTCCTTTACAATTTCACAGAAAAGCAACCGTTCATAAAAAAAAACCAAAAAAACAACCAAACCCAAACCAGCAACTTTTACTTTTAAAGCAACTGTAGAGGTGCTGCTCTGGGGCTGTGTTTGATAATGTCAGTAATAATGGACTTCTTTTGCAAGCCAACTCATTTTAGGAGGCTACAGCCCTGCTGCCCTCTTCTCTGTGTTTTCACCAGTTACACCTTGTCTATAAACCAAATTCGAATCTCAAATTCGGTTCTGGAGAAGAATTAAACTAATGCAACAGCTCGCTCCTTCCAAAAAGAGGTCCAAGCCCAGCCATGTGCTTCTGCCACATCTGCACTGGCTCTGGTCTTCTCCAAACCTCTGAGTCTACTCGGTTGACCAACCCAACAGAAACTAATTCAGGGGGAGAAAGAAAAGGAAAGCTTTTCTGCTGGGTTAGAGTCCATCAGCTACAGGAAAGACCAATGTGCACTGTTTCCTCAACCCCGTAGTTTGCACCCTGGAACACCTTGATCTTGGCTTTCTGTTGAAGGAATATTGATCCTTTAATGCTACTGTGCACCACAGATTCTATAGGACCTGTTCACTGCCATCCAAGCCAAGTAATCTCTCATTAGCAACATTCAGAATTCTTTCTAGGGGAATTTCATCCTGACACTGCATGGGATGATTACTAGGACATCATTCAATTGCCACAACACATGCCTCATGGTAATCAGAGATGCCTGAAGGCATCCAAAACTTCCCTGTGAGTCTGGTCCGTAGGACACAGAACCTGTGTTCATTTGGCCCAGCATCTGAAGGGCATGGACTGAACTGTCCCAAACAGAACCATAAGACTACAGTCCATCTGAATTGCCCAGCAGGTAAAGGACATTGGATGCAATAATCACTGGAAATAGAAGGGTCCTGACAGTAGCTCATGCTCCACACTGAAAGATGTTTGTGTCAGTGGAAGACTTGATAACTCTGACTCATACCTGGAACTCTTCTTCATCTTCATACAACAAGCTGTCCAAGGTTGGAGTGAAGAATTTTTTCCACAATTTTTCATCACTGTCTGGAGGCTTCTTATAATCTGTTTTAGACCGAATCTTTGGAAAGGCACTTCTGAGGCTCTTTCCATCTGTCTTTGCTTTTTAAGGAGAAGAAAAAGGAATTGTATGTAATAGTTAAGCCTTATGGAAGTCAGAATCAGTACCTGATATGAGCATTGCCTGCAATCTTTAATATGGCTTAGCCCCTGCGATGCAAAGAACAGCTTGGTAGCATTTTTAATTGGCAATTCAAGCCAAATGTTCATTTACATCGGGGTTCTTTATGTGTTTTTTGTTCACAATTTCTGATCAAGACCCAGGGACTGAAATTGATTGGAAGTTAGAACTAATGGATCTGTAGGAGGGGGCAGGGAAAAAAAAAATGAGCTTTTATCCATTTAACTTAAATCCTGTGGAGCCCTGAATAGTTAAAAAGAATAAGAGAGGCAGCAAAACCAAGTATTAACTTCTTCTATACCCATGTTTGTGTATCTATAGGTACATAACTACAAGTTCCTGAAACACAGTCTACTTATAACTCCCCTAAAGAGATCACATCTGTAGTTGACTCATTCCCAAGATGATAGAGGATTTTGGACACGGACTGACAAGTTACAGGTTTGCCTGTGACTGTGACCCACCTTACTGGAACAAAGCCTTCTCCTCCAGGTAACTACTGCAAAAAGTCTAGCAAAGGTGTTCAAAGTAAACGTGGTTAATACAGAAGTCTTTGTCAACATGTTTGCTGGTGCCTGATGATTTCAAAAGGCCCAGCTATGGCTAGGACTGATCAGAACTTCCAACAAATTTCTTCATGTATCTATAACTGTATGACTTCCATTTTTCTAATGTATCTCTTTAATTAGAGAGATATGTTAGAATCATCTTCTACTTTTTTCCATCCTCTTTCTTCTGCTCACACAAAGATGTAAAATAAAATTTGTGATACTTAGGAATCCACAGAGACTGTCCTAAACAGCTAAGCACAGGCTCATGCTCCTTGCCTAATGGTATATCCTTTCCCTGGCCACACCTACCAGAAAGGATGGAGATTCAGCCCAAAATTCAGTACTGCTTACCAAAATTTTCAGCTCAGGTTGAGCTCCACGTAGCTTCATCTGCTCTTGCTAGGGATTTAGTTATAATTTTACTATAATGAATGACTGCAAAGTGCATGTACACTTAAAGTGAAAGCCTACATGGAGTTTAAGAGTGTCCTCTCAGGGACAAGTTATAATGAAGTTATGATATGGATCAGTAAAGAACTGATTAAGATATGATTCATATCTTCATAAAAGATGGCCAATCCTATAAACTGTATTCCAGGGTAGCTCTAGATGAGTAATCATATTCCACAATCTAAAACCAATTTAAATTTAAAAACTGTATCACAGATAGATTATAATTTTGTCTCCTTATGCAAATTATGATCTATCATGGCTGTGGTGGCTGCAATCAAGAGGGAAATAAGGCGTTCTCCATGTCAAACAGGTAGTTTAAATAAAAAGTTTCAGACATAAAAGGTTTGTTAAATGTTCAGTAACTTAGCATTTCTTATAAGCTGCTGACATTTGCATTACCTGCATATTCTCTGTTTTCTCTTTTCATTTCATCCTTAGGAAGTTCTTGCAAGCCAGCTCCCTTTGTATGAAACAAATGCCTATGGAGCAAAAAGTGAATATAAAGTGAAACCCATAATAGGGGTCTGAATTTTCTCTCTGAAGAGTCCTGTGCAATGATTTGGGGTGAGGGGGAGGCCACCCTTTCCGAGAGCCACTGCTGCTTAACCACAAAGGCAGAATAGCGCAATGGTTCAAAAATGCAATGGAGACAGCCAGGTAGCTTAGTGGCTATTAAGCTGCTCTTTTTATTCTTAGTGCCTTAGTTCAACTATGTCCATGAGACTAAAAGAAAACAAATGTTATAGTCTCCAGTCAGTCCAAGATTCAGACCACAGCTGGCAGCTCTCACTTCAAAGAAATCCAAAGTTTGGAAAGGAGAGAAAAATGGTCACTTCTTAAGACTAGAACTTTTTGTGCAATATGACTAAAATCACTGAGCTGGGACTGGAAACTGAAGATGGATCTCTCACATTGTTGCATTGTGCTTTTGATACCATTAGTGTTGACATTTTGTAGCTAAATTAATCTTTCTCCAGGGAAAAAGTTAAATGATTTCAACACAAAAAAAAGCTAATACTACAGACACCTCTGCAGACAGACATTTCCCAAGATCTCTTCCTCTCCCAGTGTCAGGTCATTTGTTTCACTCAAGACTGCAAACCCCCTATATATTTGCAAATTAATCTTCTCATCCCTAAACATTTTGCAAACAGTAAAGAAAAAATCAATTATTCAGCACTTAGTCTGAAAAGCTGGGTCTGAGACCATCTAATCGCAACACAAAGAAATTATTTCCAAGCCTAAGTGATATAAAGTGAGCAGTGTTAGGTCTTAGTAGATTAATTAAGGACCCAGTTTCTTCCCTGAAATTCAGTACTTGAGGAGTCACAATCTTATTGTCATCTTTCAGAGATACTGCTCGCATGTATACTCACTCAAATCCTGTTTCCTCAACTAGGAAGCTACCTTAGCTTTGATGTGGGAGAGCCAAAAAGCTCTAGAGGCACACAGGAGCATTATCTTAAAAAAAACAAGCAAACAAAAAAAACAAAAACAACAACAACAACAACAAAATCCACCCATCCCCCCCCAAAAAAAATCTACAACAAAAAAACCAAACCAAAAACCAAAACACTTTTGAATCCATTAAAGCATTATTTTACCCTGATTCTCTTAAATGCTGAAGTTTGATATCAATCAATTTTGCCACTAAACTGGTATTTTCTTCTTCCAGGAGCTGGACAGAAGCTTTCAAATCCCTTTCCTCCTTTCGGTAGATCTTAACCTTTTGAGAATTAAAAAAAGAATAAAAGAAAGTCTTAGAATTTTGGAAAGCTTTGATAGCAACTACCTTACTAGCACACATCCAGGAAAAATGCAGCTGTGTCAGCAAGATTGCACATTTGGTGGGGAAACATAGCGACACATCTTCAGACAAAAGGAGGGACTCGCTGGTTCTTTCACACCTCTATTAGAACCCTTTTACTGTCACAGCACACGTGTGTCAATCACAGCCACACATTTGGGCTATGCAACCCTGACAGCAAAACCTTCCTGTATAGTCAAACAGGTCTGCTAGACAGGAGCTCTGGATTTTTCTTTTTTGCTTTCACGTCAGAGCTTTGAGAGAGGAAAAGCTCCTTTGCAGAGGTAAAGTCAAGGTCTTACTCAGCAAGTGTTGTTTTCCTAATTCCTTCCTATACATGAAACCTTCTTACCCAAAAATCAATCAAGTTTTCAGTCCAAGTTACCACAATATTTCTTCCCTCAGAGGATGGTGGTGGGGCTCTGGAACAGGCTCCCCTGGGTCACAGCCCCAAGGCTGACAGAGCTCAAGGAGCATTTGGACAACGCTCTCAGTGGGGCTTTTCAGGACCAGGAGTTGGACTCAGTGATCCCTGTAGGCCCCTTCCAGCCCAAGGATGTTCTACGGTTCTGTGACATTGGCTAAGCCCCAGGTACTATTTGCTTTCAGACTGGTAATTGCCCATTATCACTGTGGAGATATACTGACCAAAGGATGCTGGTTATTCAGTTCCCACAATTCCTCCTACTTTTGCATAAGTACCAACAAGTTCTTACCCCTTCACTGGGGAGGGGAATGTACTATGGGAAAGATCTTCCCAGGAAGCTGAGCCATATGCACATGTTCAAGAGAAGTACTAAGCGACCTGAAAGCATCCATTCTCATCACAACCAAATTAACCCAGCTATAATCATCCAAATTTGCAGTTAAAACTAGTTCCAACTTCTCCCAAGGATTAAAAAGGTGAAAATGACTGGAAATTAACCAGTAACAGGATGTGGCTTGGCACAGTGAGGTGATGCAGCTTTGCACCGTCTTGGTGTGACACAGTAACCACGGAAAAATGTGACTGAAGTCTCCAAATCTGTTTTAATTTTGGAGGTAACTAATCTAGAGCTATTTTGGTAAGTCACTTTTGAGTTCAGTGGCCAAACTTAAATAAATTAAAAAAATAAAAAGAGCTGAGACAAAACTAAAATTTGTTTTATCACCCCAAAGGAAATACTGAAAAACAGTCTGTCAGCTACATATAAACATTAGTCTGAGAGAAAATATTTCATCCACGTAAGAAAAGCAGAGAAAATGAATGGTGAATTCAGAGGACTAGAGAAGTTAGTGATAATAGTTTTGTTTTCCCCCAAAATTAAAAGCAGTAGTTCATAACATAGGAAAGCAGCAACATAGGAAAGTAACTCATAACATAGGAAACTTCTACTTGAGAGGAAAGAAATCCAAATCCCTCAGCTCCGAGGTGAGGGCCTGTCAGGACATAAGAGTACTCCAAAGTGCTCTCTTGTTGGCCCTGCTAATGTGTGTAAAAACTGTAAGTGTTCAGTGAGACAGGGAGAAGGGAAGAGAATTCATACTCATTCAGTGACGTGTAGATTCATACTCATTCAGGATGTGTAGATTTGAGCTCCTGTTTGTTTATACAGAATAAAACATTAATTTTTCCCATTTCTTTTCCCAACCCTCATTGCTTCAGAAGCTGTGGTTTGGACACCCTCCCTGGAAAGTTAAAGATGCATGCTCAGAGCTCATTAAGGGGAAAAAGGAAAGCTGTGTCCCTGCATACTGGCAAGTACCTTAAATTAGTAACTAAAATGAAGAACCTCTGCCAGGTTTGTTGATGTGGCATGGAAAAATAAGAAGTACATTTATTAACTTTCCAAAAAGTTTTGCTCAGTTCTCAACTGTGAGGCTGTAAAAGTGAGGAAAGGCATTTCACCCACCAATCTCATGCTCAGATTTGATTGAAACAAAGAACCTATATTGACTGGAATAATGAAAATCAAACTTTCACTATGGAAAAAATTAGTTTCCTAAATCTGGCACAAAAAAAACTTTTTCTTGTCAAGAAAATTCCAGCTATCTAATATATAGTTCTAAGTTGTCATTAAAGGTCAGTACAAAAGCTATCAAGCAATTAATTACAACCATATATGATTTTGATTTTCCTCTCTTGAGTGTAGAGTCCCCATGGTTTCTTTATGACCTTCCATTTAATGTCGTCTCAAGCCATTTCTCAGAACAGGTTTCCAGCATCCCTATCCATTTTCTTTCAATACAGCAGCACTAGAACTTTAATGCAGTTCAAACCTCCCCTCTTCAGCTACTTACCTGGTTGATCCTTTATAGCATCCCAACCTCCACAGATAAAAATCCTTAATTGTATGGAGCACAGTAGTCTTTCATGTAACAGCTTGGGCAGGAAAGGGGGTCCTCCATTTGTGAAAGCAGATGTTCACCTCTTACCTTTATTCACCACATTGCACTGCTTTCTGCTCAGGATTACAGATTAATTACTGGAAAATTGCTCTCCTTTGCCAACAGAAGTCTCCTGAGGCCCGTGACTGGAAACTGTAATGACCATAGGCCACAGTATTTCACACATAAACTGCCACGATAAACTGCAGGCAAGTGATCCTCTTACCTCTTCTTTTAGCCACTCATTCTCTTCAATCTCTCTGCGACAGTTTTTGTCTAAGTATCCCACAGCATTCTGAGAAAACACAATTTAAGATAATCTCATTGGAGAGCAACACTTTGACAGTCCTGCACACTATAAAGGAGAACTGTCTGCTCTTTAGCAGGAAATAATTAAGACACACCTACACAACAGACTGTAGCATCCCCAGAGGGATTACAAGGGGATTTAGCTCACAAGGCCAGATGTTTCTCCTCTATCATCCTGCCTAGAGCAGATTATATGTCAAGCAATGTACCATTATTTTTTGATTTCCCATATTAAAATAGGAATTTCCCTTTTTGCCTAACAAATTCTTCTATGCTCCAGTACTGCTCAAGTCTTACTGCTTTCAGAAAAATCAAACCTTCAGCTAGTAAGAACTCCAAGTAAAAATCCCAAATGAGGCAGTACTGCTCTACAAGTGACCTAAGCACACAGAGGTCTGTGCTAATGACCCAAGACTACAATTTAATTATTGATGTCAGTAAAGTGGAAAGAAAGAAGGAGGGGGGGGAAGATGCCCCTATAGATCACCATAAACACAGTCCTCTGGATTATGTTCTCACATGATTGGAAATTCCAGCACTGAATTCAGGGAATTTAAACACCTAACGGGCCTAGTGGTTTGTACTGAAGTATGCTTTGCATTTTGTGAAAGTAAGAAGTTGTCACTAGAGCTATTTGTAAACCGTGTTTTCAAATCAGAGCTGGCAGAGATGACAAAATCATACAGAATCAATAAACCCACATTTTCCTGAGATTGCACTATTGTGGCATTTAAAATTTGTTGTTCTTTGCAAGTACAGTAAAACCTTTTTTTTTTTTTTCTAACTGATGTATATTTTCATGCAATCTCTTTGTATGTTACTGCTTTTTGAAGTCTGTGTAAATGTCAAAATCAAGGCCATGGCAAAAGCAACATATTCTCAAACAAGCCTTGTCAGTGCATGGCACCCCAGTTTCCTGTGCCTTGTTTGTAAAATGCCCTCACACCTACCCATTGTTATTCTGGTGGAAAGAAAAAAAAAAGATAGATGTATAGCAATAACCAAAACCATATGTACCAGGATTTGCAGATTATTTTACTCTCAATTTATTAGAAAAGTTTGAAGTCTTAATATGAGTTAAAATAATAATAATGCAGAGTACCTGTATCCCAACTGTAACGCAGTTAGCAGTTTTTAAAAAAAGCAAAAAGAATACCTTAAGAGCTTTTTCACTGAGTAATTTCATGTGCCTGTCAAACAGTTTCTGATTTTCTTCTCTCACAACTTTCAAAGCTTCTCTATAATATTCTTCAAAACAAAAAAAAACAGGGAAATCAGAAATCATTATTTGCCATAATTTTTTTCCTGCCTGCAGATAGATAACTGACATGTCATTACTAAACTGCAAACTTATCAGCGAGTGTCACCTGCACAGATGCTCCACAGAAAAGGATTCAAATATCCTTTTCCAAAGAAATTGTCCTTCTAAACCTAAAGAACAGTAGTGTTAACTACAAAACTAGAAATTGGAAGTGGCTTACACATTTCTGTTCAGAAATGCAACAGCTGAGCAATTCACTGCTAACAGAGCAGTGATCTAAGCAATTCTCTGCTAAAATATTGGCATCTTAACATTAAATTTTGTCTCTATCAACAGCAGAGCTCCTGGAGTCATATGAGAGATTTGCTTAGAAAATATATTTTTTGACATAGAAGCATGTTGGATCTCCTTATCCACGAGACATTTTTTCTGATAGTTATTAAAAGGTTCCTAATAAATTTCCTGACTTATCTAAGGCTCTAAGGTTCTAATTCGACAGCAGGACAAAATGGAGAATGTGGCAATTGCCACAATGATTTGCTTCTATCATTACTTGTGGTCATTATTTAGAAGGTGTGTCATACATTGAACTGTACAGGTTTGGCTTCATGTTCTAGTCACTTGCTATTTAATTATTTCATCCTTCCCTTTAGTTCTTTTGTTTTTGCTTTTCTAAATAGCTCACTTCTGCTTGATATTTCCTCCTTCCAAAGGACTGAATGAGATTATAGTAATTTTCTGTGAAGGAAGGCACAGCACACTTGTTCCAAAGGGTTGAAATTCAGTCTTTCACTGCACTTGTGTTGCAGACAGCCTATTCCTGATCTAGCTGTAAACAAATATCTGCTCATGAATGCACTGTGGAGTCAAAGGCAGTCAAATATGAAAGGTGTATTAGTAGCACATTAATTATCAATTTAACACTGTGGAAGCTGGACTACACCATCTAGACTTGGCAGAATGAAAAAGAAATACTTCCATACTATAATGAATTCACTCCTCCATTATTTCAAATAGCTCAATAACCTGAGTTGTACTTGGAGAATGAAAAAGGAGAAACTGTGTGTCTGAACAGTTCCTAAAGAGGCTATCTTCCCTATCCTCTCACTGCAGCACTGTTTTCCCCACACATCACCTAAATGTGTGGCTCTCTTTTGCTTCCTCTCCTCTCCAGCTGTCTTGCTTAAAACGTCACCACCAGAAAACATAAACTGTGCCAGTTCCAAGCCCTTCAGTGGTACACACAGAGACAGAAAACTGTTCACCTATGCTTATTCTCTAAGCCTGTTACACATTCAAGGTGTGAGGAAGCCAAATTTGTTGCTGCCTTGCTCTGAAAGCTTGATAGATTGAAAGATAGATTTCTGCTGGAAGGCTGTACTGCCCAGACACTTTCTAGGTTCAGTTTTAGGGAGTTAAGCAAAATAGTATGGTAAACATCCAGTACTGTCAGCATCATTTTCCAGTATGTTATGTAGGCCACTTATGTATGTACCACTATAACATGACTTTCAATAAATACACTTCTGTTGGACCATGAATTTTTGTTAAACCATGACATTCTGTACCCTGTGACATGCAGGAAATCAGACTGCCTGTCCCTGCTGGCATTCTATATAAAAGTCCATTTTCTTTTTCATTTCATGTTTCAGCAGCTATGTAGTGAAGTTTTAAATCAATTAAGAACACAGAAAATGCGTAATGAAAAAACTCCAACCTCTCCTGAATACAGACATGGATATTTGACAAGCTATCTGGAAATGCAGAAATCACAGAGCAGATCTTAATGGTGGTAAAATATGTTTTGAGAGACAGAAAGATAGCTGGCTGGCTCTTATTCACAGTAGCTGATGCCTGGTAATGGCTGGCACAGAATATACAGAGACCCTTAGAGCAGTGTCACTGCCTGTTACCACCAGCTGCTTGGCTGCAGTCACGCATACTGAGAGGGACATAAAGAAAGAAAACCAGGACATCCTTCTCCTGTTGGAAGCATGGGTTATGTAACAGCAAAATATTTAAATTATTTAAAAATAAGGCAGTAATAAAGAAATCTTTGTAAAGCACTCAGCACCACAATATATAAGCTCTCAAATGAATTCCACTGCTGTGACAGTGCTCAAACAGTTCTCAGTGTGTGTCTGTGTGTGTCTAGGAGTGATTTTGCAGGACCTCACACTGTGGAGGAAAGGCCCAGACCACTGGCTAAAGAGCTCCCTCTAGTCCTGCATGTAAACCAGTGCGCTCCACAGAAAAGACTGTTCCAAGAATGAGCTCATACTACTTTCCTGTCAAAGGAGCTTTCAATATGTGAAGTGCTTGTAGATGATGAGAACTAACAGCAGCAGAGTCAACATTTTCAAGTATGACTGCTAAGGGAGCCCTCTGTGTAGGTGACCTAAATATGTGCAGACTTATTTTTACAAAAAACTGTTATCCTTCTCAGTAACTTTTTTTTTAAAAGGGTTGCCTGTATTTTATAAGGAAACCATCACAGGACCAGCTTATCAGTTCCTTCAAGTGTCATAATTTCTGTAAACTTTATTAATTTCTTTAATAAGGAACTTTTACAGAGAGAGAAATAAAGAAAGGGAGTCATATTTTTCAGGATTATGCAGCCCATCTTAGGTGCACTTAGAAAAGTTTGTGCGAATTACTAGAAAAGTTGATACAAGTTACTGAAAAGTGATCTAAAATTAATTTTATCCTTTAATTCCTGCAGGCAATATGCAAAGACCCTGAAAGACTTGCATTACACCAGCTGTAAACTGACCTTCAGTTCTTTCAAGTTCATATTTGACATCCGCAATGTCTTTTTCCAGACTGCTAATCCTCTCAGCATGTATTTTACTTCCGACATTTTTGTACTCCAACCAATAATCTCTCTCACGCTGCTTTTCTGCAATTTTTTTCTTTGTTTCTTCAATTTGGGAGCGCAGATCTATTAAAATAAGAATGTCAAAAGACAAGTTCATTACTGATTTATTGAGCTGATAATTCTTACAATGTCAATGTTTAAGAAAGGCGCTTTCACAGGGAATGGAAAAGGGGGATTCTTCCACACTACAGTACATTGCAACCTGATGGGCCACCAGCATTGCTGAAAACAGCTTGGTCTTATTCTTCCAAAGAGAGACAACTGTTCTCAGCAAAATGTTGTAACCAAGGTCACGTGTCTCCCACAGAGAACTGCAGGGATGGCAGCTGGAATTTTCAACACTCAAAACTGGTCTTTTTTCCTGCCATCAATAATTGTTTATTTTTAATCTTCAGTAGAGCCAGTGCTTAGGACTTTCATGAGTTTCAAAAAAGAGGAAGCCTCTGTACTTGCACAATACTGTACATCACTTGGAAGGGACAGATTGATTTACAAGCCCTCCACAATCTCATACTAAACTGAGAGAGCCAAGTTTGGGATAGGAATAGTTTTATAATTTTTATACAATAAAGTTGAATCTCTACCTAAATTGCAAAACAACAACAACATGTACTCAATCCCAAGTGCGTAAACTGCAAACCACACTTCCCCAGCACACAACATACCTTGAAGAAGTTGTTCTTTGTCCCTCACAAACTGAAAAACGGCTTTCAGTGACTCTTCCACATCATCCCTGGTTACAACTTCCTTCTCATCTCTTTTTTTCTCCTTTTCTTCTATTTGCCTTACTAAGTGCTTGATAAGCACCTTCTGTTCCTCCTTCAGAACAACATTCTAAGAAAGAAGACACAGCTGATATTAAAATGCTTTCAGAGTGACAAATTTAAGCAAAAAAAGTAACATCGGGCCTAGTACCAGATGAAATGCAAGAACACCCAGCTAAACACCTGTTCTTCATATTCTGAAAGGTTAGAGCACAAGGGAGAATTTGCAAGGCTAAGATATTTCCTCAGTAACTTCAAGACCACAGGAAGGAAATGAGAGACAAATGACAACTGTACTTGGTACAGCCCACCAATAATCCTCCATTGCCTGGAAAGAAAGGTGCTTGTAGATAATTTAATAACAATGTTTGTATGTAGGAGCTATTTGCTTCATGTCGACATTCTTCATGAGAACATACCATCTCCATACAGAAAAATCATGAGAGAATCAGGTCACTCACATACAACCACAGCAAAGAGTCTTGTCAGAGCTGAAATTAGTAGTAAGTCCTGATTCCACAACTGTGATCACAACCCTTGGCCATGACCCTCTCTAGTGACACTCAGATTGTTTGAAATACAGATTGTGTATGCTTGCTCCCAAAGGATACCATACAGGAGCAAAGAAGTAGTGAGTAACAGTGAGTAGGCAGCAGAAAGAGTCTCAAGCATTCCTCACTTCTAGGATTAACTCTAAACCCCTCAGAAACATTAAGCAGGAAATAAAGAATGGAGCTCAAAGCACTGTCAAAACATGATTAAATTAAAACAATAGCACTTCACCCATGCCTTAAAGTACTCTGCTCAATCTAAAATATGGAGTCCTTGGAAGACCATGAACTAGCAGCAAATTGGGGGAATAACTGTAGAAAGATAGCTGAGGGTAAAATTAGAGAAACTGGGAAGTTCTATTCACATCCTAACAGAAGTTGTAGTGGTATGGAAATTAAAGAGTAAAATGCAGCTGCTACTGTCTGAATGGAATGCAGTTGGCATGCTCCAAACCTATTCCATGATGATGCCCTACAATCTGCAACCACAGCCCCTGCTAAAGGGGGTAGAACAGAGGGTGGAACAGGGTGCGGAACAGAGTGCATGGCCAGGCTGCATAGAAATCTCTGCAGAGAGGGGAACTCCATGGCACTCTGTAGCTGACAAACAGCACAACACCTGTCAGCCAGGGGAGAGAGGAGAAGATGAATGACTAGAGTCACCCAAGCTCTCCTCAAACATAAAGAAATAGTACAAAAGTAAGTTGGGAATGGGGAGAAGTTTGGGAAATCCATTAAAACCGCTGGGATCAGTCATGAGGCTGAACCTGTCTTCTCCCCCATAGAGGGACACCTATTGGGTTAGAACCATGCTCTGTGGGCACTGAATACTTTGGATTAGAGCTTGTCTGTGTGTTGCTTTGAATATGTTTTTGCAAAGAGATACTATCACTGAAAATCCTCAAAACTTATCTGTCACAACTTTATGTTTATAAAGAGCATTATTCCATAAACTGTCAGTGTGAGCCCTTCACTGGCACTGGCTGTCAGTAACACACTCAAACAAACTGGGAGACCCACTGAGGGTCATCCCTTATGCTGTTGCTCTGTGTCTCTGAAGAAGGCAGTCAAACCGCCCTCTAATCCAGCAGTATAACCACAAGAGACATAAGACCCAACAATAATCATAAAAGCTTTCAGATGCCTGCAGAAAGAAGAGCAATTGCCACTTCCAGTGATAGTCAAGCCACAAATTAAACACCATCCAGGCTTCAAGACTGAAAGAAGTACCACAGAAAACTAAACAGATGGATGTTTATAAAAGCAGGGCAAGCACCAGCACGGGAAAGACAGAGAGGCGTTGTTTCAATGTTTCACTGCTAGGAAGTGCAGGCTGCAACATGATCCAGAATTAGGATTTTTTGAGCATTTTCAATTAATTTCAATAGGTGACTCTCTAATATCTATCTTCAAAGTTCACTGCTCACAGTTATCAGATGCCGTATTATGGCTGTTTATATACAGCTCATATGCATAGCTCTTTAAAGTGTCACTCAGGTGAGAAGGTGAGATCAGTAGTTACACAACCTTGCTCTAAAAATTACCCAAAACAATTCTTAATCCATGAGAAAGTGTGTTTTCATTAATCAGTGCTAGAAATCACAGCTAGCAAATAGCATGATGGTCTTTCTCCTTTATTCAATTTTTATTGTAACTAAGTTTGCAGCAATAACTAGATTCTCACAGAAACCTGTGCAATTCCATTACTTCAGAAGTGATTCAAAGAAGCTCATCAATTCCCAGTGCTTGGTTAGGTCTGCTAATACGACTGACAAAAATTAAATTTATACCATTTATTCTTCGTGCATTGAAATATTGAAGAATATTTGCAGGAAACGTACCTACTGAAAGGGGGCTTGCTGTCCTGAGCTTGCTGCAGAGAAAAATACCAGAGAAGGGAAACAAAGTTGATAAAAGGACTAGAGCACATGTCTGATGTGGAGTAGCTGAGGATGTTTCGTCTGGAGAAAAGGAGGCTCAGGTGGCATCTTATCTCTCTCTACAACCACCTGGAATGACTTTGTAGCCAGGTGGAGGTTGGTCTCTCCTCCTATGTAACAAGTAACAGGGCAAGAGGAAAAGGAAATTGTGCCAAGTTTAGATTTGACATTAGGGAAAATCTCTTCACTGAAAGGGCGGTGAGGTATTGGAACAGGTTGCCCAGGAAAGTGATGGAATCACTATCCCTGGAAGTGTTCAAAAGACACGTGGATGCGGCACTTGTTGACCTGCTTTAGTGATGAATACAATGGTGCTGGGTTAAACAGTTGAACTTGATAATCTGAAAAGTCTTTCCCCTCTTTAACAATTCTGTTATTCCATTAAATATGTAGGTGGTTATAAGGATCTCTTGTGCATTGGAAAGCACCTGCACTGAACTCACTTTACCTTACTGCTCTGTCCTATTCTGTCATGTTCTACTCCTGCAGCATCTTTTTAGCATGTTATATTTAGGACATTTATGCTATATGTCACATTTAATTCAGATAACACTTTAACATTCAACACATAAAGTGACTCACTAACTCTAGTTTCATTGACTGTAACAAATTCACTGCAATAACTAATTTTAAAGTATGTAGTATTTGAATGGAAAGAATAAAACTGAACCTATGAGTAAGAATACCACAAATAAAATTTGTTGCATAGTCACTTACCTTTTTAATATTTTCTTTGATCTTTTCTTCCAATCCTTCCAGATGAAACAAAACCCGCGCAATTGCTGCTTCTTTTGCTGCAATGCTATGAAGAGAGAGTAAAGAAAGAGACATTCTTACAAAAACATTAGAGAAAGGAATGCTATTTAAGTTAGATTAGAAGTAAATGCTACCAAAATGTTTCTTTTCATATCATATTGCTAGACTCATTTGGGTAAATACCACTGTATGTTTACTACACACAGAGAAATTATTTCCCACATACATCTGGGCCTGCATGTTAGTCTGGATTTCATACCCCGACAGAGCAGCAGATTCCCTGGTTATATTGGACCTGTGTAGCCTCCTGAGAGGCTGGAGCTGGTTTGTTCATTCTGCATGAGGTTTAGCTGACCTCTTACACAGGTCACTTTCAGGACAAGATAGACTGTGCTCCAAACAATATACTCTAGCACTCTGTACCTCTGTTCCCAGCATTCATTCATCTTGTGGTGAAATAGAGGCAAGAATAAAAATTAGCACAAAGTCTTTTATTCTTTTAACAGCTCTTCTTCCTTCAGTTTTCAGATTTGGGGTGCTTTTTTGTGGTTTTGGGAGTTTTTCCCCTTCTCTATTGCTTTCAGCTGTTTTAAGAGAAGATAATTTATTTCCTAGTTAATTTGCTAAGTTTGGATCACTGAGTCATGCAAATTGCAGGTTACTAAATTTGCATCCTCTGGTGTCAGTGTGCTCCAAGGTATTCTTCGGGTTTTCTATTAATTAGAAGGATATTAGGTAGAGAGAGACTAGACCAGAGATATGGGGGTACAGTGGTCATGGCCACAGCAAAAGTACATTGTAAGATTGCTGTTCCCAAGAAATACTGAAACTGAGAACTTTAATGAAAATACAAAATACCAAACTCCCTAGGAACAGTGACCATTCTTCAGTAAAAGGAAATAAGAAACAGGAATGGAAGTTAAATAAATACTACACACTTCATAAATCCTGAAGTGGAATGTGACAGCTATTCACTTGTATGATTATCCACCTTTGATCAGTCAAGTACTACAGAGAAGTTACAGATTACAGAGGTGAAGAGAAAGAAAAGGAGAGCAAGAGGGACAGGGAAGAGAGTGGGAGAAAGATAAAAACAGCAAGAAGAATACTTTTCTTCCCTTTTTCCCCTACTGTTGCTGTAGAAACTACATATTCAATTTCAGTGAAGCACCTATTTCAATAGAAGACTCTCCAGACAAATTAGTCATTTGCTTGGATATTAGCATATGCATAACAATAAATTTATGAGAAAGTGCTACCATTTTTTTCTCAGCCCAGTAATACGGTTTCCTTATTCCTTCACAAAATAGGTGAGTTAGTTTTGGACTTTTCAGACTGTATTCATTTGTCATATGATTCAGCTAAATCTAGGCTATTTCACTACGGAAAATTGTACTCTGTGCTCTGCAAAATGAGACAGGAAAATCCCACACAAACCCTGTGAACTCATACAGATGTCACTACAACTACAGGAGCATACTTTTTAGTTTGCTTGCTTCACCTGTCATTTCCACACCAAGGCACTACTCCTTGCTCCCTAAACGCTGGTAATTGTTGGACATTGTGTGTTCCTGAGGTACTTCCCTTTCAATTTCTGTCTCTTAGATAAAAGTCATGAAGCCTACTTTTTCTCCTTTCAATCATTTACTCAAGAGACTAGAAATCAAATAACTTGGACTGATTTGTAACTGCTTCATATATTTGCCCCTTGGCTCTTATTTTTCTCTGCTTAATTTTAAGAGATCTTTAATTTATCCATCTCTTACTTTCAAAATAAAACACTTTGTGCTCTGCTCTCAGGTGCACCAAGGAAGACAGCAAACTGTAGGTCTTGAGGTTCTGGCTAGTGACAACAAACCTCCATGAACACCAAGGAATCCTAAAAAATACAGTCAAATGTGATCTTGCAACTTCAGCATATGCTGATCAAAAGCTTGCTACTAACAGAAAAACTGTCAGGGTTTTTTGGTTTTAACATTTTTTTCCCAAGCTCTAGCCTAATGGCATAAAATTTCTGATCCACTCAATTGCTTTCTTACAGCTACAGT
Source organism: Motacilla alba alba (assembly GCF_015832195.1). Taxonomy (NCBI): domain Eukaryota; kingdom Metazoa; phylum Chordata; class Aves; order Passeriformes; family Motacillidae; genus Motacilla; species Motacilla alba. The sequence goes on from NC_052016.1 coordinate 41,919,955, forward strand.
TTAAAAAGTGTACCTTTCTGAAATAGCTTCGAAACCTCAAAACAATCAGCTCAGGCTCTAAATTGTGTAAGTTGTCTTTGTTATCAGCTTTCTTTATTCACATATTCTGTATGGAAAGTTAAAATACATTAGACCTACTGATATTCTAGTAAGGCTTCTGGTAAATCAGATTCAGGCTCTTGCACTTGCTCTTCTGGTTTCTTCTTTTTCTTACTCTCTTCCATCTTTTTTTGTTTTTTTTTTTTGTTTTTTTTTTTTAATACTTGTGCTAGAAGTGAAGGAAAAAAAAAAGTATAGAGATGAATAATTTACAAAACATAGTGTGTTCACTTGTGTTTGTCACTTGTGACAAGCTTGTAACAGTTCTGAAATAAAGAAAACAAGCTGAGTTTTTGACAACAACAATCCTGCCCAGGGGCAGCACTCAGGCCCATGCCTATATTTATATATATACACATGTGTATATATACATATATATATGTAATATATATATATGTAATGTATACCTGGGTAGATACAGTGGTCTCTATCACCAGTTATTTATTGCATCCCTTGCTACAGGCTGTCTTTTACATTCCTGCAAATCAAACCAGAAGTTGCCCCTTTTCCAGTCCTTTGTTTCTTTATCATGCTTGTTTAATCAAGTACACTTGTTCACATGCCTCTCTTTCCCTCTCCTTCTGTTCTCCTAGCACGATGAATATCTCCCTTTCACCACAACTCTGATACCAGTTTTCATTGTCAGAGCTGGAACAAAAGCACTTTCTGAAGGGATACGCATGTCAGCAGTATTCCCCGGGCATGCTGTCACAACTACCAACCTCAGAATTCGACTGACAATGAACAGTTCTGCAATGGAACTGGTGGCATATATTACACAAAATTGAAAATGTCACAAGAAAGGGCACTTATGAAGATTCCTCGCTTTTAGCAGTCACATAATCAAATCTTCCAAACCAAAATAGTTTATGTAATATAGAATGTTTTATTACTGAATGAGTAGAAACATTGTATATATAATCTGGTTTTGTATTAAACTGCTTCTCTGAATTTAAATTCGGAATTTTACAATAATAGGTGAAATTGATAAAAACTTCTTCTGTGACTAAGTACAGCAGGCTGGATACTTTTTCCTGTTAAAATGAGCACAAGTAAACAGGAAAAAAAATCAGTAAAAAGCCACATAAGCAAGCCTGTAAAATCAATGGAATTAAGTGAAACTAACTATTGAGAGATGCACTGCAATTGAAACACTGTCCTGTACCTTCTCACGACACTCACCATATCCTGAAGCAAGGCCATGTCAGCTTTCTGTATACAAAATAACTTTCTATCCTATTTTATATACAACCTTTGCAGTTTCCAATTCAGTACAATATTTTTTCATTAAACTTCCAAAAATCCTAAAGACATGGCTGTTGTAAGACTTGAGATTTAAAAGAAACCCAAATAAACAAGTGAATTAAGAAAAAAACTTCACTGAGGCAGGAAGTTAGGTACTTTGCTCCTCCTAGATCCCTTTGAAGTTTCCAAACCAAATACACAAGTGCAGGATACACTTGTTAAGTGTAAAAAAGAATCCATCACACTTCTTCAGTGCAGAATTAATTGACTGCTATTGATTCCATTTCCACTTGAGCATTTATTTTACTGATTATCCTCAGAAACTGAAGATCACTAGAGCACTCCCTAAGGGTTTCTTTAAATTGTTTCTGCCCCTTTCACTAAATGGATAATCAAATTCCCTGCTTAAAACTGGATACAAGCCAGAAAATTTTGAGTAGAAGTATTTTGAAAAGGCTTAGGGTTGTTGTTTTTTTTAAAAACTACAGACCCAGATGAGCTCCAGTGATATGTTTATGAAATTGTTCCCAAGTAGAAAGGAACAAGAAAGCCTCCAAGCTGTAAAAGGTGAAAAAACACATGCTACGATAAAGGATTTGGCAAACCATAGAAAATACTCACACGTGAGAGAGAGAGGAACATATTTAAGGGGACTGAGGTTTGACTGCACATTTGAAACGCACAGCAGAACACTTACAGAAGCAAAGATCTATTTCTTCTCCCAAATAAATAAAACTGTGAGGCTCTTGACTGACCCCCTTTATAAGCACCAGCACTGACTCAAGCAGTAACTTCACTGCCATTGCATACTTAGAAGGAGCAGGCAGTTTCCTGACACTGCAACCCAACTACAGTGACTTTCCAGACACTCTTTACAGAGACCACCTGTACAGCAGCTCACCACTCTCGTGAGCCCAATCATTATCATTAACACCACCCAAACTAGCACTTGCACTCACATAATTATCCCCATATACCGAGCAACTGCACTACCAGAAGCCTCCACTCCCTCAGTCCCCAACATTTATAGACTCACAGAATACACTGAGTTGGAAGGGACCTGTCAGAATCATTGAGTCCAACTTCTGGCCCTATACACTTTAGGACACTTTAAGAATCACACCACGTGCCTGACAGCATTGTCCAAACATGCCTTGAACTCAGCTTTAGGCCATCCATCCCCTCAGGTCCTCTCACTGGTTAGTACAGAGGAGAGTGGTACCAGCCCCCCTCATGAGGAAGTTGCAGACTTCGATGAGGTCTCCCCTCAAGTCTCCTTTACTCCAGGCTGAGCAGATCAATGACCCCAGCCCTCCTCATATGGCTTCCCTTTAGGACCCTTCACCATTGTTGTGGCCCTCCTTAGGAGGCTCTCCAATAGCCTAATGTCTTTCCTGTGATGCACAAAACTGCACAGAATATCCAAGGCGAGGCAGCCCCTGTGCAGAGCAGAGAGTGACAATCCCCTCCCTTGCCCAGCTGGCGATGCTGTGCCTGATGCACCTCAGAACCCACTTGGCCCTCCAGGCTGCCAGGGCACTGCTGACACATGTTCAGCTTGCCGTCGACCAAGACCCTCAGGTCCCTTTCCCCTAGCTGCTGTCCATCCTCTCACTCCCCATTCTGTCCATACACCCGGGGTTGCCCCATCCCAGGTGCAGGATACGGAAAATCTATTACCTCAGCCACGCTACAACATCGCGCAGTCACACTGTAACCCCTTCCCAATCTCCATAGCAGGCTCACAGTTCCCTCTGCCCTCAATCCGTCCCTGCCTAACATTTCCCCCATGTCCCTCACATTATTCCCCCCAGCCCCTTTCACCACCAGACACCTCAGTGGACAAATCTGGGCCACCCCTCACCGAGGCCAGCGCCTCGCTGCCCGCAGGCACCAAATCCCTCTGGCACTGTCACCCTGCGCCTCGGCCCCCCGCCACCCCTTCCCGCCCCGTCCGGAGAGCTCCCTGAGGCACCTCCCCGGCCCCGCCCGCGCCCCGACCCGCGTTCCCCCTCACGGTGCCCGCGCCCCGGCACCCGGCCCGCACCGCGCGCTGCGTCTGCCCCGGCCCTGCCGCGGGCCCCACGGGCACGGCCCGGCCCAGCCGCGCGCCCCGCCCGCCGGTCGCCATCGCGACGGGGCCGGCCGCCATAGGGGAAACGAGAAGTACGGGGGAAAGGGCTTGTGGGACGGGCTGGGTTTCGCCCAAATGCGGTGCCAGGCTGAAATCCTGAAGTTGTAGTTCTTATCAAGAAAGAGAGCGTGTCCCAGCTCCCTACTGGGACAGTCCCACACCGAATGTGAGCTGGGTCACCCATCACCGCAGAGTTGCTTTCTCAGGAACCAGCTCCCTCAGTCCAAGGCACTGCGATGGAGCCTTGGGTGGCTCCTGTACTGCAGCAACAACAGCCGAACTCCGTGGCCTGTGACCCCTTTGCTACGCATCAGAGCAAAAGGCCATGTCCAGCGTGAGGAAGGGCTCAAAAAAGGAAGGTTGGAGTCCGATCCTGAACTACTTCTGCTTCTCTCCCCCTGGCCTGTGGTCTGCAATAGATTTTGGATAGGCTCTGGTCATTTCCTTCCTTCATAGGATATCAGTGCCTGAGCCACATAATCCTGGGAGCCATACTCAACCACATAAATAAATTATCAGTCATTAAAGTGTTGCTGTCTGCATTCTTGGGCAACACAGAATCATAGAAAGGTTTGTTGGAAGGGTCCTTAAAAATCTGCCATGGGCAGAGATATCATCACTAGTTCAGTTTGCTCAGGGCCCCATCCATCCTGGCCTTTAAAGCTTTTAGGGATGGAACATCCACAACCTCTCTGGGCTCTCCTCTCTTAGTTTAAAACCATTCACCCTTGTCCCATAACTATCTGTCTGTACAAAAAAGTCACTCTCCCTCTTTTTTATAAGCCCCCTCTAAGGGCTGGAAGGCTGCAATGAGGTCTCTCCATAGCTGCTTTTTCTCCATGATGAACATTCACATTTACTTACTTTATTTATAATTCTTGGCCATCCCTGTGGGAATTTGTGTTTTCCTTTGACAAGTCGTGTTTGACATAGTAGAGCAGTCTCTGTAATTAAGACAAGTTCATTAAAGTAAGGACAAAATGCTTTTAGTCCTACAGGTAGAGATCTGTAGCCATGATGCATAAGAGTAAATTTAAAGATGCCCTGGTCACTGGCAGCAAGATTAAATTTCTTTTGTTTGGGAGCAAAAGAGAAGGAAAATGATCAGGCCCTAGTCATGCACATTTGATCTTTGAAGCCATTCCTTTCATGATCATTATTTCATTATCATTTTCTGACCACAGAGAGCACTGTATAGAGTAATGTAAATTATCCACACTCTTTCCTTTTACAGTTTGTACTTCTGGTATACATTTTCTTTTAATATTTTAAAATAAATTATAAATAATTCTAAAATATTTCAAAGGCTTACTTTCTAAAGACTGTACTCCTTCATGTGTGAAGAGAGTGACCTTTGATGGGCTGAGAGCTCCTGTGGTGGACTTGGGGGCAGCCAGGCAGGGTATTTCTCAAGCTACTCCACTCACCATTATTGCTCTGCCTTCCTTTGTGCATGTAGAGAACTCTTAATGGCATAATCTAAGAGCGTGGAAGATTTTAAAAGAGGGAAAAAAAGTTACCTTGATGCCCAGGAACCAACTGAAGGAGGAAAAGCAAGGGATGATGTGGTCCAAGCCACCTGGGAAATGTTACTACAGCCATTAAATGAGCAACATCAGAGTTAGCTGTGATTTGGGTTAGTTCATCAGAGAGCAGCTCAGTGTCAAAGGCGGTTGAGTGACAGGAGGAAACTGGAGGAAGGAAACCATTATCGGCTTGATTTGCTTCAGTGGAAGCTACTGTCTCTTCAACTAATACCTGTCATTTTGTTACCACACCAAGGCACTCACTAAATTTTTCATTATTGGAAAAAGATGGCATGACTTCCTTTCTACTTTTGGAAATCACTAGAGAGTTAGACGTGCTGAATGAGGGGGTAAAGGAAGAAGGTGATCCACTTTCTGAATCTGATAGCAGCGCTACTATACAAAGATACCTGCAGACTTCTTTGGTTTGGGTGTTTTTCCTGAAGATGCCATTAACACTCTTCGTTGCACTGCAGTCACAACCATGCTTATATTTTTTGATTGTGCTGAGAATTTAACAACTCTGTGACTGTGTCTGGGGAGCACAAAGAGGAGGGTGGTGAGAGTATACCCTTCTGTGACTAATTTTTGTTCTCTTGCTGCCACCTTGAGAGTGTTCAGGCGCAATTCACTTGAAAAACAGCTGTTCTGCACTTACATAAAATGAGTCGATTCTTCATATCTGCTGAACAGCTGCAGAGTGACTGTGGGGACAGGCTAGATACTGGGTGCAGACATTTTCCATTTGCAGTTACTGAGGAATGAGTCTGAGGGTCCTTCAGGTATTTCATGTTCTGAAGGTCATTCTGATATTTTCAGGTTCTTCTTTATGAAGATATCAACTGGCAACTGGTCTGAGCTGAGACAGTCCTTAGACACATAATCCCACAGATTTCACCTGAATCCATTTTAAGAACACATCACTAAATTAAATTTGAGCAGGAGAGCTTACCTGCGTATTTTAACAGACACAGCACACACCACATGCACAGTTTCTCAGCAGTCACTTCTCACAGTGCTGGAGACCTCTGCGATTTCAGCAGCAAGGAGCTGCTTTTTCCTAAGCTTGGGTCCGAAGTCGTTGATTAGAGGGGGAATTGTTTTGGGCAGTGGGTACACCAGACCATCCATTCCAAGTCCATCCAGCAGGGGTCAAGCGCACTCACAGCTACCAGCTGATACAGCGTGCCTGGTCCTAAACCACCGTTTGACTCATACCTTCCTTCTTCTTCGGGACTGCTGCGAGAGGGGGTAAAGAGGTATTTTACACACGAGAAAAGTATGCTCCAACTACGAAGAGTGTCAGAAGGGCTTCACATCACTTCTAATTAAGTGATGTTTCTCGATCTGCACTGAACAGCAGCACTTTAATGTGAGTTTGAATAGATACAGCTTAGTATGCTGCATTGGGATGAATAAACAGGATATGTAGATGAGAGGTGATTGAATGAAAATTATTGAGGGGAGCAAGCGACTTTTAGTCTTTCACAAGGTCTCAAATTCACTCTGATCCTTGTGAGCTGAATGTAAGCCTTATTAAAGGCTTATTAAGCCAGAATTTTACTGCACAGTGCATGAAAAGCATGATCTAGTCCCTTATTTTGTCATCAAAAAGGAAGAGCCGTGTATCAAATCATGAAATTGAAAAGACATGTAATTGACCAAGACTTCACACCAATGCTATGAACACAAAATTTTCTCTAAAAATTGTTTCACCACATCTAAGTTTGAGAACTAAGTGAAACATAAGAATTTATTGTTAGCAGGAAGCCAGGGCTGACGGTGTAGGATTTGGGGAGTGAATGGACTCAGGCTGCGAACACAGTGGGGGTGTAATTTAAACCAGAGCTGCTGCGAGCGAGAGCCGAGCCAGCGCTCCGGGCAGCAGACACTCAGGCAGGTGACACTCAGGGCACAGCGGTCCCACTCCCGGACACGCCAGAGGCTGAAATCCTTCAGCTGCCCCAAACTAGAATTGAACCAGTTGGATCAAGCACTGTGAGAAGAACGTGCGTAAGGGGAAAATACCAGCACACCAGCTCTCCCCGTGCCAGGGGCCGGTGCTTTCACCGGCTTCGGAAATCGCCGTGGTGCCTGGCTGCTGAGGGGAAGGTCCTGCTGAAACAACCCATGAACTGGCGGCATGTGTATTTTGTGCCACTAATTAAACAGAAAAGCACATAAGAGTGGCTTCCTGAGCAAATAGATGACTGAAACCTCTGTTATCGCGGCCTGTATCTTTACTCAAACAGGGGCGTATGTTCACACTTCTCGGGCTGCCTGTCGCCAGGTAAAGTGAAACGCTGATCATTGTCCCTCAAGGCAGCTCGTCAAGTCAAGCCGACAGTCCCTGCGCGGGCTTCGTGTGAAGCAGCCACTGTCCGCTGTGGAGCTGCTGCCTCAGAGCAGCGCTCGCCGACAGCCGGCCCGAAGCTCGCCCGGCCCGCGGGCAGTGTCACCGCCCCCCCGGTCGTGGCCCCGCCGGGCACACCCGGGGGTGCCACAGGTGACACGAGCGGGAGGGCGGGCCCGGGCGGGGAGAGCCGCCCTGCTCGGAGGGGCGGGCGCCGGCATTGGCCCAGGGCGGCGGGAGGGGCTCGGCCTCGCCCCGCTCCGACGTCTCCCTGCCCTCAGACAAGCGGGGCGGAGGCGCGGGACAGCGGCTGCCCGCCGGGACCGGGGAGCCGGCGCTGTCTCTGGCCGGAGGGAAGGAAGGGGGAGCCGCGGAGGGGACGTAAGGAGAGGTAAGGCTGACGTAGAAAGGGCTCTGGGGTTGGGGGTGTGGGGTCTTGTTAATGGAGTGACTCGGAGTCAAAATGGGTTGTAGAAGCCACCCGCGCTCGCAGCGGGTGCAGGGACGGCGTGAGAGCGAGCCCGCTGGCCGCTGAGGAGCCCTGGCTGCCAGCCTTCGCCAGCCGGGCTGCTCCGCAGGGCTCGGCCGCGGTGGGCTGGCAGGGCCCATTCACCTGGGGACGGTGCAGCGCTCACAGGTGTCTCGCCAGCCCGGCCCCGGTTGTTGAGGCCGCAGGGAAGCAGCGCTTGTCAGCGCCTTTCCTCAGAAGCGCTCTCGAGAGCCCCGTGCCCGGGGAACCGAGCGCCGGGACATCCCTGCTGCTGCTGCCTCTGTCCGGGGTGAGAGCTGGGTATCTGTCAGAGCTTCGCTGCACAGAGCTCTTGAGTCTGCTGGGATGGGAGAACACTCTTCATTGAAATAAGGTGTTTAGATCTCAGCTGGGAGTTGTTAATGACCTTTTTGTAAACAGTAAACACTTTTAATCTAAAAACAGTGAATTAGTCGTATCATCCATGCTGTCTCTGGAATGACTTGCAAGATTGGACCTGGCCCTAAAATCTAATACAGCCAGCTGTGTCCTGTGTGAGTGGGTAAATCTTCTGCTTAGAAGATTGCTAGGATGAAGGTCACTTAAATCTGACAGATTGTTAAGTGACAAGTATTTTTGAACTTTTTGAGAAAGTGTAAGGGGAAAGGACTTAGAACATGTTGTGGTGATGCATCCCCCCACACTCATTCACAACATATGCTTAACAGGATGTTGTGAGAAAAAACTTGATTTTATTAGCTGAAAGAACTGATCAAAATGTTGCACCAAAACATCTGTGTTTCCTCACAGATTGAAGCTCTCAGTGATGAATTGCTTAAAAGACTAATGAATCAAAGCACTTACTAAACTTGTATACAACAACAATGCAGCTTTCCAGTCATTAGTTCTTAGTTACCATTAGTCATTATTATCTCTTTCCCAAACAGTCCTTAACAATCACATATATTAGTGGTAGTAAACCTGGAGTATACAATGCCTCGGAGCTGGTGCCCCGTATTCAGCACTGATGTCTATACTTCTTGATGGTTTGTTTCAGTTGCAGGAGTCACTGCAAAGTGCTTGGGAGTTCCTTGGCAAGAGAAGCTGGAATCAGAGTGAGGTTTCTTGTGATTTTCACAAATTATCATCCTTCTTTTCTAATTGTTAATGTATTGTTCACCTTGCTTCCTCCCTGGAAGAAAAGGGGATGATCTCAGATGATGTAGTCCATATTATTTGAGGGAATAGGCTTACCATAGTGTTGCTGGGCATCTTATTTGTTTAGCAGGATTATTCTGATTCCATCAGACACATCTCCTCTTTGTCCTGCAATCTTATTTTAGTTTCATCTGACATCTTTCCTGACCACTCTACATTCTCTGTTCTTATCTTGCAGATTTTACTAATTGCCTATGCTTTCCTGTGCCCTATTCAGGCAAGTATATGCAAGTCTCTGTTCATTTGCAGCTGTGTGTTATTCATGTATATTAAGTTATAAAATACTACTAAAACTGTTGCTGTGTTACAAAATGCTTATACAGTGCTACCAATTACATACTGTAGTGTGTTTATGTCTAGGTCTAAGGCAAGGAAATAATAAGCATCTTAGTCTGCTTCTACCTTATGTGTGCACCAGTTCTCTGCTTTGGTTGTAAGGCACATTTTTGAATTGCTTGAAGCTGTCATTGGGCCTGTCTCTTGTTAAACAAATTTTGTTCCAGCATTTCTTGCATCCCAAAATAGTGTATTATCAGTTTCACTGTCACACTTTTAAAATTCAGTGAAATAGGTCTTCATGTTCTTGTTTTCCAATTCTGACAAAGGCCAGAGTAAATAAGATTCCCTTGCCCCCAAAAATGGATGACAGAAAAGTGCATTTGTCATTTCCATTAAGAGCCAGTGCTTTAGAACACTGGATAGTACTCCAGGAGTGCTCTGGAGTAAACTCCTGTTATTCTGCAGGAGATGCTTGCCAGATTCCCAAGTGAAAATACTGTTTCAGTTTAGTACATGGAGAAAATCTTTGATAGTTTCATCTGGAATAAAAGGCTTAACCAGGAAAGCTTTTGGTTGAAGAAATGACTTCTTTTCTACTCTGTATTGTTTCCTGTGCTCATGACAGAAAGGGATGAAACAGACTTAAATAAAAAATTCATTCATTCATTCATAGTCTCCCAGTAGGAAAAAGTGTTTAATTTTCTTTTCCTTTAATTGAAAGTGATGATCCTATCCTTTGGAATTCACTCTTTATTCAAGAGTGACTTGTTTTGAACCATAGTAAAGAATTCTTTCCTCTGCACAGAAAGTGCTTTCTACCTGGGATTGCTGACTAATGGATGACTGCTAAAAGGACTAGGTACCTTTCTGGTGCTTGAAGTCCATCACCTGTTGTGTTTAAAGGCAGATTATTTAAGTTGATCAGAAGTCAATTTAAGGAGGACCCATAGTTTGATCTTCTAATTCCAAAACACTTACGCCAAAATGTGTATGACCAGTGAGTGATGTTGCATTTGCTGTATCAGCAGTCTCCAACTTTTTAACTTATTTGGGCATAACTTGAGAGTGACAGCTGATTTCAGCAGACTTATTTATGATTCATTCTTTTGGCAGGGAGTCATTCCAATTTATCAGGGTACAGCAACTGGCTGTGCTAGATTCTTCATGTTATAAGGTTTCCTTGCTATATGTAATTTGACTCTGCTTATTGCATCAAGAGGGCAAAGGGAAGAGATGTAATGTACATGTGAGGAGGAGGAAAAGATTACTTCTTCCCCTTCTTTATTTTATAGCTCCTTTTCTGGATAATAATGCCAGACTGTTTTTGACCTGAAACCCTCTCAATGTCCTGTGACTATACATCAAATTAATGAGCAACCTAACAATTTGTTGCCCAGTGAGGCTGGGGACTCCCCATCCTTGAAAGTGTTCTAGGCCAGGCTGGATGTGGTTCTGAGTAACCTGGAGAAGTGGAAGGTGTCCCTGTCTATCGGGTTGGATCTAGATGTTTTTTACAGTCTCTTCCAACCCAAACTGTGCTATGATGCCATTTTTCCCCCTACATCTTGGTCTGTTCCTTTTTCTCTGCAGTATAAATCTTCTAAAAATAATTTTTTCTATTTCTCTGTCCCAGTCAAGAGAATTTTGCATTTCATCTCTCTCTAAATGTGTCTGAGTATAAACAAAAAGAAAAGCATCCCCTTTCTTCTTACCTATCTGTGGAGTAATTAGCAGAACACTATCCTAGATTCACTGCAAAATGTTTTTGTTCTACAAAAGCATCAACTGATATTGGTAAATTCTGTATGAAATTTCCTACCCAGTGTCTGATTCTGGTTGACTGATAAACTGACAGAGATTTTGCTGTGTACAGGCTGGATGGACTACAGTCAGACTATGTGAGCTCAGCCATGTAGCTAGAGCTCCAGAGCTAGATCAGTGTATTTGAAAACGCCTGGGTTAGACATTATTTCTATGCCATTAGCTTGTAGATGTTAAGATCTGCCACCATGCTTTTCTTCTCTAATGAATTTAAATGGCTAATGTGGTTTAAAAATAGCATTTAAAAACAGAGTGTCTGCTATGAAGAATTAAGGGTGAGGTCCAAAAACCCTCTGTAGTTGCACTTGAAGCACTGTAAGCAAAAGGTATGTATCTAAGTCCTGGGCAGAAATCTGTCAAACAAGCAGAAGTAGCATGCCCTTAACCTTCTGTTCTGGTCCTGCCCACGGAACTTGTTTTTTAATCCTGGGATGACTTATGTTAGTGTAAATGCCATTAATTTTACCTTGCTTCATAGTGATTACATTACTTCTCTGGAGGTTAAGAGACTTGGATTAAAAATTAATACCCTCAGGTTACTCTCCTTTTCCCTCTGCTCTATTAGAACTGGACTGCTCTATAGCCAGGGATGCAGGTCTGTCTGGATGAGGAGGGAAGTTAGGAGAGACCTGGATTTTTTTTATAGTGGCCTGACTGAGAGAAAGTGTACCTGGCTTCCTGTTTCTGCCTGCAAGGTTGTGATATCACTTTAGCAATGATTCTGTGAGATTTAATCCTTGGTAGTTCAGGCCTAGGAGGGGTCAAGAGAGAGCCAAGCAAACCCTTCAGAGATTATCGTGTATTTTGGTGAACAAGGGGATGTGCATTTGAATCTTCTTGGGTTAAGTGGTCATGGGGGCTCTGGATTTGGCTGCTTCCTGGGTATGTAGCTGTAGCTATTGAGCAAGTGAGCTAACACCTTGCATAACTATGTTCATAAAGAATGAGTGAGCCACTCCTGCAAGACTAAATACCTGTTCAGGGACAGGCCTGATACTCCAAAGCCCAGCCTCGCCAGCTCTGAACTCCTAATTTAGGAGCCTGTGTATGAGAAACAATTCCTGTCACAGTCTTTTGCTCCTTCTTTCCTATCCCTGTGCTATTCAGCAGCATTTGTAGGGCAAATCCTTTTCACACAGTGCAAATTGACACCCCACCTCATCTAGTGCAGTTGAAGGCTGCTCCAGAAACTGTTCCCTGCTTCATGCTTCTCCTGAGTAGCAGTTTGGTTTAGCTCTTGCCATGGCCTTTTATCTTCTTTTCACCATAGCACACCTCGTTTTTCAGTGTCAGAGTTCTCTGCTCACATCTGGCCATAAGTGTTCAGGGAAACTGGTACCAGTCAGGGAGAAGACAATTTTGCATGATACAGCCCAGCCCAGCAGTGCAAACAATCTCGTGAGTGAAGTTTTCATGGCTGACAGGCTTCCTGTTATTCTTGCAATTCAATATCAGTATTAAGGACGACTAACATTGCTGCTGGCTGGTTTCAACTTAGCCAGAATGACCCCAATAGCATACAAAATTTTCATGTTAGGGGGCTATCTGTTAAAACATTATGCTTGGGAGGGCAAGTTATTTTCCTCTAAATAGGGAGTTATTGTGAGCTTTATTAAATGTATCTATTAAAAAAAAAGATAATAACAAAACAAATAAACAAAAAACCCAATAACCCTGAAATAAAAACTTCATTACGAAGTTTAAGTTAATTTTGGTGACTGAGAAGGGACCTGATTCTGACTGGTCTTTGTGTAGACTGCGTGCTACCTTTTTTAACCATTCTGAATGCTACCTTTTTTGACCATTTTGATTTTTAACTTACCTGGGAACTTTGATGTAGTACAGTTTCTTGCAACTCATTCCTTGGCTTAACTTCTTGTTTCCGTGACTGCAGGACTCCTAAAGGATATTTTATTTCCTCTAGCACCTTATTTGTGCTGGCAATTGTGTGAGGCCCTGCTTTCAAGTAGGTGTATGCTTCAGTTATGGTAGCAAGGACCCTATTAATTGATGCAAACTTTCTTAGTATCCTTGAGGTTACATAATTTATTAGGTAGGTAGTTTTAACCTTCAAAACTTGCACCAGTGAGTGTCTAAGGTGAGTGGTTAGTCAGTCATCCTGTGAGAACGGACAGGCAAAGGGCTTGTTCTGTTTGCTGGCTCTTTGTCCACTGTAGTAATCAATTAAATAGAGCTGTAGTTACAAGAACAAGGCTGGTAGCTGAAAAGCAGAAAGATTGCAGTGACAAATTAAGTGGTCCAGGTGCGTTATAGATTATTTTGATTCCCACAGGTACTTACTTAAGCAGTTAATTGTCTGAGAATGATGGAGTGCCTTTTGCTATGTTCTGTGTGATCCTAAATTTCTGTTGGGCTGCGACAAAGGTGCTCTGAGGAAGCTGAGATCAGTGGCCGATGTCAGGGAAAGCAAAGATGATGTAAAATGTTGTCTGGACTAGGCAATTTTATGCTTAATATGTACCACAAAGCTGTGTTGTGCACCCTCCTGCAGAGACAATGTGCTACTTACAGGGACCTGAGCAGCTGGCTGTTGACAGTGCTTTAGAGAAGATCCAAGTGGTGCATGGAAGGAGCAACCTGTTCCCAGTTTTACAAAAGTAGTGGAGCAAAATCAGTCTGCCAGTGATGGTAGGTGTCCTTGCTCAACTAGCTCATCACCTCAACTCAGATGAGGACTAAGAGTGGGACTCTCAAAGTCACAGGGATGCAACAGATACCGACTAAAGGATTACCATAATGAGATAAAAATCATCTGAGAAGTCATGATGTCCATGGACTTTGAAATAAAACTTTGAAAATATTTCTCCAGAAACCGTATGCTCCAGTTTTCCAGCTGGTGTTTAGGACTGGAACTGCTCTACAAACTGTCTTACTGTCAGCTCAGTTTAGCATTACTCTTAAGTATTTGAATGCAAATCCTTGTCTGGTCTTTGTAACATAGAGTTCTTCTCATCATTGCTGCTAGCCCCTTAATAAGCCCTTTTGTTGGATTGTCTTCTCTGGGAAAGAGTCAGAACTACCCAGTGACTGTAAACTGCAGCTCAGTCTGTTTTCACATGAGAAAGAATATCTTAACAAAGTGTAGGAAGTGTGTCACTTCCCAGTAGCCACTGATAGGAAATACTTGTTAATTAGTCACACTGTTTTGCACACTTCCATTCTCTAATAGTACAATCCCTACAATAAAACAGAATTCTAGCTAAAATGTAGTTGATGCTTGCTGGAGAGCAAGGAAGGAGGGTAGAAGTCAGATAGTTCCCCTAAAGTCTTCAGTATCTAAACTTGTCGAGGCCTCTACTTTAGCTTTTTTGATAACTATTTTTTTTTTTTAAGGAATTCCTAGTACATAATAGATGTTTTTATTTGGGTTGCATCAGTGCAGTGTTCATTAGCCTAATCTGGGTAATGCTAAATCCCAAACTAGAGTACATATATTATTTTGGAAAAATGGGGCAATGGAAGAAAAGTAAAGGGGTTTGGCAGCTCCTGCTTATAGATGAATGTCCTCTGTGGGACAGTACAAGTGGGAGAAATAGCAGGTGTGTTTTCCATTCTGCAATAAAAGTTTGTGAGAAGGGATAGAGGTCCTTTTGTCCCATTCTTATTGTTATCTTCCATGCTGAATCTGTATGTTTAAGATGGCAAGTCTCCAGAAGAAGAAGGTAAGCACTTCTTTCCTGTAAAATGAAAGGAAGGTCATGGCTTCTTAACAAAATCTTCTTAAGAAATTAATCAGTTAGTTGCATTATGAGTTTCAGAGTTGCTTGTTGCTGGGATCTTTTTTGGAAGGGAGAGGTGGGGCAATGTTTTTGCTTTTCTTGTGTAACTTCCTTGCTAGAATTTGAATCTGTCTTGTATTTATGTTGGGAAAACATTCAGAAATAGCTAGCCATTACATACAGAAATGTATCAGATATGTAGGGTCAGGAGATGCTTCCCACCAAGTAATTGGTTTGCTTCTCATCTCTCTAAAGGTTTTAGTATTTTGCTTAAATCTATTTTCAAATAAGATAGGGTCCATTCTGAGGGACTGTTTTCATATCTGAGTTTAATGCCAATGTTGACATGAAGACTGAGAAAGTGGCAATGGGAGCTTGAGTTCTGTGAGCCTCACACTTCTGCTGTCTAAATGGAGATGAGAATAATTGTTACACAACTGACAGTGCTCTGCCTTCAGAGATCTACAGGACTGAGTCACCTTCATTATTATATTTCAAGTCCATTATGCTGAGAAGATATTCTTTGTTTTGTAATTCTTGATGAATAGAATTAGCTAGAAGAATTAAGTTCTTTCAAACAAACTGTTACTAATTCAAGCAGTGTGCTTACTGGGATTAAACCACAGCCAAGTACAAACGGTAAAATGTGCAAGGAAGTATAACTAGATTTGAAAACATGCTGATGTTACTATCAATAACTTGGTGGAATTTCTGTAATTTTGAAGATTCTTCAAATTATATATTTTTAGTACATTTATACTTATTGCAATATGAAATAAATGGCATGACTTCTACAGTTAGTCGACAGTGGTCACAAGGAGAAGGCATGTTTAGGTTTGCTTTCCTAAGGCTTCTCTTTAATTTATGAGCCTCTTTCTCCAGAGACCACATCCTCTTAATACCTCTGGCCTAATGGTTTTACACTATAACAAGTATAGAGATTTACATTCTTAGGCTGTGCTGCCAATATCCAAGCCCTATGAAAGAAATGTCGAGCTGCCATATGTGATTAGAGGGATTAGGCCAAAACCAAAGCAAATTATTCTTTTCTGTTCCAATATTAAGTTGTTAACTTTTATCCTCTTTGTTATTAACTCTTCTTCAGAGTAAATTTCCTTAACAGTCTTCAAAGTGTTGAAGGTCTTAATGTCTTACCAAATAAGAATAAAATTAAACCACAGGCAGAGTCATGTGGACCAACAAATCAGATGTTCCAGGAGAAAATGAGAATTTTTCTGAAGTGCTTGTGCCAGCTGAACTTCTTCCTCCTTCAGCTGGTTGAATGTCATTATATAAGGCTGTCAGTGAAAGTATCTTGAGACTTGCAACTATTTTACAGGTTTAAACCAGCAAGGATTATTTTGATACTGTTGAGAAAGGGTAAGGTGTGAGCAAAGCTTGTGTGTAACTTTCAGTATTTTTCCCTTTGTGGCTGTTTGGAGCAGTTATCTGGTCGTGTTTTTTCCCTTAACCATGTTGTAAGGAATACTGCATAGGAGAACAAATAGGCTTGTTATTGCAATAAAATGAAGCATTGCTCTATTAATAAGGCAACACTGAAACTGCTCTTAAAATAGATATCCCTCACTTCTGCAAAAATCCTTGTTCTACCAACACTCTTCACAGCTAGCTAGATAAGAACCTCCCTACCTCCCACTGACTAAGCATACATGTAAGCAAACACTCTTTTCTAAATTAATCTCTGGGACTGTTGGACATATGATATGCCATGTATACTCTGCTATTATAATTTTGAAAATATTCTGATAGCACCTCTTGTAGGAGCAGCTGGATTGGCTGCAGATACGCATATCTTACTGGATGATCTTTTCCTTTCTGCCCCTTCAGGAATGAAAATGACAACAGGCCTTCTTGTGCTTAAATTCTTGTCCTGATCGTTACAGGTAACAGCTTTTAAAACTCCTGTGAATTGTGACTTAAGTCCCTCTTCAAAGTTAATAGCTTTTCTTTCTCCACTGCTCAAAATGAAATCTGTAATCCTCTGATCTTCTGAGCAAATATGTTCATGACCATTCGTGCTTGTGCCAACAGTGGGGTTTAGCTTAATTAGCTGTTCTGCCTTCCTGGGATTTGCCTCATGTATTTACAGAAAAATTATCTCTAAGCCCAGGCTCTAAGCTCAGGCAGTTACCTGTGAGTGTACTGCTTAAATATCACTGGAGAATTAAATTTATTCAGGAGGCTGATTTGTTTGTTGTTGCTGCAAAGCTGTAGCTTGTCGGGCTCACAGTCAGAGGTACCGTTAGTGCCTAATGTCACTTCTCAGGGCTGTAGGGGCCAGCTCTCCAAGGCTTTCATTGCTCTTAGTATTCTTCTTGGCTCCCCTGCTTCAAAATAAAGGTCTGTTATTTCCTGAGCATGGGTGTAGGCCGAGCTTGGTTACTTTTGAAAATGAGTTCCTCTGCACATGCAAATTGTTGTAGTGCACAATTGCATTTATCTGCCTTCCTCAGCTTCCTGTTGCCTTATGTGTGGACTTCCAGCTCATCCTAGTTGCTAGTGCTGGCATGTTCTAGCAATGGAGAAATATAGTTAGAACAATTGGTAGCTTTCAAGCACATAAATCCAAACCCTCTTATTTTTAAGAGCCAGTAGGTTACATATAAGTGGATGCTTTCTGGGATAAAGATGTGTGCAGATAGCAGTCACTGATCAGCCAGGCCTGCAGGGTAGTTCAGCTGAAGGAGCTGGCACAGAGAGCTGTGTGAAGCAGCCAGAAGTAGGATTGGCTGTCACCTTCTTCCTCTTGTTTGAAGGCATTGGCTGCAAGACAAATTCTCTGGATCAAAGCTTTAGCAGCTTAGGTCTACTCTACAAGAAGCACTTGAAAAGTAGTTTTGCAATGTAAATTTAGGACATTATGAGGTTTCTGCATGCAAAAGGAGATCTTGTTGGTTTGAATGGAAACAGCTGACTCTGGGGTTTTGCTGTTTGTCTTCTGACTCTGTTGGTAAACTCAATGTCAGCCATGGCAAAGTACTCCAACCTTTTTCTTGCCTCCCTCATTTGCATCCCATAGGTATACACTGAGTAAAAACTTGGAAACCTAAACTATTATTGTAGTACCACTTAATGTTAAATCCCCTAGTGTTCATAATACAGTATTCAAATTAACATTCCCTTTTTATATTTTGGGGGAAAGCAGTGTGTGGGGGTAAGCAGAGCCCTCTGTAGGGTTAATGAGTTTATAGACAAAGTCGTCTTTCTTTTGTGGTTCCTGTTTTAGAAAAATGTGAATTCTGACTTAAAGCAATTGAGGTGTACAGCTGTCTGAGAGGTTCTGAGAAATTTTACAAGATAAAATTCTTGGATGAGCGCCTGGCCTAAACCAGTTGGGAACTGAGAGCAACTTATGAGTGTGTGTGGGCAAACTATATTTGAGTTGCCTTTCTGTTTCTTTTGTTGCCAAAACATAGAAGCTTTCATGCATGAATTGGATAAAATATAATTTTAGATTCCTGTTTATTACTGGGAGTCTTTCATTAAAGAGAGGATTTTTGTGTGGTTTTACCTGAATTTAATGTTTCAGAAAAAAATCGTGCCAAATATGCCATGACTCACAAATGTTAGTATATAGCACATGAGACTCCACTTTGGAGGTCAGTCGATGTGGTATCAATTTCCATGATTCAATCAGTTTGATAAGGATCTTTCAGTCTTATTTGAAACATAAGTCTGAAAACTTTCCTGACCAAAAAACGCTTGCCATTGAACTTGCAGTGGCACCAAACAAACTGTTCAAGCCTCTCAGTTCTTCCTGACATGTATAGGGGTTTTTAAGAGGAAAAAAATGTCAAAAGAAATCAAAATAATTGAGGCTGGGGTGGCGTTAGAGTGTGAATTGAACAGGGGGAAGACATTGTTTTGTTTTTTTTTACTTTTTATTTTTAAAATAACTTTAAGTTTTATAACAGGTTCTATACTCTAAGCTAGCAGTTTTTACCATCTGTGCTTGGAATCAGTGCTGATAATCTTTCGCAGAAAGCCAGCCTTGCAGTTACTTGTATCAGACAATCTCATGAGATTGGCCGTACACCACACACACAGAAAGTGGTTTTCTTGTTTATGAAGAACTGTGGAGTCATGGGTGAAGAGCCTGTCAGGGTGGGTGGTATCTCCCCTCTGATTGAAAACAAAGAGGGGGTTCACCCCTAGCTGAAGAAACTGCTCTACAGAATGATGGTATCTGAGAAGTTCAGTAGCAGTACTGCTTGCTGTGAGCTCTCACAGCCTGTTTGGATGTGCCCTTGCAAACTGTTGTTCATATGGGGAGGACCAAAGCTCTATTTCCACTTATTTCATTGATTTGAGTGCTGAGCGACATCAGTGAAGTCTGCAGGTGGTTTTGTAAATGTTGTCCAACTATTTCTTTTAGATTTTAAAATTAATATAATAAGATAATATAACACATCTTCCCATAGTCTTTAAAAAAAAGACCAAAGATGTGGTAAGATATTATTCCCTGCAAAAGGTTTCTTGCAGACTGGACTGATCTTGGGCAAGAAACAAAGCAAAATCTTTGATTATTCTAGTTCACAGCCGTCCAGGTTCTGTAGTTGCAACGTGAGCTTCTGTGCCTGTTGGCTGGGCACTTGCCATTCAACCAGCATCCAGGGCTTTGGATTAGCTGTGCGGATGCTGCTTGCTGTGTCAGATGGTGTAGAAAGTTTCCACATGACACCTGAAGCCAATATCCATACCTGTTCTTAAGCTGAAGGAGTACTGTTGTAGATACTCAACAAATTTAGCATTGTTCTATTTGTTGGTAGTCCTATAGGAAGCACTTTTCACTTTTGCCGAATTATAAACCCATAATTTTCTAAATGCAAATGAAGTTACAGATGGCAGGTAGTTGGAGATGCTGTTGTATCAACCTCATGCAACAAAATCACAATGAGAATCATAGAGAAAACTATGGCAGCCAAACAAAAACATGCAGAAGGTGGTTGGGCATTGGAGTTTTTGGGGGGACAATCAGTAATGTGGCTACAGCTCCCTACCAAATCTGAAAGAAATGCTGTTATTTTCAGAATGAAGTTTCCCTTTGAGTCCTGCCAGTGTCAATATCTTGTTTTAATGGCCTGGTTGCACTCTTGTGGCCAGGGGAGCAAATCCAGTGACTCATTGCAGGATTGTAGTGCTTGGTAGATCGATATGAGTTCAGCATCCTGTCAGCCACAGTGTCAGTGATGGGCCAAAGGAAGACTCCCACAACCCTGAAGGGCTGTGAGGGAGCTGCCTGGTACAGAGATATGTCCAGTGAAAACATCTGCTTCTCTTCTGTCTCTTACCAGGTTTGGCACTAGGCATGCTTCTGAGCATTAAATTTGAGCTATTTTTTTTTTTTTTTTTCTCAGGCTTTGACATCCACGTCTCTGTAACCCTGAGGCAATAAGATAACCCTACCACAGACACAACTAACTTCTCCCCATGCCACTCGCTCTATTCCTTTAAGGGTTTTTTTGAAGAAGAGGTTTTTGTCTTTGACAGTTAGAATTATCTCTAAGTGGATAGTCCTCTGAAACCATGGCCTATGGAACAGAGACAAAACAGTATTTGAAATTACTACTTGTAAATGCAGTTTGGCTTGTATACAACGGTGAGGTTTATGTTACCACATGACTTGTAATTACACATACTCAATATGGTTATGTGTACATTATTTCACATTTATTCCATATGGTCTGTAGAAGAGTGATTTGGCCTTTTTTTTTCTTCCTTTAAATCGTTGTGATGAGTGCTCTTTACTTATTTTGGGGGGGTGGTTATCTCCCCTTTGCTTCAAATTGTTTTGCTAACTATAAGGGTGATTTAAAATACCTGTATAATAAAAGTGTACCAATTGTATGACACTTATTTCTATGTTTAGGGTGTGAGTTGTCCTTTGGGGAGGAATATATTTTCATGGCCACCTTGTTCAAGAGGCCTGTAAAACAGGTTTGACTTGAAGTGACCATTTGAACTTCATGAAGTCATTTAATCACACTGAAAAACTTGTTTATTTTAATTAAAAATGAATACATTATCTACTTCCCTGATCCCTGATATTGCAACTTGTTCTTCCTTGTCTCTTTTTTAGGGAATGTTTTGTTTGTTCTCAAACACTGGATACGCTGAATCAATGAACTGTTACTCCAGGAAGTAGAGCTGAGAGGACAAACTGAGAAGACATTATTGTGATGGCCAGCAGGAATGCAACACTCTCCCAAAAGTCTCTCATCTAGGGAAACATGCAAGAAAGCAACCTTTATGACTCTTTAAACCCCTGACTGTAACCTGGTCCAGGTTTGTCAGTGTCTGCTGAAATAGACTTCCAGAGCTTTAAAGCAGGCTACAAGACCGTCCTCAGCAGGGTCCAGGACCTTCCCAGACTCTTAACCAGCCCTACACACAAAACAAAATGATTGACCTAAGCTTCCTAACAGAGGAGGAACAAGAGGCAATAATGAAGGTGCTGCAACGGGATGCAGAGCTTAAAAGAACTGAAGAAGAGAGAGTCAGGTAAGTGATCTAGCACCCTGCTTGTCCTGAGAAGACCTACACAGTTCCAGTGCTGTGTTACTCAGGAGTAGATTAAAACAGTTGTTGCTGAAGGCCCCATATTCCTCCATATATGTGGTTTGGAGATTTTTTTACTCTGGACTAGATTTACCATAGTCTCTGGGTGGAATACCTCTACCACACAAATGATTCATTAGTGGCCAAAATTGTTATGGACCTTTGCAATTCCCTAAGGGGCCAAGAGCACTCTCTACACATCTACCTGTATACACATCTGCCTTGGTTTCCTCAGAAGAGGATTCAGTTTGCAAGTGTCCAAACTACTGCAGACTGGACTAATGTATAGTAAGTGAGGGATTTGGCTCAAAAGGAGAGCAAGCACCCCCAACAAACTAAAATATGGTTTCAGTCAGCAAATATGTCTAAATGCTGAAATTGTACCTAAAATATTTAGAGCTGCAGTCCAGAAGAAGTACCAACACTATGCCCCACTGCCACAAAAAGTCCTTGCAATCCATGGATAAAGCAGAAAATTGCTCTTTAATTTCTTTGTGGTGTCACAGACAGAGCAATGTGTTGTTATTCTGGAGTGTTTTTTGTGCTGGGAGGTTTTACTGGAGCTAATGTTAGGGTAACTGCCATGACTAGAAATTCATGCATGGAAAGTAGTGTTTCCCAGATGGCTCTGAGAAAGCTGTCTATCTACACAAGTATAAATAGAAGTCAAATAGTTGCTTCATAGATATCTATATCAGCAAATAGTTGCTGATATCTGCCTGCTCAAGAGTGAGGATTTTGGTAGGCATTGGTTTTTTTTCCAGTGTGAAGGAAATTATCCGTTACGAGATATGCAAAATAATATGTGGACAAAGAATGAAAAATGGAGCCTGAGGCACTGAAAACTCCAAGTGCTACAGCAGAAACAAATTTTTACAGGCCTCAGTGAAGGCAAGATTTTCTCTCACTGATTTGGTAATCTTCCCTAAGATTCCTTCTCATTGTGATGTTCCTCATGAAGTAATGTATTTCCAATTTAAATGTTTTGAAATCATTCCAACCATGATGCATCTCTGATGCTTCTTTGCTACTGAGAAAGATTTTTTTAATGTCCTTGGTGTAGGCATACCCTATATCCTGCAAAGGAAAAGGCAGCCTGCCTCTTGCCCTAAGGGCAGCATTCCTTTGCTGAGTATGCTTGTGCAGCCCTGAGGTTCTTTGATCAGCATGTGATCAGCATTTTGTTGAGTTACTCCACATGCTTCTTTCAAGAGCAATAAAGTGTAGACCAGTAGCTTCTCCTTGTTAAAAATACTTTTCCTCTCAAAGCATTTGCTTTGGTGAAGGTAAAATCATTACAGGCATTGTTCCAAGGTCCTGCCCCCATCTTAATGCAGCCTAAGTAAATATTTTCACCACACAGTTTTGTCTTCTGCTTCAAAAAGCAGTAAGCTGACTTTTCTGTAACAGGATAGGCATTTTATTTACTGAAGGTAGAAAACTACTGTATTTAGTCTTGGAATGTTACATCAGTGCCAGGTCTGAAAGCTTTCAGGGTAAGTAATTGTAGATGAGTTTGAAAACAGCATCTAGGGAAAAAAATGCTTCTTGGAACAGAAATTCAAAAAAGCCATTCTCAGTAGTGGTCTGAAAGGACTGTCAGAAAGTATTTTTATCCCTGTAGCTTTACTTTTGCCATTTGTAATTCTAGTTTGAGAGGGTGTGGTGGAAAAATGCAAGAGACTGCAGGTTGTAGCAGCCTGTAATCATGTTTTGCAGCAGCATGTTTACTGCTACAATAAAAAGTCTCTTCTAGTTTCTAAATAGTATAACTTGAGAAGCTGGAAGCTTACATATGAAATGGATTTTTCTGCTTAATTGTGGCACATGGAGCTTGCATTTCATATCTTATCTATTAAACACTCCTTGAATTGTATCTCTAGCCAAGGAGATGCAGTACTTTAGTTTGGATTCTATAGCCTTGCACAGCTGGAGGATTCCAAGACCTGGGATCAACTGTCATCATACAAACATCAGACAGTGTGCTATTTATATGTGTATATAATGGAAGTCTTTCAATGTGATGTTTTTTGCTCTTGAGAAGAAATTCTGCGGTTTGAAGGGTGTTCTAATAATCTGTGCCATGTTCTTGGAGCATGGACAAATTGGTAACGTGACAAAATCCTCTCTGAGCCACTTCCTAGTGGAATTTTACGAACCACCTGATAGTCTCTTCCCTACTAACAGTTCCTAGTATTGCTAATCTAATAAAACTCCGAGTAGGCTGGGCCATGCAGCCTCCTTAAGGTAGTCTGCTTTAAATCTTGGTTTGTTCAGGGTTGTAATAGGTGTTTCCCCATCTTGTGTCTCCTTTTGTATTGGTCTCCTTTTTGATCAGCATGATTAGTTTCAGGAAGAGCACTGCTTTGGGAGCAGCATGTCTGTTTCCTCCTTCACCTCTGCTGAGGTTTGTCTCAAAGGAAAGAGGGTACTGATGTTCTCTTTGGCAGAAGGGTGATGAAGAAGTCTCAGGTGACAAGAGGGTGTGATGCATGGAAAGCAAAAGACATGGTATGCTTTTTTATTCCTGGTGCAAGAAGATGCCTCTCTTTGCTTCCTTACCCTAGGAGCTGCAGCAGTTCGCTCAATGGTAGTGTTGCTGGAGATGGGGCAAAGGCATAAAACAAGAGTTAGATGACAGTAATATGCTGAAAAACAGCTTCTAGTCTTGACAAACTAACTTAATTATTTTGGTTTTGTTGTCATCATTCCTGTCCAGGAATCTGATATACCTTACTCCAGCATTGAACAAAATGAGTCAGCTACGTACATAACTGAATGTCCTGGCAGTAGCTTCAACATAACCCCTAACTCCTTTTACAGATGAATAGTTCAGAATTAGCTTAACTCTGAGGCCTTTCTGGAGACAGTAACGTGAGCAGAAATATATTTGTCTGTGAAGTTGTGTAGTGTGGCTGGGTGACTCTTCTGTGGTTTGAGTAGCTGGCCCCTGGCACCAGCGTGTCTCAGGCGGAAAGCTGTTGTGGTCACCTTTGAGACAGGGTTCTCTGCTGTAGTGATCAGCCCTTCCCAGAAGAACCTCCCAGCAGTGCTCTTGTGGGCTGTGTTTGGGATTGCTTGCTCCTTATGTAAACTGAAGGAGGTTAATGATAGGGGAAGTTCTGATACGGAGTTGTTTGTGTGGTGGGTGGGGACTGCTGTGTGCCAAACCCCTTTGATACTGGTGTGGTATTGCAAAAAGAGAGAAAGCTTCAGGGGTCTGATTCTGCTGGGAGTGTGTGGCTGTTGAAAGCCTGTTGTAAATGTTATTTTGGCTCTGGCTAGTTTTAACAGATATCCTCTCCAGTTACTTTTCAAGGCAGTTTTCCTTATATTGTTGATTGTCTTTTGTGAGGTGGGATATATTTAAGATATTGTGGCAAGGTTAATATTGGCATTGGAGAGACCAGACTTACTACTGTAATGTGAAAACAACTGACATCAGAATACACTTAAAATTGTCATAAAATATTTTTTTGTTACATGAAACTGTTTTGAGAGTGTGCTTAGCAGAGGCAAGGAGGTTCTTAGTGAACCTTGTGACAAAAAAGGATAAGCTCATGTCTTCTGGATGAATTCCCCATCATGGGCGCTGCTTAGCACCACATGATTTTCCAAATACAGTGACTATTCAAGAAGTGGATAAATTTTATTTTCTAGCAGAATGTTCATGCCATTATTTATCCTTTTGAACAAAGCCAACTGACATAAGAATGAAGGTGGGAAGGATGGTCCTAGCCCACCTTGTAAAATGCCAGTAAGAAAAACAGGACTATTTTCATCTTGATCAGGTCAGATGACTGGGCTTAAGGGAGAGACCTTACTTATTTGTCTTGGTAAGAGATACAGGATTGGACTACACTGAGAAATGAGCTGATACCATTTCTTCCCAGTATTGATTACTACTTTGTCTACTAGTAGCAGATAAACTGTTTGACAGGATGATGATTGTTTAGGAGTGCTAGTGAAGCAGGGGAGATGTGATTTATTCTGTATGGTCAAATAATGTATTGAAAGGAAAAAAGTGGATACTAATAACAATTTTAACCTGTATAATGATACTCCCTCTGTAAGCAAGATTTTCTGTACAGTTCAAAAACTTTCTTGGGAAGACTTAGGACATGTTTGTACCTGACACTGTATTGTATTATTAAGTGCCAAACTGAAGCCTTTGTCTTCAGATTGGATCAGTCTTGATTTGTAGTTCACCTGAAATCCTAAACGCAACCCTTTCTTTCACACAGCAGGAAAGATGTCCTTGCAGGTAGTGTGAAGCAAGCCATGATACAGGCTTTTCTGCTCACTTACATTTGCTTGTATGTGTCATTTGGTGGGGCAGGTTTTATGCTTTATATGCCTACTTTTAAAGCCTGTGAAGAGCTGGGGACACTGTGTGAGTAGAACCTGTTGAAGTTACGTGTTTTCTAACAACCTTTCCAGCCCTTGCTCAGATTGTCCTGTGCTGCTGTCCTGGCAGGCTCTCATACCAAAGGTGTATTGTCACAGGACAGCTGTGCCTTCATTGTGAGGGTTGGGTTGATCAGTTTGGTTTAGTTTTCCCCTGTCAAGTTTACTTGGGTTGCATGAGAAGAGGGAGGGGAGGCCACTGGGGAGCCTCAATGCAAATCCTTTAAAATAAGCAGAAAAACTAAACACTGTAAGGCTGTTCTGGAAATAAAACAATTGGAAGATAACAGAAGCTGCTAATAGTGGCAGACCTTGAAGACTCCTGCCTCCTGTAGCAAGACTCAAGAGTCTTGATACAGATTTCCTGAATGGAATAAAGTGAAGCTCCTATATGCTAAGAAATGCTTCAACAAATTTACACATTCTTTGTGTCTGCCTAGGGGAGTATCTAATTACATGATCTGTATAATTCATTGCATAAAAGGAAGTTTGCTTCAAACTTGACAGTGCAACTACTAATAGGAGAGTAGGTCTGAGTGCTAAGTGCAGGTGACATAGTAGAAAGACACATAGGCATTAAGGCCTCTCTCTGTAATGCAGAATATGCATATATTTTAAATTAAATGGGGGGAAAATGTGCTGGTCTGATGCCCCATGTGTGGCCATCTGCTAGGAGACAAATGTACAGCAGTGTTAATGTGGTCAGCATGTTTCACAGCCACTTCTTAGCACAAACACTGGATTCGTAGTTTTGGTTCCAGATTGTCAGGGAGACCATATTTCAGTGGGCAGTAGAGCTTCATGTTTTCTCTTCCTTCTCTCCAAAATCAATTGACTTCTCACACCTTTAAGCATGTAACTCATTCATTCATTCTGATGTTTCAGGCTTGGATGTGTCTGTCTCCCCTCTGACTTGAGAGAGAATGTCAAGTCTTTGTCTTGTCATCAAGACTTGTGCTGACTACAGCCTGGTCAGTTCTCGAAGAACCCAAAAGCAAGATGATACCTGAGATGTATTCATCAGGGTATTGTTAGTAGACTTAACACACACAGACTTCTGAATAAGCATAAAATGGAAGAACATGCATTACTACAAACAGAATTGGCTTGCTTTTTCATATATCCAGCTACTTCTAACTGTCAGAAGTCTTGCTGTCTAGAGAGACACCAAAGGCAAGAATTAGAGGTGTTGCTTATGAGGAATTGTGATGGCAAGGATGGGGAAAGGTTGTATAACCCCATAGGTCTGCTTTGTTCTTTCTAGTATAACTCTCAAACAGTTTGAAATTATATTACTCTACTGTTTAAACCAAATAAATAGTAACTGATGGGTTGGTTTTTTTTTGTTTGTTTTTAGGGTTTTGTAAAGTCATGTGCAGCTACCATGCAAAAGATAGCTTACTTGCAATTTGGGACTGCCCACTAAAAATATTTTGGGTGTAGTTCTCTAACAACTGTCAGAACAGACTTTCTTCCTATACCTTATATACATATTTACAGACTAAAGAGGCATGCTCATACAAGGTGGAATGTTTAAATAATTACTGCTTTGTCCTGTAAACTGTTTGTAGTTCTTTCCTACTCTCAAAAAAAAAAAAAAAAAAAAGAACCTAATCAACAAGTCTAACTCTTAAAATACCTGGTCTAATATAATTTTCCTCCTGTTCTTGCTTGAGTGATACTACAAAAAGTTTGTCTTTTCTGTGTTCAGAATATGACCCAGAACCTACATCCTTTGTCTTTTTGTTGGTTTGTGACTTGTGGGTCTGTTTGCAGCAAATAGAATTGAGATAAAATTAATCAAATTTCTCTTTCCTTTCAACTTCTTCACTTATTTGGTATTTTGGTATCCCATTTACAGAAGAGAGGTTTCAGAAGTTATTATGTTGATGAGCTGTGGTAATATTAGGATTTTTAAAGGCTTTATTTTGATATTGGACTCTAAGGTGCTTTTCCCATATGTTTGGATTAGGGTGTGTGGGACAATAATGAATCTATCTTTGAGGTAAACACAGACCTTGACTTAAATCCTCCTTCATTCATCACGAGGAGTCCCAGAATATGCTGGCCCCATACAGATTCTCCTGTCTGAAAAGCTCAGCTTAAGCTGTCAATTGGGGTATAAGGCAATCAAATAAGTTATTAAGGTGTCAGTAGTCACGTCTTGCAAATTTTTGTGGTGACTTGTAATGTAGACTGTGGATAAGGCAGGTGCAGGGGAGGAAATTGAGGCACTGAGAAAGTGTAGATGAAAAATTTTAGATACAGGTATGTATTGCTAGATAATCTTTTTTCAAAAACAAGGATGAGTTGTTGCCTCTTTGCTCATGCAATGATCTGTCACAGTAGCCTACAAAGCACAGGATAAACTCTTCTGGATTTGGTGATAAGAAGGTTGTCAGGGACTGATTATATCAGAGCAGATTTCCTGCCTTACAGTGACACCATATGATCTGGCCCATTATCAGATGTTCCAGAGGTGAAGAGGAGCAACCCAATTAATCCATGTATAGATTTTCTGTTTACCTGCAGAGTGGTGGACAGTTGGTTTGTATTCCTGTTCAGTGCAGTCTGCATGTACTTACTGCCCTCGGGGAGATGACAAATTTTCCTTCCTGCCATAAAATGTTTCACCTTCGCATAATGGAAACATCATATTAAATAATGGGAACAAAGTCTTATTCAGTCCAAAATCCTCTATTAAATTTCCTTTTAACTATGTACCTTTACTTTCTTGAGTTTAAAGTTCCTATTGGAGAAATGGGCACTAGCTTCACTATAACTTTAGGCTGTTTCCCCTTGAAAAACTGCAGCATAAACGAACTGGCATTTTAACAGAGCACAGAGGGACTCCAGAATACATACTTGCATCATACATAAAGGTCTTGCTGCATTTTCTCCTAATTGCAAACTTGGCAACTGAGCCTGCAATGTGATTCTTAATCTGGATGTCTACTAGTTCTTTGATCACCAAGAGAAAAATTTAATAGCAACTTGGTCAGCCTCTTTATTAACTGGGGAGCTGGTGTAGAATCAGTTGTTGGCTTCTAGTCCTGTTGTGGTTTGCTGGGAGGCTGATATAGCTGTGGAAAACCATGGCTGCAGTCTTATTCTCCACAGTTGCTTTCAAGGTAAACCACAATCTATGTCTGATTCCTAGCAGTCAAACAAGCCCACAGAGTGCAAGCAGTTTGATGTGGCTGCTAAGACCTCCTCCTAGCAAATCTTGAGAATTCAAGGAGCATTTAAAAAATTCTCATTTGTTGCAAAAACAGGTGCAAGCATTACAAGTCTATGATGTATTGATGAATACAGGAGGCTTAAAAACTTTTTTGTTGTCAAGACCTAGAACTAATTGTCTTTCTGATAATGGAAATCTATTTCTTTATTTGTGGCTGGAGAATACCTGGAAATAGCATTAATACTATGTTGTTCTTCATTCCTCAAAAACAATGGGAGTGACACCTCTGCTGATAAGGCAAGTAAGACAAGCTTACTTGGAGGTGAGATAGTAAAGGTCGGTTTAAGTCAGCTGCTGTCAGCATCTGTCAGTTCTCACCATACAAACCCTATCAGGCAGGCAGGTCATTTATAAAGGAAGTGCTGTGAAAATTGAGAGCACTTTTATACCTTTGTTAGCAAGCATAATTAACTCCCAAAGTCTCAAAGGCCTGTTGAGCTGGTGGAATTAAGGTACACTAACTCTCATAGGCAGCAAGCAGAGGTGGGAGCGTGGTGCTTTCACTTCCAGACAAAATGAGAGCTGCATTGGCAGGGTGACATTTTTTGAGTCTAGAGCTGTGACAAATCCATGCCTCTGTCTCTGTCTAGTTATGTCAACTGGTCACAGATCTGAGGGTCCTGCAGGCAGGTAAGCAGGCTGCAACAGCTGAGAGGCCTGGGATCCTGTCCCCTTGCCCAGCTGAGCTTCCTCTGCTCTGAGCTGACTTGTAAAGGTGTCCAACCACACCCCAGTTTCAGTGGCTGAATACCAAGGGGAGAGGGGTGAGCGGTGTCAGGGGTAAAAGGATTGAATCAAACAGGGTGAGGACACTGAATACTTGTCCTGTGACTCAGTACCCTCCCGACAGAGAACCTCCCTTGGCATATGTTGTCATACTGTCTCAGAGCACTTGGTGCCCTGCAGGCTGTACAAACAGCTGAAAAGCCAGTCCCTTGCCCTAAGGGGCATCACTTCTGAGAATACAAATAACACGTGTGAATAAAGGTGGAAGGGAGAAGCAGCCACCTGTGTAAAAAATTTGTGTGTTCTACATTTCTATTCTTCCTGCCGGCTGCATTTATAAACTGAGTAATATATTTGCTGGAGAACAAAGAGAAGCTACTGCTGTGTTCCTGCTTCAACTTAGAACACTTGCTTAGGAAGGGTATTTAGTTTGGTCCTTGGAGAAGCACAGAGGAGGGAGAAATTTTAAATGACCCAGTAATACTATGGACTGTTGAATCTTGGAGTTAAAAATGCCAATGGTGACCTCAACATCTGGCAGCCTAAACTGTATGTAGTAGATTTGAGGCACCCCTAGTAGTAGGGACTGACATTTGACCGTACTTTCAAAATGAAGTTTTAAGTATTCAAATTGTAATATACCTGATGCATTCAAATAAGGCTTTTAATATCTGGCCATACAAAGATGAAAGGGAAGTTGATTGACAGATGAGAATGGTCAATCTTAGTTTGAGGGTTGGGACTAGCCCAGTGTCCTTTCTCTGCTGTGAATGACTGTCTGTATGTGACAATCAAATCTGCAAACTATAATTAAAGGGCTGTCATCAGAGTTGATTGATTGTACCAGAAGATCTGTCCCCTAAACCCATGAGGAATGTCATACTCTGAACTTCCTTGGGGTTAAGCTAGATGATCTTTAACGGTCTCTCCCAACCCAAACCATACATGATTGTCCATCAGGCCTGTGAAAGACAGCACCATTCCATGGCAATGTGGACTGTGCTTAGCCTTCAAGTCTCAGTAAGTTGACCTGATTTGATTTCTCCCTTGGGCTCCATTGTTAGCTTATTTTGCTGAAGGAAAGGACGTAAATGGAGAAGGAAGATGAAGCATGACTTGACTTTTTATTGTTTAAGTGCTCTCTAAATTTGTGTGGTAACTTCCCTGATCTGTAGGTTAGTCTCCAGGCCATGTGTAAGTATATGCCTAACAAGGAAAAAAAAAAACAACCTCTCAAATTGCCCACAGCAACTACTTATTCTGTTAAAGCATGCCTCATAAAAGCAGGAAAAGCCTGTAGCCTGAAAACAAATTATTAAAAATTTGTCTCCCAGATTTTAAAATTACTGTAGTTCACATGAAGGATATATATAGATTAATAAAACAAATAGCAGAAACGTATTTTGTTGTTTCTTGCATGTGATGATGTTTTTCTTTGTAACTCATTGTATTCATATAAGGATTTTTGTGTAATTAATGGAAAAAATGGCACCATGGCACCATGCTTCCAGTACACATTTGGACTCAGTGTGTTTAAAAGCAGTGCCAAAAAAAAACCCTCAAGAGGCATCTTCTGAGCCTCAAAATAGCCATTCTCTTAATTTTGCCAGAGACTTTTTATGCTGTTCTACTAGCTTATCTTAATTTTAATCTTGGAAAACTGGCCTTTGAAGGCAGGAAGTCAAAATCTGCAGTTACTGGAGACTTCTCTGGTGCTTGAGTGTTTATCATAGCAAAGCTGTTTTGTTTTTCTTTTAAGAGTTACCCTCAGAGCACAGGTTGAAGTAATAAGGCTGAGGCTCTTCCCTTTCCAGCTCATTGTCATCCTTCAGAATTAGATAAGGAGCATAATGGGTGAGAAGATGGAAATAGCGTGTGGACGCAGTGTTAAAAAAAATCAACAAACAAAACGCAACCCTGCTTCCTGAAACAAAAAACAAGCAACCAAAAAACTCTGACTCTTTTTTTTTTCCTGTTCACATAGGTAAGTATGTGAAGTATGCTTATATCTCATTTATTCATTTTCCTCTTCCTCAGGCATTTACCAGAAAAAGTAAAAGACCGTGTTCAGCTGAAGAATATGAGTGGGCAGTGGTTTTATGAGGCCAAGTCAAAGAGGCACAGGGATAAGATCCATGGAGCAGATATTATCAGAGCTTCTATGCGCAGGAAACCTGCCACTATTGGTAAGCATTTGGAAATTTGTTTTGGTACTTTTTTTTGCAAAGGCAGCCTCTTACTTTGCTAACCTCAGACAATGTTGTCTGTGAAATACAAGAATACTAATCTCTCTACAAGTGGAAAGGGATGCAAAAAAAGAGACTTTCCATGTAATTTACAGTGGAAGCTTTCCTCTCCCACAGTGCTGTATATTAAAGAGCAGTGACTGCTAACAGAAGGGACTGGCTTGTGTTTATGTGTAGGAATAAAAGCTCTCTGCACTCCTAGACTCATTTCCATTTCTGAGGCCCTGTGACTTATTTAGGAACATGCAAAGAATCCGAGATTGAGAAAATTGCTCTTTAACATGAATTTCCAAGATTTTGGTGCTTGGTTTGAGACCTTTAAGGCTTAATGGCAAGCATCACAAGCTAGAGATAGTGGCTATAACTAACTGAAATATATGTGCTGAAAGTTCTGGCAGCTGTGACTGGCGTCCTGTGTCCAGGTGAACTTTAAGTGCACCCATAATCCCCATGCCATGGAGGGTGCCCTGGTGACCATTAACTACCCCTTGGAGGGTGGGAGTGAGCAGTGAATCTGTATTCACAAAAACACATTATATAATATCCAGGATTTTATAGACCCCCATTACAACTCTCTCAGCATTTAACTTTTAATCTAAAGTGTCCTGGTCTATTTTATAATTCTTTGTATAGAAAGTGATTTTTTTTTTCTTAGCAAAACTGGCCCCTTTAATCTCCTCAAGTTCTACTAAGTCTTTTTGATTTAGAAGGGCAAGACTTAATTATTCTTACCAAATTGTACTGATATTTGTACTATTTAGTTTTTTTGGTTCTGTTAAGGGATTTTGAAATGTGCTAGTGGAGCAAGTTAGGTACTTCCTTCCATACTGTGAATGGACTACAGTTTGTTGCTTTTATGGGTTTTGTAACTACAGGTTAGCCTTGTTTCCCTCAGTCTAACCCTGTAGTATTGCATCTTCTCAATTTTTATCTTTTCTGAGATGATTTTGAATAATGTCAGTTTGTTCAGTCTGAGGTTACTGCTTTGAGTTTTTAAGTTAAAAAGGCCTGGAACAGAAAAGAATGCAGGAAAAACTCCCCATAGATGGTTAGTGTGGTGTGTTTCTCATTTTGGCTGGTTTTGTTCTTGAAGATTATGAAAATCAGCTGTAAAATTCTGTCGGAACTCAGAATGTCCCACAGACATTCTCGGACGTTCCAGACCCAGGTCAAAAGCATCTGAGACCCTGGCATGCAGCCAGAGACCCCTGTGGTTTTGAACCTGACCCATGGAACAGTTTACCAACTTTGCAGGAAGAACAAGAAGTCACAAAAGTTTAGATATTGCAGTAGAAGTAGTCACGAAGTAAAGGGTAGGATTTCTGAGTGCTGTACAGGGGGGTTTTAGGCCTTGTACGCAGGGGTCCAAGTTTTGTACATGGGGGTCAGGAGATCTAAGATGGAGGGACTTGGGTGTGTCCTGTCCTCTTTCTTTCTCTTTCCTAGCCTCCATGTCTTTGGTGATGTTGGCACTCACAGATTGGTTTAGAGTAGAAAGTCACTATTCAATATAGATAGTAGGCATTGGGGAAAAAGTATAAACATGTAGTACGTAATATATGATATAAAAGATGGCACCAGCCCCCTGGGAGGGCAGTGTGCCTTTGTCTGACCTGCTGAACGGGCCACAGCAGTTCAGGAGAAGAATCTTGTAGATAACCAACAATAAGCAACCTTGAGAACAGACAACAGAACACTACTGAGTCTTTCTTCGAAGGCACGGGTTGGAGGAGGGACTTTTCCATCTTTTGGGGTCACCCCAATCTGGGGGTGAAACCCCACAAAATTCTAGCTAAATTTCACGGTAACTTGTATCTTAAAGGAAAGTACTAAAAGCCATGCCATCTTAAAGGAAAGTTAATTAATCCCAATCTTGTTACTTAAACAAAGGGACGTGTTGGTACATTCAGGACTATGTACAATTGCTTGGTTTCAATGACTCATGAGATGGCAAGATATTTTTCCTTGCAGTTATAGATAGTGTGCAAAAATAAGCAAGATTTTTTTGACATTTTTGCTAAGAAATTCTTCACTTCTAAACTGTTGATGAAGTGGAAAAAGCATTAGAGGAAATAATGGAATGTTTATGCCCTGAAAGGGATTATCAGAATAGGATTTTGTCCCACCCTAAAAAGAAATGCAAATGTATTTGCATTGCTGAGTGAGGTGAGGCTTTTTGTTTGTTTGGGTTTTCACATTACCTTTTTAACGTCTTGTGGTAATTCTGTTCATAAAGGATTGGCCTAAGTGAGTTATGACCAACTTCCAGTTTACTGCTTAGAAAGGGAAAAATTGTACTGGATTTCAACATGTTTTCAGTTTCCTATGGTTTAATCATTTTTTCATTCCTCAGGACACTGAGGATGAAACTTCAGTATTTGTCTAACTGCAAGAACTGCAGGATTAGTCTTTACCAGGGTTCTTGTAGAAAACTCCTCCATTTAGGTTTACTTCAAGGTTTAAACCAGATATATCTAGCGTAGTAAGATTAAGTATTCAGAACAGTATTTGACATTTTTAGTAGCATTAAAAAGGTGTTCTTTAGAAGGCACCAGATCTGCTTCTGAAAACAATCCAAGTATAGTGGGCTTTAGAAATAGCTGTCGGCCTAAATGCAAATACTTGTTCGTCTTTCTTAAGAAAACCTGTATGAGCATGTGGGAAACAATAATATTCTTGCATCACGTTTTAGCTGAAGTGGGTCAGAACAAAATGAGCAAAGCAAAGATCAGCTGGGTGAACAATGTTAATAAAGAAGTCTTCGAGACACCAGATCTACATGGCATTGAGGAACATCAAGAAGAAGAACAACAGAAAACTAGTTGGAGGTAAACTGTTTGTTTATCGTGCTTAGAATGTATATATATTAAGGACTAGTGAATTGGGAGCTGTAAGTTCCACCCCAAATGTTGTACTTACCTCTTATTTCAAAGGTCACCAAATGTTCCCTTAGAATTGTACAAGAGAACTGCATGTGATAGACACATAGTCATGTACTGTTCTGTATTTGAATATAGAACAATTAATAATCTTCAGCTTGCCTTTCTCAGAAAAAGTTGACAGTCAAGCATGGAGTGGTCGCACACATGTTTTCATGTCACAATTTATTTTGGTTCCTTGAAGTGAGACCTGGATTTTCTGGTTAGAATGTCTGGCCATGATCAGTCCCCTGCAGTCAGTAATATGGGGACCACAACCTCTGCATCTCTTCATTCAGTTGTTTAATGAAACCATTCTATCAATTTGGGCTGAATTTTAAACTTGGATTACAGCATTATTGAGGTTAGAAAAACCTGTAACATCACCAAGTCCAGCCATTAACCCAGTACTGCCAAGGCCACCACTAAACCATATTCCCAAGTGTCACATCTACATGTTTTGAACACTTCATATCACATGAAGAATTGGAGACTAAGAAACTGCTGTTTAGAATTTTCCAAAATATTGGGTATGCAGTTTAAGACCTCTGAGACTTTAAGAAGAGCAAACAGACTTCAGTTGGAAAGAACTAGAATCTTTAGATTGCTGCAGAAAATTAGTCAGATTCTACCAAGAAAAGTAAATGTCTCTCTGGAATGGAGAAGCTTCCTTTCAGAGTAAGATAAGACAGTCATCCTTGGTATACCTGAATCACTACAATCGTCAGGAGGACTGGATGATAAGTAGTTTCTGAACTAAAAAGGATTTCATATTAAATCACTTTATGTCAAGTCTGTAAACATCCCAAACAGCTTTATTTTGCTTTGAAATATCCTGAGTTGATTTCTGAAATAGACGTGTCTTCTCTTTAAAATACCTACAAGTAATTTGTTGGCTGTGTTAAAAACTTCCAAAAAGCCTACATTTGAGAAAGAGAGTGCTGAAACAGCTGGAGTCAGAGCAAGTAAAAGTGAAATATCTTAAAATGGTTAGATTCCTCAACACACTGAGGAAACAAGAACCAGGGTGTAACCCAGATAGCTACTGTTTGTGCTTATAGTTAACAGTGTGAGGTAAGAGCCAGAGTTACTTCTTAGGGGAACTGCTTTACTTCTGGTTGTGCCATTGATCAGCTCTGTAACCTGTCACTTTCTTGTCTGTCTTCTAAGTCCTTCTCTGTACATCTTCTTTGCAGTAAGGCTTCTCCTACTATGCATTTATACAATACCTAGTAGCAATTGAACCTTTCACCTTCGTGGTCTGCAGTGTGGGCACACACATTCATGGTGAATGGCAGCAAAGGTTGGTATGAGTCTTAACAATCCTGGCTTGTGTCTTATATTTTATCACTATCAGTGAACTCAGAGGTGTTTGTTTTGACCACGTATGAAATTGTGCGGAAAGAGGTCAAAGCAACTGCTTTGTTATAGACTCGCCAGAAATGAAGTTGTCCAAAAACGATGATAAAGGTTGCTTATCACAAGACAGAGCTCTGTTTTCCTTCCCAGCTGAAGTTAACTGATGTGCTGACAGAGTTAGTTGTTACTAAATGTAAGTTTTTTTACAGGTGACTTTTACATTCAGGGGATTGCTATGAAGTTAAGAACAGCAGAAGACACGTTGCTGTTTAATATGTCTTTTACAATATTTTACATATCCTCTTGCACATCAGGAAAAGATGATGATACTTTTAAAAAGTATAGTCTTGTAATGCTATTCTTATAATTAGAACTCCCCACAAACTGTGTGTGATTGATAAGGTAGACTCTTTAAAAATATATAACATAGCAAGGCTTAAGAATATGTAGACAATTTTTCTTGAAATGAGACTAGCTTGATAGTGGTCTTCAACTTCAAGTGATTTGATGACTTATTTCACATCACAGCCATGATAATTATCTTACAGGACTCTCTCCTGCCTTTTGCTCCAAATTGTACCAGAAGTTGATCAGCGTCCATGCCTTGTTCATGTGTACCTGTACTTTCCTCAGTAGCTCAAGATCTTCTCTCTAAAGCAAGCCCAGAAAGTCCAGTGATTTATGGGGCAATTGGAAATGGACCTTAGGAAGTGGTCTATCGTGTGTGAGCTGGATGCTTACTTACGTTGACTTTGCATAAATAACTTGATTGGATGCCTCAGATAATTTGTTTCTAAAATGTCAAAACCTATGGCAAGCAAATGTGGCAGGACTGTGAAATTCATCGCTTATGATTTTAGTGTGGGCTTAATTCACCATAACTAAGGTGAGTCTACACAGTATTGTATGTGAGAAATTGCAGGAGGCACCGTATGCTTTTAAAATACCCTTCCTTTCTGTTCTCTTGATACTGGAATTTGAAAGAGACTGGCCTGGCATGACTGTGGGCCTGTCTCTAATGGCAGAAGGAAACACAATGGTGCAAAAGCAATAACCTCAGTAGCTGGGCTGGGAAGGGAAAGTCTACAAACATTTATTTTGGCTTCTAGGATAGTGGAGCCACAAGGAATTAATGGGCTCTTCCTCTCACAATGGAATAGTCTTAACACAGCAAAGAGGATGAAACAGGGTATCATGCTAGAATTTGGGATTGCATAAAAGGCAGTTCACAGCTTACAGTGTCCAAATGCTACCTGTGGTTCAAGCACTTGGACTTTGAAAGCATTTTAAAGTGCTGCTATAAGAAAAAGTTTGTGGGTGTTGTGGGGTTTATGGGGGTTTTCTGTTTGTTTTTTTTCCCCCTTCTTTCTCTGAGAGTGTGGCTCAGGCCAGCACTGACTTGCAGGCTTTGCATAAACTGCACAGCTGCTAACCTGAGGATTGGGTCTAGAAGCTATATGATAACAAATTACTCAGAGTACTTTTGTTCTGGATCCTGTTCTTAAAGCAAAACAATTCTTACTGACTCTAAAGGAAGTTTAGTTCTGCTAGATCTGTTTGTAAACTGATAAGGATAAAATCCAGCCCTGGGGCCAGTTCAACTACTGTTGAATCAGGGTGCTGCTATATTAGGTAGAGCAACAATATTCTTAAAATTAGCAG
The DNA here is from genome assembly GCF_015832195.1 of Motacilla alba alba. Lineage (NCBI taxonomy): Eukaryota > Metazoa > Chordata > Aves > Passeriformes > Motacillidae > Motacilla > Motacilla alba. Next base: position 41,957,977 of record NC_052016.1, read on the forward strand.
TGACATTTATTCCCACACCCCAAATATATACATTTTGTAATGAAGCTATGAATTATTTCTTTTTTGAGTTTTATGTCATTGTGATAATTTTCTTGCATACCAGAGCCTTTACAGGCCAGGTGTGTGAAGCGTCTTTAAAGGTGTAACCTTGAACAGAATGAGTTTTCAAAGGTGAGTCACACTGCCAATATTACATCTGTCCCGTGATGCCATCTGCCTATATGCTGAATCTCAAAAAAGGAGGATTGTCTTTCAAATTAAGATTCACAGGTCATTTTCCTCCCTAAGCTAAAAAGTGTTCTTGATCAACATTGAACAGGTGGCAAGTGGGGGTCCTGGAGTTCAGCAAGTGCAGAACTTGGACAAAAGCCTTGACTTTTAGAATCCATGTATTGACAATGCCTGCAAATCTGTAACCCCTTTCTCTAGGTTTGGTCCTAGCTTTGCCTTGTTGCTTCAGTCTGTATGGTTCTTGGGCCTTCAGTGTGGTTCTCAGCACATCATTTTTCCAAGTTGAAGTGTAGAATTTTTAAAGCCTTTTTAAATCTATCAATTTGGCCTTATACACTTTTAGATTAGCCTTGTGAATGCAGCATATCTGGGAACAGTTTGTTCAGTTTTCTTATCTATGTGGGTTGTGGGTAAACTCGTTTTCAGACCCATTGTTGTAAAACGTAGTTATAGGATCCTGGCTGTTGTTTTTTTCTCTGCTTTGCTTTATTTAGACTAGGGTTTTCAGTATGTAATGCCAAGTTGTTAATCTTTAATTATTCTATGGTAAATCCAAAGAAACATTGCATTAAAGATTATGAGATTATGTTTCATTGAACACACACACACACACACACACAAAGTTATCTCTCCACCTGTAAAAACTTCACTGAAGAATGTCTTATCAGTTTCTTGCAGCCCAGGGTGCTTAACAGTATTTTGTTGTTTAAAATGAGTGAGGGGTTGAAGTGTTTGGGACCTAAACGTGAAAAACAAAAATTATGATTGTCCTGTTCAGTAACAGATGTTGCAGAGAAGACACCAAAGGCAGGAGTATACGGTTGTGGTGCTCTCAAAAACAAAACCACAAGTGCTTTATAAAAGCAAGAACACAAACTCTGTTTTCTGTAGTTTCTTTAAAACATATGTCTATTTTCACACTTAACCTTAGTTCTAATATAGTTTTTTAAAAACAATGTAAAAGGATATTTTGGTAAAGAAACAAGAAGTTGCAACATCTAGCTCTTTGAGAACCAGAATTTTTTTCTTACTTGGGATCAGCAATTAGTAGAAAGAACAATAGTAATGTGTTAGTATTCTGGTGCATGCATATAAGAGGCTGCAACAGTTACTGTCCTACAAAAATGTAAGAACAGCTAATTTTTCACCCTTGAGATATATTCCATTATTAGATCAGCTCATTCTTTAACCCTCTGTCACTATGCATGTGATATATTTCTTAAAGGCAGTGCTGAATCAAAAGAGCAAGGAAGTGATACAGAAGTTTATAGTTCAGATTGCACCTGGTATTTTTTTGCTAGCCTTATGTTCACACTGCTCACTATGGTCATTTTATCTTCTCCATAATTATGTTTTTCCTTCTGCAGAATGTAAGTGATGTCACCACTCAGACACACTTAGCAGTCCAGAGGCAAATAGACTTTCAAGGGTAGTTTATGATAGTGTTGGGGGGATTTTTTCTCCCCTAAAGTTTGAGCTTAACTGTGCACCTTGCAAAAGATGGGAAAGTTGTCCTTCCCTCAGGAGGGCAGACTGGTACCAATTACCAGAGTGGATTGATATTTGTTAATGCAAGGAGGATGAATCTGGAACTTGATGAGAGGTAGATGCTGTTTCTGTCCTAAGACACCTCATGTCTCTTCAGCTTACCACTCTTAAGCCTTTTCACACGTAACAAAGATCCTTGAGCAAAGAAATACTCAGTTTTGGAATCTCTTTGTACATCTATATTGGAAAAACCATAGGAATTGCTGTCCTTCCTAGCCCGATATATATTTCCTATCTGGATATACAAATCTTTTCTGCTTCATACTGTTCCCCACCCCCAAATCATAAGTGCGTATCTTGGTTAATGTTAGTGTTTTCCATATAAAATTAGGATATTCAATATGGTTGTTATGTGAAGACCATATTGAAATCCATGTCTAGCTTCAGTCTTAAAAAAACCAAATACTTTTTCCTATCTGAGATGTTTAGGTAAACTAAAATAGTAAAAATCTATTTGGGAAAAAAATCTTGCATCATTCTGCAAGTAGATTAAACATTTTTAGAGGTAATATAGGAGCTGTATCTTCTAGCTATTTTAATTTCTCCATATCTGGGCTATACTTATTGTCACAAGTAATAACTTACTTCTCTTATGCTATCAATCAAAAAAAATTATACATCTCAACTGAAAGAATAGCTTATAAAATGTATCTCTGAGGGATGTGTTGTCATTTGTGAGATGTCAATTCTTTGGTGGTGATGGTATTCCTCTGTTCTTTCTGACTTTGACACTTTGCAAAGCTCTGGCTTTTAATCAGATTTTGACACTTCCTCCAGTTTGATTTCTGTCCTAAAAGTACAAATGTAGGACAAGGATGGAGATGGCAACACTGATTTTGTTTGGAGAGTAGCGATATTTACTGTATTTATACAGTATTTACTGTAAATATAAATTATAGATTTATATTTATGTTTATTTTATAAAGCTTACTCAGACATCTAAAATGTATCAAAAATGTGGTTTCTGTCACGCCAAGTAGAACTTGTAGAACTTGTATTGAATTCTTTAACAAGTAAATGCACTTTTGCAAGGAAACAAAGCAGCAAGAGTATCCGCTTTGCTATAGGAATGAGAACAGGCTAAATGGAAAAACTCAGGTGCCAAGTGTTTATGTTTGAGTATGTATAAGTGAATCTTTGTTTTGCTTTTCAAAAAGGCTTAAAGTCATGTCCTGTTTGCTGAAGTTGTTATATATTTTCCTTTACAGTTCTAAAGAAGTACCCCCTGTGTTAAACAAGCCAGAGGAAAGACCTGTGAAGGCAACAGTCTCATCAGTAAGGGTATGACTGGTACTGAATATGGTGGAAGTTATTTGCTTCAGTGGTAAACATAAGTAAAGCTTTGAGAAGGAAAGATAATAACTTGTAAAGACATAAGGGTTGGTTTGTTGTTGGGTTTTTTTTTGTTTTAGAGGGAGGTAATGAAAGCCACTAAAGGTTCAGCACTAAAGTGCTGCTACACCTATAATTGCTGGCTGGTTTTTCTTAACATTATTTCCAACTATTTGAACTATTTCCCATAATTGAACTATTTGTTCAACTACTGAAAGCGATTGGCTTGCTCTGTTCTAATATCACAGAATTAGAGATAAAATTATTTTTCTTGCAAGAACTTGGAATTTTCAAGTGTCTTTAAATGGTGGCTTATCTCTGTTGTTGGTGAGTTTAGAAGAACACAATGAGGTTATCACTGGCACTTCTGATCTTTTCCTCTTCATGTTGTTTAGTTTTTTTTGTCATATATCCAATTTAAGAGGTATGCCTTCAGAATCCTTACTGATGGAGGGGGAGGAGAAAATCACTGCACTTGTGTCTATTTTATGATGTAAGAATTTCACTGCAACAGTAATGTTTGTTCCTTTTTTAGCAAAGGAGAAATCCATTCAATTCCATTGTATCAGATGATAACTTGAACAGTGTGGAATCAGAAGACAGACCAGTCATTGTACCTCAGCTGTCAAAGAAGGGTAAATGAACTTGTCTGGTAGATGACTGTGCATTTCCTGTAGGTTTATATGGGAATTATTCTTACTTCCATTGTTTCTTTCTGTAAGAGATCAAAACCTTTTTTGTCTTCAAGTATAGAGAGCTCTCAACTAGCTTATTTCAAACCTCATCTAAAGCATGTGAATATACTCAGGAAATGGCTGTGCACATAAGTAAATGGATTTTGCTTCCTTTCTTTTACTCATAGTTTTAGTCAGTACTAAGCACTCCATCTGGGAGGGCTGCTTGTCCTGAATTGACAAGAGGACAGTTGATTTCCTTGAATTTGGCATAGCTGTCTTTATGACCTTCCAATCATTGCTGCTAATTAGCTTGACAGAAGCAGCCTACCTCTCTTTGGTCCATACTTTTCTCCTTTGTTTCCTTAGTCCTGTTTATTATCCTCCCTTTCCAGCTATATTTTCTGAAAGCAAGTTGATGAGTGATTAGGTATCACAATACAGGCATTTGAAGTTGTAATTTAGAGTCATATGTGGCTGTTACTCTCCTGTCTCTGTTGTGAAGCATACTTAACAGGAAGAGGAAATATTTGCATAGTAGGAATAGAAAACCCTTCATCTCCCTGCCAGGAGATTATTTCTGCATTTGCCTTGTTCCACATGAGTGGAAATAGCCAGTTTCCATTTTTGTAGGTTGCTGTTTACATTCTGACACTGAAGAGGTATATGTGTATTCAAAAGCTGCCCTTCCCTGCAAACTTTGTCCCTTACAGGAATAATGCTGATAAAAAAACTTGATGTGCTCTATTTGGTATCATCAAATAGTTCATGTTTCTAAAATAAGAAATAATTGCAAGCTTTTAATTTGCTAAACATTTCTATTACATAAAATTGAAATCAACACCTGTGTAAAATTACTGTGTTTTTGCTGCAGTTTTTTTTAATAAACCAGTATAATCACTGCATTTTAGATCTGCACTCTCATATCTTTCTGTTTATACTGACAAATGTCACATAAACTCATGAGCTCTTCTATGTCTTACAGAAATTTGGTCACTCTCAGAAGACAGCCCACCTAAATCAAACTTGCAAAATGATGAAACAGATAAACCTGAGAAGCCTTCTGTAGAACTTACTGATGAATCACAGAAGGAACTAGTTAAGCGTCCTGTCCCAAAAGCTAGGAAACTAATTCAAAAAGCAGCAGATTCTGTATCTCAAAGAGAAGACCTTGTTCCCAAAGCAACCAAGCAGACTGAGAGGGTTAATGGCATTGGTACCCCACCCAGGGGCATCCTGAAGCGCAGCTCAAGCTCAAGTTCCACTGACTCAGAAGTTCGGGTCAGTCAGGCCTTAGAGGTTCAGAAAAAGAATGGTCTTTCTACTGCAACTATTTTTGAAGGAGAAGGTGAGAGGAATTCTCTTACAGAAGAAGCAGAAAACTGCACACAAAATTCACTGGAAAAACTGAAACAAGTGAGGTTTTCATCTAGCTCAGGTAAAGGAAAACCTCTGCAAAGCCCACAGCTACACCATAGTAAAGAAAAAGGAGAGCATGATATCTTAAAACCTGACAAAAAAAATAATAGTGAAAATTATGCTGTTCAATCATATTCACTTGGGGATAAGCAAATTTCTGCTGCAAAGCCTTTGGGAACCTATTCATCAACTTTAAAAATGAAAGCAATAGATGGCTTACAAGAAGACACATCTGCATCCAGCCCTCATGACAGTAACAGATCAGACTTCCGGGTTATTGAAAGCTTCCAGACAGATACAGTTACTCCCAAGAAATTTGAAAGTCCACAGAAGACCTCCAGCCTCCTGTCAAGCAGCAATAATGAACGGAATGTTGATAAGACACATGAAAAAAAATCCAACCAGATCTTGAGCCATGAATCAGAGTCACACAAAAGCTTTACTGGTAAGAGTCTAATAGAAGTGAAGAATGGAATGAGATAGGATGTAACACATATTCATTAATGTGGATCACTTGTAGCTAACAATTAACAGCTGGGAAACAGAAGTAATAGGAATGTGCTACTCCAGGAATTGCTACTGCAGAATTAAATAATCAGTATTTTTTTGTATACTTTTATGATCTCCTACTGGTCATCTTATCAGAGCCAGTATAGGCACCTCTGTTGTGGATGGTATTTTAGTGCAGTGCTGCCAGTTGTCCTTGAGAGTAATTCAGATGTGACTTAGGGATTTGCTTATGGGACTAAACACTAATATGCTGGAGTGTCATCCTCTGTGTGTGTATCACACACCGCCTTCCTTCAATGAAGGCATTTCCTTCAAGAATGGGTTTAACTCATCTTCTTGGCTTGTACCCTCAAAAGCAATGATTCCAGTGGGATGTCTCAGCAGGAATTTTCTTCCCTCCATTGCCCATAGTATGGTTCTTTCCAAAATCAAGAGGACAGAGAACTCTTTTCTCCACTGACAGTTTAAAAAAATTGAGAATTTTCTAGGTAGACCAAACATTTTGAGTCATGTATCTGATTCATAACTCTGATAAGTTTGTTTACGTTGTAGATGGACATCAACTTTTTGCTGAAACAGAAGCATGTGAGGCATCCAATACCAATTCTACAAGTCTTCAACAAGGTAAGCCTGATCTTGTTGAGGAGAGAGATGCTAAAACCATTTTCAAGCCTGGCAAGCGTGCTGATGAACTCATGAAAGTGGACGATGAATCTGTGTCAAAAGTTTTAGATTGGTTTAAAAGAAGTTCTAGTACTGAAGATGAGGAAGTTGTATCAACAAAGTCCCAAGGCAGGGAGCCCAGAGAGGAAGTGGATGTGTCAATCAGAACAGCAGTTCTTCCTACAGAGCACAGTGGGCCTGGTGTGCATGGAAAAAGAGAAGATACAGAAGAGAGACCATTTGGAAAGATTAAACAACAGAGCAGAATTTCATCAACATCCTTTACTTCAGAAAATACACAGCCGATAAAGGAAAAGGTGAAGCCTAAGACAGGGGAAGCAAATGAGAAGCAAAATGATAAATTGTTAACTGAATTTGATTGTACAAGAGTTGAAGAAAAAGAACATGGTCAAGAAATCAAACAACAAAATATAAAATCAAATCTCTTGGAACATCAAGGGCACAAGCTACCAGCTCAGAAATGTGAATCGGAGAAGGCAATACAAGAAAAAAGAAGAATAAGGGAGATCAGAGCATTCTGGGAAAGGGATAAAGCTATCCCCAGTCATGGAAAGAACGAAGTTAGTATCAATGCTGATGCATCAGGTGGCCGTGCATTTACAGGTCTCGGAGAAAGTGACCAACTAAAACAATCTGCAGTGTATCTACCTAAGGCATTGCATGATCAGAGCAAGAATACATCAAGAAGTCCTGAACTAAGTTGTGCAAGTCAGGCTTCAAGAAACAAAAGATACCATTCTTTTGAATCGGGACCAGGCCGTGCATTTGGAAAACCAGAAGGGACACTTCAATCTGATGAACTCCCAAAAGCCAGTTACTTGCATCCCAGAGCTGGTGTTACTTCAGCTTCCTCAAAAAGTGAAGATGAAGATGAGAAGGAAACTCTTAAAGGGAAAGTTGCTGCTTTGTCCCAACAGAAGCCCAGCTTCCAGGTTTTGTCTTTAAAAGAAAAGATGAATGAAAAGTCCAAGAATCAAATTTTAGATCCTTCACACTTCCAGAGTCTGAGAAACTTCTGGGATACTGGAGTTAGATTCCAGAGTAGCATTGACAGGGAAGATGATTCTTTGCCAAATAATACTAGATCAATAACCTATGAAATAAAATCAAAGCAAGATAAAAAAGGCAGAGATAATGTGAGCAAGCAAGGGTTAATTCAACAACAAACCCAAACATCTGAGAGAGAAATACCACAGAAACTAGATTCTGTGGTATGCAAAAAGTCTCTAGGATCTCCTATCCTAAAGGGTCTGAATGTGACACACACAAGAAATACAGACTCTCTCCAGCTGGACAGACAACCACTTATCTCAAAATCCCAGGAAAAGATGGGTCTTCCAGAGCAAGAAGTTAGAGACTGTACAGAAAAAATAATTGTTTCATCAAAAGATCATCATGTATCCTTGCAGCTCCATTTACCTGGTGATAAAGATGCTTTAAAGGACACAGTAGTAGGTGATAAACTGTATTTACCCATAGAAAAAGGGGAAAACAAGACTACTCCTTTGGATAAAGAGGAAGTTGCAGAGACTGTGGATAAAGTTGTTCTACCTAAAGGTGAGCTTGATATATTTAAATCATGTCTAAAGAAGCTAGAAAAGGAAGCCTCTGAGATGTCATGTAGCTTAAACCTCAAAGAAAACCTTTTAAAAGGGACATATTTTCAGTCAAATCAGTGTAAGGTCTTTGAGAGAACAGGGGACAACAGTCATGATATTTCTCCTGATGATCAAGGAGGAGAAATAGGTAAAAGTACAGGACAAGTGAATGTGTCCTCAACAGATAAGCATGAGAGCAGGAAAAGTCTCAGAAAATTGTTTGGGGAATTTGAACCTTTTTATCTACAATATCAGGCAGCAGACAAGGATGATACTCTTGAGGGCTCTCAGAGGCCTCAAGGTGGTTTGGAGAACCTTCTCAAAGAAACCCATATGTCTCAACCTTCTGAATACAGAAGGGTGGGAATGAGAACATATGATGACTCAAATAGTATATCACAAACCAGCTGCTGTGTACAATCAGCACACCAAGAAGCTACTGGTCAGCCTGAAGAGGTTCATGATCCCATAGAGAAGTCTGTAGCTGGATCCAAGGTCAATAGCTTGAGTTCTGCTCTAGAGAAGTTGCTTAAGGAGGCTTCTGAAGCACCATCTCCTACACCCAAACATGCTGACAGCACACCATGGAGGACTGCTGAGGGGCAAGTTAAAAGGACAAGATATGAACACGGTGGAGAAGTGCTGCAGGACATCAATGAGACTGTAGAAAGGTCTGTTGCCCCATCCAAGGCCAGTGGCTTGAGTTCTGCTTTAGAGAGGCTGCTGAAGGAGGCCTCTGAAGCACGACCTCCTAAACCCAAATGTGCTGACAGCACAGTGCAGAGAACTGCTGAGGTGCAAGATAAAGGCATGACTTGTGAGCATGGTGAAGAGGTGCTGCAGGAAATCAGTGAGACCATAGAAAGGTCTGTTGCCCCATCCAAGGCCAGTGGCTTGAGTTCTGCTTTAGAGAGGCTGCTGAAGGAGGCCTCTGAAGCACCACCTCCTAAACCCAAACGTGCTGACAGCAAAGCACAGAAAACTGCTGAGGTCCAAATTAAAAGCACAACTTACGAGTGTGATGGGGAGCTGCCACAGGAAATCCATGAGATTATAGAAAAGTCTGTTGCCCCATCCAAGGCCAGTGGCTTGAGCTCTGCTTTAGAGAAGCTGCTGAAGGAGGCCTCTGAAACACCCCCTCCTAAACCAAAACGTGCTGACAGCACAGTACAGAGATTTCTGGATGTGGAAGCTGAAAGCCCGACCTATAAGCATGGTGGAAAGGTACCTCTGGAAATCAGTGAGAATATAGAAAAGTCTGTTGTCCCATCCAAGGCCAGTGGCTTGAGTTCTACTTTAGAGAGGATGCTGAAGGAGGCCTCTGAAACACCCTCTCCGAAGCCCAAATGTGCTGACAGCACAGTACAGGGGACTGCTGAGGTGAAAGCTATGAGCACAGACTATGGGCATGATGGAGAGCTGGTGCAGGGAGTTGGTGATACCACAGAAAGATCTGCACTGTCCGACACTGAATATAGAGGGTCTGATGTTAATTTTCAGAATCCATTCAAAGAGGTCTCTGAAACACCAACTTCTGTGCTGGAAAATATGGATAAGAAAATGCATGATAAAATACAGACTAGTATAAACATACATGTTCCATATCCACGAGACAGAGATCACCCTGAAGAAATACAAGAAACGATAGAAAAAACTTATGTTACAAATACTGCAAAATTTGGTGAATTCAGTCACTCTTTAGAAAAACTCCAAGAAGCATCTGCAGTTTCATGTCCAATCTCCAAGGACTTATATGCTCAAGAAGAATTTGAGGATCATACACTTCCCTCAGAAAAAGAGAATCTATTCATGACAAGTTCACAGCCATATAACACCCTAAGTAGCTATGATACACAAATGAAGATAGTTCTCAAAGAGGGAGCTCCAGAAAAATATGTCAAAGCCTCAGTTAGTGATACTGCAGTAAGTGAAATTGAAGCTTCTGGTCTTAAAAGAGATGGAGCTACTAATAAAATAGGAGAGAGAAACATGGTTCCAGTTGATCTTCATCCTTTGGAAGGCAAGACCAATATGGTTGTAGTCAAACCATTTGAGATAAATGCAAAAAGGATGAATGAAAGCACATTCTTGGAGGCTTCTGAACAGAATTCAGAATTTCAAGCACTCGTGAATTTCAGAAGAACAAGTACACCACTTAAAGATGAGAGCAACTCCCCCCAGCCAGAAGAAGCTCAGTTCTGCCTAATGTCACAGCATGAGGATAACAATGAAGAGGAAGGCAACAACTTAAATTTGGGATCCAAGTTTTCAGATGAAAACTCTGATTCCCACTCTGGAACAGGAAGTTCAACTCGTGAGCTATCTGATTTCTAAAATTCGTGGTGCTGAGTTAAACATGGCTACAATAATTTTTTTGTATCCGGCTTGAAATATATTAATGGAAAGTCTGTGTGGTACTTTCTTAATTGAGGCATTTGGATATTTGCTTGGGAGGGGTAGGAAGAACTAATTAAGCTGTTTGATTGGAAAGCCTTTAACAGACACTACATTTGGGTTAGCCTTTTTTGGTAAGGATAGTTTAGCAGCATGAATCAATTTAGTCTTTGTGATTTACACTTTTCTTATCCCATGTGACATTGCCTTCAAATTAATAAATTTGTAACACTCAATCTAGTAATCCCTTCAAATATACTGGATTAAAAGAGGAAAAAAATATCAGTGGCTCACTGGGTTCATTCTTTAGTTTGACTGGCTAGTCTCCAAAGATAAATGCTTATCAGTGGAATATCTGGATATAAGGATAATACTCTGTGCTGTTTCATTTAGCATTGCTGCCTGTTGCACTGAAAAATGGCGATATCAATGAAGAGGTCCCTTTACTAGGATTCACATTATTTGGTTGAATGGCAGCTCTTGTCATTGTGTAGTGTAGGATAGTCATCAAAGACCTTAAGGTAGAGGAGATAATTTAGCCTTTTCAGTCTCATACTGAGAAACTGGGAATATTTTCTTCTCCTGCAGAATCTGAGAAATATACAAAGTTCCCAGGGCCTGCCAACTTACATCCAAACCTGTTTGGAAAGTGGGTTTCCAAAGAGAGTCAGGGAAAACTCAAGATAAGTGAGGAAAAAATCATACGTAATTTGTTTCTCCCATAATTACAGGCAGCAACACTGTGATTGGTGGAGGGGGAGGAAAGTGAGATAGGGAGGAAGGAAAGTCAGAAAGATTTCTGAAGGAGCTAGGTCTGTCTTGATTCTGCTTTTGGAGACAATTGCATAACTTCAGGGCTCCAAATAGATCCACAGTTCATTTTCTGTGGGGTGGGTTGGTTGTTTTGTTTGTTTTTTGAGGGTGGTTTTGGGTGTGTGTGGGGAATTGGTGTTCGCTCTTTTGTGGTTTTGGTCAGTTGGTTTTGTTTGGTTTTGGTTTTGTTGGGGTGTTTTGGTTATTCAGGCATTGAAACAAAATTACATTCACCGTGGAAAGACTATAACAGAAAAATTTGCACAAAGGAAAAAAAAACTAAAATTTTATTTTGTGCTGATTCATGAAAAGATGGTTACAAAATGGCTACAATCTGAGTTTATCCTATATTACTCTTAAGGAATTGAGTGCAGTAGTTTCCCCAAATGCTGTTATTAGTCAGTAAAGATAGACCTATACCTACACTTGGGCAAATCCCTTGTCTGTCAAATCACTTATCAGACTTGCCTGTCTCTCTGATGACTGGAGGTGTTTAGAGGGAACAAGTGGACACTTAAAATTAGATGTTTATTTTATTTTGAATTTATCTTGTATTTTCATTGAATGTTCACTGTCTTTGTTAACTGTCAAAATAGATTCTCATGAGAAACCTGTGGTTGGTTCTTCATTGACTTGCTTAAAGTGGCCTGCCTGTGTGTGCAGTGTTCATGTGTTTTGTCTTGTAACAGGTTCTGAAGAAGAATTAAACCCTGTTTTGATGGCTTTGAAAAGGAGTGCAGATAGGAAAAAGCCTTCCAAAAGTCTAGAGGACATTCCATCAGCCACCTCAAGTGAGCACAAAGCTTGTGTGTGTCTCCTATGACCCCCAGTTTGGCTTAAATGTGTTCATGCTAGTCTTCCATACAGCCCTGCCAAGTTGTGGCTTTCTTCTTTGTTTTTGTTTCACAATAAGCAGTATGGCGGTTGTACTTGGGAACCAGATTCTTTTCTCATATGTTTTAATTTTCAGTTCTTGGTGTTCATTTTGGAACAAGGCTGGTCTGTGAAGCAGACGTCTTCCAGGCGTGCACTGTGTTGATCAGTGTTTCCTGGATAGTTTTTTTCAATTATAGAAGTATTGGTAATTACCCAAACCAGTAATGAGCAGCTACTGTCATTGCCTCCTGGTTGCTGGCTTGTGTTGAATAAGTAGGCAGTGAAAGCATGAAAAACTCAGTTTAGTAATGGTTCACCTGTGTATTCTAGCAGTAAATATATCAATCTCTCTTTAGGAGAATACAGTGAGGTAATATTATACTTAAAATTAATTCCCAGCTTCCCTCAGTAGCCACCTTGAATTCCTTGGCTTTTGTAAAATTATTATTCCTGTCTCGCTTCACCCTGCCCCTGAGTGTTTTCATGCTTAGCTCATGTCTAATGGGGAATACACAGACTGAACTTGCATTTGTGAACTGAAGCATGGAGATGTAGAATTTTGAAAGATACTGGCAAGTTGTTCTTCTATTACTACTTATGCTACTGCTTGCTTCTAACCAGTTTCTAGGTTTTAGGTGTGCACTAACATTGTAGCAACAACATGCTGACAGAAACTATGTCACCATGAGACCCCTGCTTGGATATAGGCTTTGAGGTAGAAAGTCAAGTAAAAGCCTCTTGAATTTAACCCTTCCCATGGCTCTGCTGGTTTGTCTCTGGTTTTGGTCCTCATTACTCTTAATTTTGTGATTATCACTGCCATCCATTTTATACTGAATAACAAAGTTTCTAACTGTGTTATTTTTCCTGAACAGATAAAGAAAAAATAAATAAACCAAAGGAAGAATTAGTTCTTAGTGCTGAAGATGGTAAATATCATGTGTGTCTGCATGGAAGTTTGTTGCTTTTTTAATGGCCTCTGTTTGCTAGTGAAGTTTTTTTTGTTGTTGTTTTTTGGGTTTTTTTTTTTTTGGTGGGGTTTTTTAGTTTGTTTTGGTGGTTTTTTTTTGGTTTGTTGGTTTAGTTTTTTTTGTTTGGTTTTTATTTACCAAACATTATATTGTGTTTTTAGATTTGGTTAACCTCGGCATGGCTGGAAAGCTTTTGTAGAATTCTGTTGTGGTGTTTATTCTTAAGGAATCTATGTATGTCCTCCTGTATCTGTAGAAACTGTGCCACTTAGCAGTGTATTCTTTTGGCCTTCAGTCATTCAGTCCATGAGTTATTGAAATCATAGGGAGCTTTGAAAACAAGCTCAATTGAAAGAAATTTGCCTCAGTAAATATTCAATTTGTCTGTTTATCTGATGCATTTTAAAATCCAAGATGACTTTTGCTAGTGCAAGACACCCTTCAGAATACCTCAATTGGAAAGGAACCTCTCTTAATATCCCTGCCTTAGTCCTATAAAGTAGCATTATTCTAAGCAATAGATGAACTTCTACATCAGCTACTGCTGATATCATCAGTCCATTAGTGCCTTATTTAACCTTACAGTTAAATTTTTCTATATACCTTTAGAAATTCCAAATCTAAGAAAAATAAGAACTCCAAGAACGTGTCAAAATGAATAGATTGAAAATCATCAAATAATATTGAATATAGTGGAATATAGCACACAATTCTTTATTTACTGCATTGGAGCACTACAGTTTTAAAAGAACAGTTGTGTGCAATTGTAATTTTTATTTCATGGTTTAGATGCTTTAAAGCATGCCAGTGGCCCTTAGTAGCAATAGGATAATCATAGCATATTAGAATACCTACAAGACCCAGTAAAGTAGCAGGACTTAAACACCATCCTGCACTCTGCTTTCAAGTAGAGACGCCTACTGAAAGCCTGTTTTTGCATTCAGTGTCAGTGTTTAGAGACTAACCTGAAAAGAGCAGGGGGAATTTGAGTTTAATTTGTTAAGACTGAAGTTAAGAAAAAATGACACAGGGCCAAATTGATGGCTGTACAGGCAGAATAAGGCAAGTTCTCTTGGAAAGACTGTTCTTTTGGAACAGTGAAAAGACTGAATTTTTAGCTTGTACACTTATATTACACTCATATTTTGTCATGATATAGCTCTTCAAAGGAGAACAGCAATGCAAAACACGGAAACAGAATCATAGAGTTGTTTAGGTTGGAGAAAACCTTTAGGATCATCAAATGCAACCTTTAACCCAGCATAGGCAAATTCACCACTGAGCCATGTCCCTAGTTCTGAATTTATGTTTGCATAAACAGAAAGACTCCATGATGGACCAAAATCAAACAGACCTAATGCCCATACAAGCTTAATGCCTAAATCACTACTAACTATTGGAAGGAAAAAAACTCCACAATGTTCATGTGGTCTCTGGAAATAAAAAAAAACAAAACCGCCAAAAAACCAGAAAAATCCCACATATTAAGTATATTGGTGCTATTTATAACCTTGCAAAACTGTGCTGCTGAATGACTGTTAATACTGCACTGAGCAGGTCCAAAACCTGATCAGCATCAAGAGAGGACTGAAAATGAAGCAGAAAGTGAGTAATAGGATTCTTCCAGCAGATACTGGAGAGACTTTCCCTCTGACAGCTGAACTAATACATTAACAATATTTTTTCATTTAACATCTGGGCTAGATACTTGCTGTAAGCACTGCATCTAATTACATACTGACAATAACTGATCTGTTGAGCACTGGATGCGTTTTGACATCAAAAGCTTTGCAGAAGTTTCGCTCACCTTGCAAACAATCCCACTATGTGCAGTGTTTCATTTTATGCAATAAATATGTGCTCCTGTAGGTGGCTGTTTGTTGCCAAATCATTTTCTGTCACATCATATTGATGCATTTCACAATGTGTATCCAGTTCATTTTTGTGTATTATTAAATATAAGTGGGGCTAGAGCATGAAAAATTCTAAGGATCATGAGCTTACTGCAAACTGGATTTTTGCAAACCTAGCTTGTGCAAT